>NC_067492.1:60265822-60865822 GCF_947179515.1 Apodemus sylvaticus | reverse complement strand
TGTGTATGTCTAAGTGCACAGGAGAGATTTCTCGATAAAAGAATATGTAAGAATACCATGTTATAAGGAAATACAGTGTTGCAGATTAAAGACAAATACATAAGTATTGGAAACACTTTAGGAGAAGAAATAATGCATCATATAAATTAGCTTGAATCTCCTAAACAACACGTTGTAACTCGAATAGATTTGGTGTGGCATGTATGTCTAAACTTGTAGCCTCCAAAGAGAACCCACAGGAGAATTTTCTTTCGTCAAAATTTGTCAGAAAACCACATTTTAAGGAAATCCCGCATTGTGCAAAATTATCTTGTTTTACCTAAATAACACGTTGTAACTCGAAAAGCTTTGGTGTCACGTGTATGTCTAAGCGTGTAGCCTCAAAAGAGAACGAACAGGAGAGTTTTCTCTCGAAAGAATATGTAAGAATGCCACGTTATAAGGAAATACAGTGTTGCAGAATAAAGACAAATATGTACGCATAGAAAAAACTTTACGTGAAGAAATAACGCATCGTACAAAATTAGCTTGTATCTCCTAAACAGCACGTTGTAACTCGCAAAGATTTGGTGTGGCGTGTACGTCTAAATGTGTAGCCTCAAAAGAGAACCCACAGGAGAATTTACTTCCGTCAAAATTTGTCAGAAAACCATGTTCTAAGGAAATCATGCATTGTGCGAAATAATCTTGTTTTTCCTAAACTACACGTTGAAAGTCGAAAAGCTGTGGTGTTGCGTGTATGTCTAAGCATGTAGCCTCAAAAGAGAACGCACAGGAGAGATTTCTCTCGAAAGAATATGTAAGAATACCACGTTATAAGGAAATACATTGTTGCAGAGTAAAGAAAAATACGTACATATTCGAAAAACTTTATGAGAAGAAATAACGCATCGTACAAAATTAGCTTGTATCTCCTAAACAACACCTTGGAACTCGAAAGGATTTGGTGTGGCGTGTAAGTCTAAACGTGTAGCCTCAAAAGAGAACCCACAGGAGAATTTTCTTTGGTCAAAATTTGTCAGAAAACCACGTTTTAAGGAAATCCCGCATCGAGAGAAATTATCTTGTTTTTCTAAACAACACGTTGTAACTCGAAAAGCTTTGGTGTTGCGTGTATGTCTAAGCGTGTAGCCTCAAAAGAGAACGCACAGGAGAGTTTTCTCTTGAAAGAATATGTAAGAATACCACGTTATAAGGAAATACAGTGTTGCAGAGGAAAGACAAATAAGTACTTATTGGAAACACTATACGAGAAGAAATAACGCATCGTAAAATATTAGCTTGTATCTCCTAAGCAACACGTTGTAACCCGAAAAGAATTGGTTTACCGTGTACGTCTAAACGTGTAGCCTCAAAAGAGAACCAACAGGAGAATTTTCTTTCATCAAATTTTGTAAGAAAACCATGTTCTCAGGAAATCCCGCATCGTGCGAAATTATATAGTTTTTCCTAAAAAACATGTTGTAACTTGAAAAGCTTTGGTGTTGTGTGTATGTCTAAGCACGTAGCCTCAAAAGAGAAGGCACAGGAGAGTTTTCTCTCGAAAGAATATGTAAGAATACCACGTTATATGGAAATACAGTTTTGCAGAGTAAAGATAAATACATACGTATTGGAAAAACTTTAGGAGAAGAAAAAACGCATCGTACAAAATTAGCTTGTATCTCCTAAACAACACGTGACTCCGAAGGATTTGTGTGGCATTTACATCTAAACGTGTAGCCTCAATAGGGAACCAACAGGAGAATTTTCTTTCGTGAAAATTTTTCAGAAAACCACGTTTTAAGGAAATCCCGCATCGTGCGAAATTATCTGGTTTTTCCTAATCAACACGTTGTAACTCGAAAAGCTTTGGTGTTGTGTGTATGTCTAAGTGCACAGGAGAGATTTCTCGATAAAAGAATATGTAAGAATACCATGTTATAAGGAAATACAGTGTTGCAGATTAAAGACAAATACATAAGTATTGGAAACACTTTAGGAGAAGAAATAATGCATCGTATAAATTAGCTTGAATCTCCTAAACAACACGTTGTAACTCGAATAGATTTGGTGTGTCGTGTATGTCTAAACTTGTAGCCTCCAAAGAGAACCCACAGGAGAATTTTCTTTCGTCAAAATTTGTCAGAAAACCACATTTTAAGGAAATCCCGCATTGTGCAAAATTATCTTGTTTTACCTAAATAACACGTTGTAACTCGAAAAGCTTTGGTGTCACGTGTATGTCTAAGCGTGGAGCCTCAAAAGAGAACGAACAGGAGAGTTTTCTCTCGAAAGAATATGTAAGAATGCCACGTTATAAGGAAATACAGTGTTGCAGAATAAAGACAAATATGTACGCATAGAAAAAACTTTACGAGAAGAAATAACGCATCGTACAAAATTAGCTTGTATCTCCTAAACAGCACGTTGTAACTCGTAAAGATTTGGTGTGGCGTGTACGTCTAAATGTGTAGCCTCAAAAGAGAACCCACAGGAGAATTTACTTCCGTCAAAATTTGTCAGAAAACCATGTTCTAAGGAAATCATGCATTGTGCGAAATAATCTTGTTTTTCCTAAACTACACGTTGAATGTCGAAAAGCTGTGGTGTTGCGTGTATGTCTAAGCATGTAGCCTCAAAAGAGAACGCACAGGAGAGTTTTCTCTCGAAAGAATATGTAAGAATACCACGTTATAAGGAAATACATTGTTGCAGAGTAAAGAAAAATACGTACATATTCGAAAAACTTTACGAGAAGAAATAACGCATCGTACAAAATTAGCTTGTATCTCCTAAACAACACCTTGGAACTCGAAAGGATTTGGTGTGGCGTGTACGTCTAAACGTGTAGCCTCAAAAGAGAACCCACAGTAGAATTTTCTTTGGTCAAAATTTGTCAGAAAACCACGTTTTAAGGAAATCCCGCATCGAGAGAAATTATCTTGTTTTTCTAAACAACACGTTGTAACTCGAAAAGCTTTGGTGTTGCGTGTATGTCTAAGCGTGTAGCCTCAAAAGAGAACGCACAGGAGAGTTTTCTCTTGAAAGAATATGTAAGAATACCACGTTATAAGGAAATACAGTATTGCAGAGGAAAGACAAATAAGTACTTATTGGAAACACTATACTAGAAGAAATAACGCATCGTAAAATATTAGCTTGTATCTCCTAAGTAACACGTTGTAACCCGATAAGAATTGGTTTGCCGTGTACGTCTAAACGTGTAGCCTCAAAAGAGAACCGACAGGAGAATTTTCTTTCGTCAAATTTTGTAAGAAAACCATGTTCTCAGGAAATCCCGCATCGTGCGAAATTATATAGTTTTTCCTAAAAAACATGTTGTAACTTGAAAAGCTTTGGTGTTGTGTGTATGTCTAAGCACGTAGCCTCAAAAGAGAAGGCACAGGAGAGTTTTCTCTCGAAAGAATATGTAAGAATACCACGTTATATGGAAATACAGTTTTGCAGAGTAAAGATAAATACATACGTATTGGAAACACTTTAGGAGAAGAAAAAACGCATCGTACAAAATTAGCTTGTATCTCCTAAACAACACGTGACTCCGAAGGATTTGTGTGGCATTTACATCTAAACGTGTAGCCTCAATAGGGAACCAACAGGAGAATTTTCTTTCGTGAAAATTTTTCAGAAAACCACGTTTTAAGGAAATCCCGCATCGTGCGAAATTATCTGGTTTTTCCTAATCAACACGTTGTAACTCGAAAAGCTTTGGTGTTGTGTGTATGTCTAAGTGCACAGGAGAGATTTCTCGATAAAAGAATATGTAAGAATACCATGTTATAAGGAAATACAGTGCTGCAGATTAAAGACAAATACATAAGTATTGGAAACACTTTAGGAGAAGAAATAATGCATCGTATAAATTAGCTTGAATCTCCTAAACAACATGTTGTAACTCGAATAGATTTGGTGTGTCGTGTATGTCTAAACTTGTAGCCTCCAAAGAGAACCCACAGGAGAATTTTCTTTCGTCAAAATTTGTCAGAAAACCACATTTTAAGGAAATCCCGCATTGTGCAAAATTATCTTGTTTTACCTAAATAACACGTTGTAACTCGAAAAGCTTTGGTGTCACGTGTATGTCTAAGCGTGTAGCCTCAAAAGAGAACGAACAGGAGAGTTTTCTCTCGAAAGAATATGTAAGAATGCCACGTTATAAGGAAATACAGTGTTGCAGAATAAAGACAAATATGTACGCATAGAAAAAACTTTACGAGAAGAAATAACGCATCGTACAAAATTAGCTTGTATCTCCTAAACAGCACGTTGTAACTCGTAAAGATTTGGTGTGGCGTGTACGTCTAAATGTGTAGCCTCAAAAGAGAACCCACAGGAGAATTTACTTCCGTCAAAATTTGTCAGAAAACCATGTTCTAAGGAAATCATGCATTGTGCGAAATAATCTTGTTTTTCCTAAACTACACGTTGAAAGTCGAAAAGCTGTGGTGTTGCGTGTATGTCTAAGCATGTAGCCTCAAAAGAGAACGCACAGGAGAGTTTTCTTTCGAAAGAATATGTAAGAATACCACGTTATAAGGAAATACATTGTTGCAGAGTAAAGAAAAATACGTACATATTCGAAAAACTTTACGAGAAGAAATAACGCATCGTACAAAATTAGCTTGTATCTCCTAAACAACACCTTGGAACTCGAAAGGATTTGGTGTGGCGTGTACGTCTAAACGTGTAGCCTCAAAAGAGAACCCACAGGAGAATTTTCTTTGGTAAAAATTTGTCAGAAAACCACGTTTTAAGGAAATCCCGCATCGAGAGAAATTATCTTGTTTTTCTAAACAACACGTTGTAACTCGAAAAGCTTTGGTGTTGCGTGTATGTCTAAGCGTGTAGCCTCAAAAGAGAACGCACAGGAGAGTTTTCTCTTGAAAGAATATGTAAGAATACCACGTTATAAGGAAATACAGTATTGCAGAGGAAAGACAAATAAGTACTTATTGGAAACACTATACTAGAAGAAATAACGCATCGTAAAATATTAGCTTGTATCTCCTAAGCAACACGTTGTAACCCGAAAAGAATTGGTTTGCCGTGTACGTCTAAACGTGTAGCCTCAAAAGAGAACCGACAGGAGAATTTTCTTTCGTCAAATTTTGTAAGAAAACCATGTTCTCAGGAAATCCCGCATCGTGCGAAATTATATAGTTTTTCCTAAAAAACATGTTGTAACTTGAAAAGCTTTGGTGTTGTGTGTATGTCTAAGCACGTAGCCTCAAAAGAGAAGGCACAGGAGAGTTTTCTCTCGAAAGAATATGTAAGAATACCACGTTATATGGAAATACAGTTTTGCAGAGTAAAGATAAATACATACGTATTGGAAACACTTTAGGAGAAGAAAAAACGCATCGTACAAAATTAGCTTGTATCTCCTAAACAACACGTGACTCCGAAAGATTTGGTGTGGCATTTACATCTAAACGTGTAGCCTCAATAGGGAACCGACAGGAGAATTTTCTTTCGTCAAAATTTTTCAGAAAACCACGTGTTAAGGAAATCCCGCATCGTGCGAAATTATCTGGTTTTTCCTAATCAACACGTTGTAACTCAAAAAGCTTTGGTGTTGTGTGTATGTCTAAGTGCACAGGAGAGATTTCTCGATAAAAGAATATGTAAGAATACCATGTTATAAGGAAATACAGTGTTGCAGATTAAAGACAAATACATAAGTATTGGAAACACTTTAGGAGAAGAAATAATGCATCGTATAAATTAGCTTGAATCTCCTAAACAACACGTTGTAACTCGAATAGATTTGGTGTGGCATGTATGTCTAAACTTGTAGCCTCCAAAGAGAACCCACAGGAGAATTTTCTTTCGTCAAAATTTGTCAGAAAACCACATTTTAAGGAAATCCCGCATTGTGCAAAATTATCTTGTTTTACCTAAATAACACGTTGTAACTCGAAAAGCTTTGGTGTCAGTTGTATGTCTAAGTGTGTAGCCTCAAAAGAGAACGAACAGGAGAGTTTTCTCTCGAAAGAATATGTAAGAATGCCACGTTATAAGGAAATACAGTGTTGCAGAATAAAGACAAATATGTACGCATAGAAAAAATTTTACGAGAAGAAATAACGCATCGTACAAAATTAGCTTGTATCTCCTAAACAGCACGTTGTAACTCGCAAAGATTTGGTGTGGCATGTCCGTCTAAATGTGTAGCCTCAAAAGAGAACCCACAGGAGAATTTACTTCCGTCAAAATTTGTCAGAAAACCATGTTCTAAGGAAATCATGCATCGTGAGAAATTATCTTGTTTTTCCTAAACTACACGTTGAAAGTCGAAAAGCTGTGGTGTTGCGTGTATGTCTAAGCATGTAGCCTCAAAAGAGAGCACACAGGAGAGTTTTCTCTCGAAAGAATATGTAAGAATACCACGTTATAAGGAAATACATTGTTGCAGAGTAAAGAAAAATACGTACGTATTGGAAAAACTTTATGAGAAGAAATAACGCATCGTACAAAATTAGCTTGTATTTCCTAAACAACACCTTGGAACTCGAAAGGATTTGGTGTGGCGTGTACATCTAAACGTGTAGCCTCAAAAGAGAACCCACAGGATAATTTTCTTTGGTCAAAATTTGTCAGAAAACCACGTTTTAAGGAAATCCCGCATCGTGCGAAATTATCTTGTTTTTCTAAACAACACGTTGTAACTCGAAAAGCTTTTGTGTTGCGTGTATGTCTAAGCGTGTAGCCTCAAAAGAGAACGCACAGGAGAGTTTTCTCTTGAAAGAATATGTAAGAATACCACGTTATAAGGAAATACAGTGTTGCAGAGGAAAGACAAATAAGTACTTATTGGAAACACTATACGAGAAGAAATAACGCATCGTAAAATATTAGCTTGTATCTCCTAAGCAACACGTTGTAACCCGAAAAGAATTGGTTTGCCCTGTACGTCTAAACGTGTAGCCTCAAAAGAGAACCGACAGGAGAATTTTCTTTCGTCAAATTTTGTAAGAAAACCATGTTCTCAGGAAATCCCGCATCGTGCGAAATTATATAGTTTTTCCTAAAAGACATGTTGTAACTTGAAAAGCTTTGGGGTTGTGTGTATGTCTAAGCACGTAGCCTCAAAAGAGAAGGCACAGGAGAGTTTTCTCTCGAAAGAATATGTGAGAATACCACGTTATAAGGAAATACAGTTTTGCAGAGTAAAGTTAAATACATACAAATTGGAAACACTTTAGGAGAAGAAATAACGCATCGTACAAAATTAGCTTGTATCTCCTAAACAACACGTGACTCCGAAGGATTTGTGTGGCATTTACATCTAAACGTGTAGCCTCAATAGGGAACCAACAGGAGAATTTTCTTTCGTGAAAATTTTTCAGAAAACCACGTTTTAAGGAAATCCCGCATCGTGCGAAATTATCTGGTTTTTCCTAATCAACACGTTGTAACTCGAAAAGCTTTGGTGTTGTGTGTATGTCTAAGTGCACAGGAGAGATTTCTCGATAAAAGAATATGTAAGAATACCATGTTATAAGGAAATACAGTGTTGCAGATTAAAGACAAACACATAAGTATTGGAAACACTTTAGGAGAAGAAATAATGCATCGTATAAATTAGCTTGAATCTCCTAAACAACACGTTGTAACTCGAATAGATTTGGTGTGTCGTGTATGTCTAAACTTGTAGCCTCCAAAGAGAACCAACAGGAGAATTTTCTTTCGTCAAAATTTGTCAGAAAACCACATTTTAAGGAAATCCTGCATTGTGCAAAATTATCTTGTTTTACCTAAATAACACGTTGTAACTCGAAAAGCTTTGGTGTCACGTGTATGTCTAAGCGTGTAGCCTCATAAGAGAACGAACAGGAGAGTTTTCTCTCGAAAGAATATGTAAGAATGCCACGTTATAAGGAAATACAGTGTTGCAGGATAAAGACAAATATGTACGCATAGAAAAAACTTTACGAGAAGAAATAACGCATCGTACAAAATTAGCTTGTATCTCCTAAACAGCACGTTGTAACTCGTAAAGATTTGGTGTGGCGTGTACGTCTAAATGTGTAGCCTCAAAAGAGAACCCACAGGAGAATTTACTTCCGTCAAAATTTGTCAGAAAACCATGTTCTAAGGAAATCATGCATTGTGCGAAATAATCTTGTTTTTCCTAAACTACACGTTGAAAGTCGAAAAGCTGTGGTGTTGCGTGTATGTCTAAGCATGTAGCCACAAAAGAGAACGCACAGGAGAGTTTTCTCTCGAAAGAATATGTAAGAATACCACGTTATAAGGAAATACATTGTTGCAGAGTAAAGAAAAATACGTACATATTCGAAAAACTTTACGAGAAGAAATAACGCATCGTACAAAATTAGCTTGTATCTCCTAAACAACACCTTGGAACTCGAAAGGATTTGGTGTGGCGTGTACGTCTAAACGTGTAGCCTCAAAAGAGAACCCACAGGAGAATTTTCTTTGGTAAAAATTTGTCAGAAAACCACGTTTTAAGGAAATCCCGCATCGAGAGAAATTATCTTGTTTTTCTAAACAACACGTTGTAACTCGAAAAGCTTTGGTGTTGCGTGTATGTCTAAGCGTGTAGCCTCAAAAGAGAACGCACAGGAGAGTTTTCTCTTGAAAGAATATGTAAGAATACCACGTTATAAGGAAATACAGTGTTGCAGAGGAAAGACAAATAAGTACTTATTGGAAACACTATACGAGAAGAAATAACGCATCGTAAAATATTAGCTTGTATCTCCTAAGCAACACGTTGTAACCCGAAAAGAATTGGTTTGCCGTGTACGTCTAAACGTGTAGCCTCAAAAGAGAACCGACAGGAGAATTTTCTTTCGTCAAATTTTGTAAGAAAACCATGTTCTCAGGAAATCCCGCATCGTGCGAAATTATATAGTTTTTCCTAAAAAACATGTTGTAACTTGAAAAGCTTTGGTGTTGTGTGTATGTCTAAGCATGTAGCCTCAAAAGAGAAGGCACAGGAGAGTTTTCTCTCGAAAGAATATGTAAGAATACCACGTTATATGGAAATACAGTTTTGCAGAGTAAAGATAAATACATACGTATTGGAAACACTTTAGGAGAAGAAAAAACGCATCGTACAAAATTAGCTTGTATCTCCTAAACAACACGTGACTCCGAAAGATTTGGTGTGGCATTTACATCTAAACGTGTAGCCTCAATAGGGAACCGACAGGAGAATTTTCTTTCGTCAAAATTTTTCAGAAAACCACGTGTTAAGGAAATCCCGCATCGTGCGAAATTATCTGGTTTTTCCTAATCAACACGTTGTAACTCGAAAAGCTTTGGTGTTGTGTGTATGTCTTAGTGCACAGGAGAGATTTCTCGATAAAAGAATATGTAAGAATACCATGTTATAAGGAAATACAGTGTTGCAGATTAAAGACAAATACATAAGTATTGGAAACACTTTAGGAGAAGAAATAATGCATCGTATAAATTAGCTTGAATCTCCTAAACAACACGTTGTAACTCGAATAAATTTGGTGTGGCGTGTATGTCTAAACTTGTAGCCTCCAAAGAGAACCCACAGGAGAATTTTCTTTCGTCAAAATTTGTCAGAAAACCACATTTTAAGGAAATCCCGCATTGTGCAAAATTATCTTGTTTTACCTAAATAACACGTTGTAACTCGAAAAGCTTTGGTGTCACGTGTATGTCTAAGCATGTAGCCTCAAAAGAGAACGAACAGGAGAGTTTTCTCTCGAAAGAATATGTAAGAATGCCACGTTATAAGGAAATACAGTGTTGCAGAATAAAGACAAATATGTACGCATAGAAAAAACTTTACGAGAAGAAATAACGCATCGTACAAAATTAGCTTGTATCTCCTAAACAGCACGTTGTAACTCGCAAAGATTTGGTGTGGCATGTCCGTCTAAATGTGTAGCCTCAAAAGAGAACCCACAGGAGAATTTACTTCCGTTAAAATTTGTCAGAAAACCATGTTCTAAGGAAATCATGCATCGTGCGAAATTATCTTGTTTTTCCTAAACTACACGTTGAAAGTCGAAAAGCTGTGGTGTTGCGTGTATGTCTAAGCATGTAGCCTCAAAAGAGAGCGCACAGGAGAGTTTTCTCTCGAAAGAATATGTAAGAATACCACGTTATAAGGAAATACAGTGTTGCAGAGTAAAGAAAAATACGTACGTATTGGAAAAACTTTATGAGAAGAAATAACGCATCGTACAAAATTAGCTTGTATCTCCTAAACAACACCTTGGAACTCGAAAGGATTTGGTGTGGCATGTACGTCTAAACGTGTAGCCTCAAAAGAGAACCCACAGGAGAATTTTCTTTGGTCAAAATTTGTCAGAAAACCACGTTTTAAGGAAATCCCGCATCGAGAGAAATTATCTTGTTTTTCTAAACAACACGTTGTAACTCGAAAAGCTTTGGTGTTGCGTGTATGTCTAAGCGTGTAGCCTCAAAAGAGAACGCACAGGAGAGTTTTCTCTTGAAAGAATATGTAAGAATACCACGTTATAAGGAAATACAGTGTTGCAGAGGAAAGACAAATAAGTACTTATTGGAAACACTATACGAGAAGAAATAACGCATCGTAAAATATTAGCTTGTATCTCCTAAGCAACACGTTGTAACCCGAAAAGAATTGGTTTGCCCTGTACGTCTAAACGTGTAGCCTCAAAAGAGAACCGACAGGAGAATTTTCTTTCGTCAAATTTTGTAAGAAAACCATGTTCTCAGGAAATCCCGCATCGTGCGAAATTATATAGTTTTTCCTAAAAAACATGTTGTAACTTGAAAAGCTTTGGTGTTGTGTGTATGTCTAAGCACGTAGCCTCAAAAGAGAAGGCACAGGAGAGTTTTCTCTCGAAAGAATATGTAAGAATACCACGTTATATGGAAATACAGTTTTGCAGAGTAAAGATAAATACATACGTATTGGAAACACTTTAGGAGAAGAAAAAACGCATCGTACAAAATTAGCTTGTATCTCCTAAACAACACGTGACTCCGAAGGATTTGTGTGGCATTTACATCTAAACGTGTAGCCTCAATAGGGAACCAACAGGAGAATTTTCTTTCGTGAAAATTTTTCAGAAAACCACGTTTTAAGGAAATCCCGCATCGTGCGAAATTATCTGGTTTTTCCTAATCAACACGTTGTAACTCGAAAAGCTTTGGTGTTGTGTGTATGTCTAAGTGCACAGGAGAGATTTCTCGATAAAAGAATATGTAAGAATACCATGTTATAAGGAAATACAGTGTTGCAGATTAAAGACAAATACATAAGTATTGGAAACACTTTAGGAGAAGAAATAATGCATCGTATAAATTAGCTTGAATCTCCTAAACAACACGTTGTAACTCGAATAGATTTGGTGTGTCGTGTATGTCTCAACTTGTAGCCTCCAAAGAGAACCCACAGGAGAATTTTCTTTCGTCAAAATTTGTCAGAAAACCACATTTTAAAGAAATCCTGCATTGTGCAAAATTATCTTTTTTACCTAAATAACACGTTGTAACTCGAAAAGCTTTGGTGTCACGTGTATGTCTAAGCGTGTAGCCTCAAAAGAGAACGAACAGGAGAGTTTTCTCTCGAAAGAATATGTAAGAATGCCACGTTATAAGGAAATACAGTGTTGCAGAATAAAGACAAATATGTACGCATAGAAAAAACTTTACGTGAAGAAATAACGCATCGTACAAAATTAGCTTGTATCTCCTAAACAGCACGTTGTAACTCGCAAAGATTTGGTGTGGCGTGTACGTCTAAATGTGTAGCCTCAAAAGAGAACCCACAGGAGAATTTACTTCCGTCAAAATTTGTCAGAAAACCATGTTCTAAGGAAATCATGCATTGTGCGAAATAATCTTGTTTTTCCTAAACTACACGTTGAAAGTCGAAAAGCTGTGGTGTTGCGTGTATGTCTAAGCATGTAGCCTCAAAAGAGAACGCACAGGAGAGTTTTCTCTCGAAAGAATATGTAAGAATACCACGTTATAAGGAAATACATTGTTGCAGAGTAAAGAAAAATACGTACATATTCGAAAAACTTTACGAGAAGAAATAACGCATCATACAAAATTAGCTTGTATCTCCTAAACAACACCTTGGAACTCGAAAGGATTTGGTGTGGCGTGTACGTCTAAACGTGTAGCCTCAAAAGAGAACCCACAGGAGAATTTTCTTTGGTCAAAATTTGTCAGAAAACCACGTTTTAAGGAAATCCCGCATCGAGAGAAATTATCTTGTTTTTCTAAACAACACGTTGTAACTCGAAAAGCTTTGGTGTTGCGTGTATGTCTAAGCGTGTAGCCTCAAAAGAGAACGCACAGGAGAGTTTTCTCTTGAAAGAATATGTAAGAATACCACGTTATAAGGAAATACAGTGTTGCAGAGGAAAGACAAATAAGTACTTATTGGAAACACTATACGAGAAGAAATAACGCATCGTAAAATATTAGCTTGTATCTCCTAAGCAACACGTTGTAACCCGAAAAGAATTGGTTTGCCGTGTACGTCTAAACGTGTAGCCTCAAAAGAGAACCGACAGGAGAATTTTCTTTCGTCAAATTTTGTAAGAAAACCATGTTCTCAGGAAATCCCGCATCGTGCGAAATTATATAGTTTTTCCTAAAAAACATGTTGTAACTTGAAAAGCTTTGGTGTTGTGTGTATGTCTAAGCACGTAGCCTCAAAAGAGAAGGCACAGGAGAGTTTTCTCTCGAAAGAATATGTAAGAATACCACGTTATATGGAAATACAGTTTTGCAGAGTAAAGATAAATACATATGTATTGGAAACACTTTAGGAGAAGAAAAAACGCATCGTACAAAATTAGCTTGTATCTCCTAAACAACACGTGACTCCGAAAGATTTGGTGTGGCATTTACATCTAAACGTGTAGCCTCAATAGGGAACCGACAGGAGAATTTTCTTTCGTCAAAATTTTTCAGAAAACCACGTGTTAAGGAAATCCCGCATCGTGCGAAATTATCTGGTTTTTCCTAATCAACACGTTGTAACTCGAAAAGCTTTGGTGTTGTGTGTATGTCTTAGTGCACAGGAGAGATTTCTCGATAAAAGAATATGTAAGAATACCATGTTATAAGGAAATACAGTGTTGCAGATTAAAGACAAATACATAAGTATTGGAAACACTTTAGGAGAAGAAATAATGCATCGTATAAATTAGCTTGAATCTCCTAAACAACACGTTGTAACTCGAATAGATTTGGTGTGGCGTGTATGTCTAAACTTGTAGCCTCCAAAGAGAACCCACAGGAGAATTTTCTTTCGTCAAAATTTGTCAGAAAACCACATTTTAAGGAAATCCCGCATTGTGCAAAATTATCTTGTTTTACCTAAATAACACGTTGTAACTCGAAAAGCTTTGGTGTCACGTGTATGTCTAAGCATGTAGCCTCAAAAGAGAACGAACAGGAGAGTTTTCTCTCGAAAGAATATGTAAGAATGCCACGTTAAAAGGAAATACAGTGTTGCAGAATAAAGACAAATATGTACGCATAGAAAAAACTTTACGAGAAGAAATAACGCATCGTACAAAATTAGCTTGTATCTCCTAAACAGCACGTTGTAACTCGCAAAGATTTGGTGTGGCATGTCCGTCTAAATGTGTAGCCTCAAAAGAGAACCCACAGGAGAATTTACTTCTGTCAAAATTTGTCCGAAAACCATGTTCTAAGGAAATCATGCATCGTGCGAAATTATCTTGTTTTTCCTAAACTACACGTTGAAAGTCGAAAAGCTGTGGTGTTGCGTGTATGTCTAAGCATGTAGCCTCAAAAGAGAGCGCACAGGAGAGTTTTCTCTCGAAAGAATATGTAAGAATACCACGTTATAAGGAAATACAGTGTTGCAGAGTAAAGAAAAATACGTACGTATTGGAAAAACTTTACGAGAAGAAATAACGCATCGTACAAAATTAGCTTGTATCTCCTAAACAACACCTTGGAACTCGAAAGGATTTGGTGTGGCGTGTACGTCTAAACGTGTAGCCTCAAAAGAGAACCCACAGGAGAATTTTCTTTGGTCAAAATTTGTCAGAAAACCACGTTTTAAGGAAATCCCGCATCGTGCGAAATTATCTTGTTTTTCTAAACAACACGTTGTAACTCGAAAAGCTTTGGTATTGCGTGTATGTCTAAGCGTGTAGCCTCATTAGAGAACGCACAGGAGAGTTTTCTCTTGAAAGAATATGTAAGAATACCACGTTATAAGGAAATACAGTGTTGCAGAGGAAAGACAAATTAGTACTTATTGGAAACACTATACGAGAAGAAATAACGCATCGTAAAATATTAGCTTGTATCTCCTAAGCAACACGTTGTAACCCGAAAAGAATTGGTTTGCCGTGTACGTCTAAACGTGTAGCCTCAAAAGAGAACCGACAGGAGAATTTTCTTTCGTCAAATTTTGTAAGAAAACCATGTTCTCAGGAAATCCCGCATCGTGCGAAATTATATAGTTTTTCCTAAAAAACATGTTGTAACTTGAAAAGCTTTGGGGTTGTGTGTATGTCTAAGCACGTAGCCTCAAAAGAGAAGGCACAGGAGAGTTTTCTCTCGAAAGAATATGTAAGAATACCACGTATAAGGAAATACAGTTTTGCAGAGTAAAGTTAAATACATACGTATTGGAAACACTTTAGGAGAAGAAATAACGCATCGTACAAAATTAGCTTGTATCTCCTAAACAACACGTGACTCCGAAGGATTTGGTGTGGCATTTACATCTAAACGTGTAGCCTCAATAGGGAACCAACAGGAGAATTTTCTTTCGTGAAAATTTTTCAGAAAACCACGTTTTAAGGAAATCCCGCATCGTGCGAAATTATCTGGTTTTTCCTAATCAACACGTTGTAACTCGCAACGCTTTGGTGTTGTGTGTATGTCTAAGTGCACAGGAGAGATTTCTCGATAAAAGAATATGTAAGAATACCATGTTATAAGGAAATACAGTGTTGCAGATTAAAGACAAATACATAAGTATTGGAAACACTTTAGGAGAAGAAATAATGCATCGTATAAATTAGCTTGAATCTCCTAAACAACACGTTGTAACTCGAATAGATTTGGTGTGTCGTGTATGTCTAAACTTGTAGCCTCCAAAGAGAACCCACAGGAGAATTTTCTTTCGTCAAAATTTGTCAGAAAACCACATTTTAAGGAAATCCCGCATTGTGCAAAATTATCTTGTTTTACCTAAATAACACGTTGTAACTCGAAAAGCTTTGGTGTCAGTTGTATGTCTAAGCGTGTAGCCTCAAAAGAGAACGAACAGGAGAGTTTTCTCTCGAAAGAATATGTAAGAATGCCACGTTATAAGGAAATACAGTGTTGCAGAATAAAGACAAATATGTACGCATAGAAAAAACTTTATGAGAAGAAATAACGCATCGTACAAAATTAGCTTGTATCTCCTAAACAGCACGTTGTAACTCGAAAAGATTTGGTGTGGCGTGTACGTCTAAATGTGTAGCCTCAAAAGAGAACCCACAGGAGAATTTACTTCCGTCAAAATTTGTCAGAAAACCATGTTCTAAGGAAATCATGCATTGTGCGAAATAATCTTGTTTTTCCTAAACTACACGTTGAAAGTCGAAAAGCTGTGGTGTTGCGTGTATGTCTAAGCATGTAGCCTCAAAAGAGAACGCATAGGAGAGTTTTCTCTCGAAAGAATATGTAAGAATACCACGTTATAAGGAAATACAGTGTTGCAGAGTAAAGAAAAATACGTACATATTCGAAAAACTTTACGAGAAGAAATAACGCATCGTACAAAATTAGCTTGTATCAACTAAACAACACCTTGGAACTCGAAAGGATTTGGTGTGGCGTGTACGTCTAAACGTGTAGCCTCAAAAGAGAACCCACAGGAGAGTTTTCTTTGGTCAAAATTTGTCAGAAAACCACGTTTTAAGGAAATCCCGCATCTTGCGAAATTATCTTGTTTTTCTAAACAACAACACGTTGTAACTCGAAAAGCTTTGGTGTTGCGTGTATGTCTAAGCGTGTAGCCTCAAAAGAGAACGCACAGGAGAGTTTTCTCTTGAAAGAATATGTAAGAATACCACGATATAGGAAATACAGTGTTGCAGAGGAAAGACAAATAAGTACGTATTGGAAACACTATACGAGAAGAAATAACGCATCGTAAAATATTAGCTTGTATCTCCTAAGCAACACGTTGTAACCCTAAAAGAATTGGTTTGCCGTGTACGTCTAAACGTGTAGCCTCATAAGAGAACCGACAGGAGAATTTTATTTCGTCAAATTTTGTAAGAAAACCATGTTCTCAGGAAATCCCACATCGTGCGTAATTATATAGTTTTTCCTAAAAAACATGTTGTAAATTGAAAAGCTTTGGTGTTGTGTGTATGTCTAAGCACGTAGCCTCAAAAGAGAAGGCACAGGAGAGTTTTCTCTCGAAAGAATATGTAAGAATACCACGTTATAAGGAAATACAGTTTTGCAGAGTAAAGATAAATACATACGTATTGGAAACACTTTAGGAGAAGAAATAACGCATCGTACAAAATTAGCTTGTATCTCCTAAACAACACGTGACTAAGAAGGATTTGGTGTGGCATTTACATCTAAACGTGTCGCCTATAGGGAACCGACAGGAGAATTTTCTTTCGTCAAAATTTTTCAGAAAACCACGTTTTAAGGAAATCCCGCATCGTGCGAAATTATCTGTTTTTTCCTAATCAACACGTTGTAACTCGAAAAGCTTTGGTGTTGTGTGTATGTCTAAGTGCACAGGAGAGATTTCTCGAAAAAAGAATATGTAAGAATACCATGTTATAAGGAAATACAGTGTTGCAGATTAAAGACAAATACATAAGTATTGGAAACACTTTAGGAGAAGAAATAATGCATCGTATAAATTAGCTTGAATCTCCTAAACAACACGTTGTAACTCGCATAGATTTAGTGTGTCGTGTATGTCTAAACTTGTAGCCTCCAAAGAGAACCTACAGGAGAATTTTCTTTCATCAAAATTTGTCAGAAAACCACATTTTAAGGAAATCCCGCATTGTGCAAAATTATCTTGTTTTACCTAAATAACACGTTGTAACTCGAAAAGCTTTGGTGTCACGTGTATTTCTAAGCGTGTAGCCTCAAAAGAGAACGAACAGGAGAGTTTTCTCTCGAAAGAATATGTAAGAATGCCACGTTATAAGGAAATACAGTGTTGCAGAATAAAGACAAATATGTACGCATAGAAAAAACTTTACGAGAAGAAATAACGCATCGTACAAAATTAGCTTGTATCTCATAAACAGCACGTTGTAACTCGAAAAGATTTTGTGTGGCGTGTACGTCTAAATGTGTAGCCTCAAAAGAGAAACCACAGGAGAATTTTCTTTCGTCAAAATTTGTCAGAAAACCACATTTTAAGGAAATCCCGCATTGTGCAATATTATCTTGTTTTACCTAAATAACACGTTGTAACTCGAAAAGCTTTGGTGTTTCGTGTATGTCTAAGCGTGTAGCCTCAAAAGAGAACGAACAGGAGAGTTTTCTCTCGAAAGAATATGTAAGAATGCCACGATATAAGGAAATACAGTGTTGCAGAATATAGACAAATATGTATGCATAGAAAAAACTTTACGAGAAGAAATAACGCATCGTACAAAATTAGCTTGTATCTCCTAAACAACACCTTGGAACTCGAAAGGATTTGGTGTGGCGTGTACGTCTAAACGTGAAGCCTCAAAAGAGAACCCACAGGAGAATTTTCTTTGGTCAAAATTTGTCAGAAAACCACGTTTTAAGGAAATCCCGCATCGTGCGAAATTATCTTGTTTTTCTAAACAACACGTTGTAACTTGAAAAGCTTTGGTGTTGCGTGTATGTCTAAGCATGAGGCCTCAAAAGAGAGCGCACAAGAGAGTTTTCTCTCGAAAGAATATGTAAGAATACCACGTTATAAGGAAATACAGTGTTGGAGAGTAAAGAAAAACAGGTACTATTGGAAAAACTTTACGAGAAGAAATAACGCATCGTAAAAAATTAGCTTGTATCTCCTAAACAACACTTTGTAACTCAAAAGGATTTGGTGTGGCGTGTACGTCTAAACGTGTAGCCTCAAAGGAGAACCCAAAGGAGAAATTTCTTTGGTCAAAATTTATCAGAAACCCACGTTTTAAGGAAATCCCTCATCGTGCGAAATTATCTTGTTTTTCCTAAACAACACGTTGTAACTCGAAAAGCTTTGGTGTAGCGTGTATGTCTAAGCGTGTAGCCTCAAAAGAGAACGCACAGGAGAATTTTCTCTCGAAAGTATATGTAAGAATACCACGTTATAAGGAAATACAGTGTTGCAGAGTAAAGACGAATACGTACGTATTGGAAACACTTTACAAGAAGAAATAACGCATCATAAAATATTAGCTTGTATCTCCTAAACAACACGTTGTAACTCGAAAAGATTTGGTTTGGCATGTACGTCTAAAGGTGGAGCCTCAAAATAGATCCAAGCGAAGAATTTTCTTTGGTCAAAATTTGTCAGCAAGCCACCTTTTAAGGAAATCCCGCATCGTGCGAAATTATCTTGTTTTTCATAAACAACACGTTGTAACTCGAAAAGCTTTGGTGTTGCGTGTATGTCTAAGCGTGTAGCCTCAAAAGAGAACGCACAGGCGAGTTTTCTCTTGAAAGAATATGTAAGAATACCACGTTATAAGGAAATACAGTGTTGCAGAGGAAAGACAAATAAGTACATAATGGAAACACTATACGAGAAGAAATAACGCATCGTAAAATATTAGCTTATATCTCCTAAGCAACACGTTGTAACCCGAAAAGAATTGGTTTGCCGTGTACGTCTAAACCTGTAGCCTCAAAAGAGAACCGACAGGAGAATTTTCTTTCGTCAAATTTTGTAAGAAAACCTTGTTCTCAGGAAATCCTGCATCGTGCGAAATTATATAGTTTTTCCTAAAAAACATGCTGTAACTTGAAAAGCTTTGGTGTTGTGTGTATGTCTAAGCACGTAGCCTCAAAAGAGAAGGCACAGGAGAGTTTTCTCTCGAAAGAATATGTAAGAATACCACGTTATAAGGAAATACAGTGTTGGAGAGTAAAGATAAATACATACGTATTGGAAACACTTTAGGAGAAGAAATAACGCATCTTACAAAATTAGCTTGTATCTCCTAAACAACACCTTGGAACTCGAAAGGATTTGGTTTGGCGTGTACGTGTCAACGTGTAGCCTCAAAAGAGAACCCACAGGAGATTTTTCTTCCATCAAAATTTGTCAGAAAACCATGTTCTAAGGAAATAACGCATCGTGCGAAATTATCTTGTTTTTCCTAAACTACACGTTGTAAATCGAAAAGGTGTGGTGTTGCATGTATGCTAAGTATGTAGCCTCAAAAGAGAGCGCACAGGAGAATTTTCTCTCGAAAGAATATGTAAGAATACCACGTTATAAGGAAATACAGTGTTGCAGAGTAAAGAAAAATGCGTACATATTGGAAAAACTTTACGAGAAGAAATAACACATCGTACAAAATTAGCTTGTATCTCCTAAACAACACCTTGTAACTCGAAAGGATTTGGTTTGGCGTGTACATCTCAACGTGTAGCCTCAAAAGAGAACTCACAGGAGAATTTTCTTTTGTCAAAATTTGTCAGAAAACCACGTTTTAAGGAAATCCCGCATCGTGCGAAATTATCTTGTTTTTCCTAAACAACACGTTGTAACTCGAAATGCTTTGGTGTTGCGTGTATATCTAAGCGTGTAGCCTCAAAAGAGAAAGCACAGGAGAGTTTTCTCTCGAAAGAATATGTAAGAATACCACGTTATAAGGAAATACAGTGTTGCAGAATAAAGACAAATATGTACTAATTGGAAACAATTAACGAGAAGAAATAACACATCGTAAAAATTAGCTTGTATCTCCTAAACAACACATTGTAACTCGAAAATATTTGGTGTGGCATGTGCGTCTAAACGTGTAGCCTCAAAAGAGAACCCACAGGAGAATTTTCTTGCGTCAATATTTGTCAGAAAACCATGTTCTAAGGAAATCCCGCATCGTGCGAAATTATCTTGTTTTTCCTAAACTACACGTTGTAACTCGAAAAGCTTTGGTGTTGCGTGTAGGTCTAAGCATGTAGCCTCAAAAGAAAACGCACAGGAGAGTTTTCTCTCGAAAGAATATGTAAGAATACCACGTTATAAGGAAATACAGTGTTGTGGAATAAAGACAAATACGTACGTATTGGAAACACTTTATGAGAAGAAATAACGCATCGTAAAAATTAGCTTGTATCTCCTAAACAACACGTTGTAATTCGAAAATTTTTGGTGTGGCCTGTATGTCTAAACGTGTAGCCTCAAAAGAGAACCCACAGGAGAATTTTCTTTGGTCAAAATTTGTCAGAAAACCTCGTTTTAAGGAAATCCCACATCGTTCGAAATTATCTTGTTCTTCCTAAACAACATGTTGTAACTCAAAAAGATTTGCTGTTGCGTGTATGTCTAAGCGTGTAGCCTCAAAGAGAACGCACAGGAGAGTTTTCTCTCGAAAGAATATGTAAGAATACCACGTTACAAAGAAATACAGTGTTTCAGAGTAAAGAAAAATAAGTACATATTGGAAAAACTTTACGAGAAGAAATAACACATCGTACAAAATTAGCTTGTATCTCCTAAACAACACCTTGTAACTCGAAATGATTTGGTGTGGCGTGTACGTCTAAACGTGTAGCCTCAAAAGAGAACCCACAGGAGAATTTTCTTCTGTCAAAATTTGTCAGAAAACCATGTTCTAAGGAAATCACGCATCTTGCAAAATTACCTTGTTTTTCCAAAACTACACGTTGTAAGTTGAAAAGCTGTGGTGTTGCGTGTAAGTCTAAGCATGTAGCCTCAAAAGAGAGTGCACAAGAGAGTTTTCTCTCGAAAGAATATGTAAGAATACCACGTTATAAGGAAATACAGTGTTGCAGAGTAAAGAAAAACAGGTACATATTGGAAAAACTTTACGAGAAGAAATAACTCATCGTAAAAAATTAGCTTGTATCTCCTAAACAACACCTTGTAACTCAAAAGGATTTGGTGTGGCGTGTACGTCTAAATGTGTAGCCTCAAAGAAGAACCCAAAGGAGAAATTTCTTTGGTCAAAATTTATCAGAAACCCACGTTTTAAGGAAATCCCTCATCGTGCGAAATTATCTTGTTTTTCATAAACAACACGTTGTATCTCGAAAAGCTTTGGTGTTGCGTGTATGTCTAAGCGTGTAGCCTCAAAAGAGAACGCACAGGAGAGTTTTCTCTCGAAAGAATATGTAAGAATACCACGTTATAAGGAAATACAGTGTTGCAGAGTAAAGACGAATACGTACGTATTGGAAACACTTAACGAGAAGAAATAACGCATCGTAAAAAATTAGCTTGTATCTCCTAAACAACACGTTGTAACTCGAAAAGATTTGGTTTGGCATGTACGTCTAAAGGTGTAGCCTCAAAATAGAACCAAGCGAAGAATTTTCTTTGGTCAAAATTTGTCAGCAAGCCACGTTTTAAGGAAATCACGCATCGTGCGAAATTATCTTGTTTTTCATAAACAACACGTTGTAACTCGAAAAGCTTAGGTGTTGCGTGTATGTCTAAGCGTGTAGCCTCAAAAGAGAATGCACAGGAGAGTTTTCTCTTGAAAGAATATGTAAGAATACCAAGTTATAAGGAAATACAGTGTTGCAGAGGAAAAACAAATAAGTACATATTGGAAACACTATACTAGAAGAAATAACACATTGTATAATATTAGCTTGTATCTCCTAAACAACACGTTGTAACCCGAAAAGGTTTGGTTTGCTGTGAACGTCTAAATGTGTACCCTCAAAAGAGAACCGACAGGAGAATTTTCTTTCGTCAAAATTTGTAAGAAAACCATGTTCTAAGGAAATCCCGCATCGTGCGAAATTATATAGTTTTTCCTAAAAAAACACGTTGTAACTCGAAAAGCTTTGGTGTTGTGTGTATGTCTAAGCATGTAGCCTCAAAAGAGAAGGCACAGGAGAGTTTTCTCTCGAAAGAATATGTAAGAATACCACATTATAAGGAAATACAGTGTTGCAGAGGAAAGATAAATACATACATATTGGAAACACTTTAGGAGAAGAAATAACGCATGGTACAAAATTAGCTTGTATCTCCTAAACAACACGTTGTGACTCCGAAGGATTTGGTGTGGCATTTACATCTAAACGTGTAGCCTCAATAGGGAACCGACAGGAGAATTTTCCTTTGTCAAAATTTTTCAGAAAACCACGTGTTAAGGAAATCCCGCATCGTGCGAAATTATCTGGTTTTTCCTAATCAACACGTTGTAACTCGAAAAGCTTAGGTGTTGTGTGTATGTCTAAGCGCACAGGAGAGATTTCTCGAAAAAAGAATATGTAAGAATACCACGTTATAAGGAAATACAGTGTTGCAGATTAAAGACAAATACATAAGTATTGCAAACACTTTTGGAGAAGAAATAATGCATCATATAAATTAGCTTGTATCTCCTAAACAACACGTTGTAACTCAAATATATTTGGTGTGGCGTGTATGTCTAAACTTGTAGCCTCAAAAGAGAACCCACAGGAGAATTTTCTTTCGTCAAAATTTGTCAGAAAACCATATTTTAAGGAAATCCCGCATCGTGCAAAATTATCTTGTTTTACCTAAATAACACGTTGTAACTCGAAAAGCTTTGGTGTTGCGTGTATGTCTAAGCGTGTAGCCTCAAAAGAGAACGCACAGGAGAGTTTTCACTCAAAAGAATATGTAAGAATGCAACGTTATAAGGAAATACAGTGTTGCAGAATAAAGACAAATATGTACCAATTGGAAACACTTAACGAGAAGAAATAACGCATCGTAAAAATTAGCTTGTATCTCCTAAACAACATATTGTAACTCGAAAAGATTTGGTGTGGCGTGTATGTCTAAACTTGTAGCCTCAAAAGAGAACCCACAGGAGAATTTTCTTTCGTCAAAATTTGTCAGAAAACCACGTCTTAAGGAAATCCTGCATCGTGAAAAATTATCTTGTTTTTCCTAAATAACACGTTGTAACTCGAAAAGCTTTGGTTTTGCCTGTATGTCTAAGCGTATAGGCTCAAAAGAGAATGCACAGGAGAGTTTTCTCTCGAAAGGATATGTAAGAATACCACGTTATAAGGAAATACAGTGTTGCAGAATTAAGACAAATATGTACGCATAGAAAAAACTTTACAAGAAGAGATAATGCATCCTACAAAATTAGCTTGTATCTCCTAAACAGCACGTAGTAACTCGAAAAGATTTGGTGTGGCTTGTACGTCTAAACGTGTAGCCTCAAAAGAGAACACACAGGAGAATTTTCTTCCGTCAAAATTTGTCAGAAAACCATGTTCTAAGGAAATCCCGCATCGTGCGAAATTATCTTGTTTTTCCTAAACTACACGTTGTAACTCGAAAAGCTTTGGTGTTGCGTGTAGGTCTAAGCGTGTAGCCTCAAAAGAGAATGCACAGGAGAGTTTTCTCTCGAAAGAATATGTAAGAATACCACGTTATAAGGAAATACAGTGTTGCAGAGTAAAGACAAATACGTAAGTACTGGAAACACTTTAAGAGAAGAAATAAGGCATCGTACAAAATTAGCTTGTATCTCCTAATCAACACCTTGTAACTCGAAAGGATTTGGTGTGGCGTGTGCGTCTAAACGTGTAGCCTCAAAAGAGAACCCACCGGAGAATTTTCTTTGTTCAAAATTTGTCAGAAAACCACGTTTTAAGGAAATCCCGCATCGTGCGAAAATATCTTGTTTTTCCTAAACAACATGTTGTAACTCGAAAAGCTTTGGTGTTACATGTATGTCTAAGTGTGTAGCCTCGAAAGAGAGCGCACAGGAGAGTTTTCTCTCAAAAGAATATGTAAGAATACCACCTTATAAGGAAATACAGTGTTGCAGAGTAAATAAAAATACGTACAAATTGGAAAAACTTTACAAGAAGAAATAACGCATCATAAAATATTAGCTTGTATCTCCTAAACAACACCTTGTAACTCGAAAGGATTTGGTTTGGCGTGTACGTCTCAACGTGTAGCCTCAAAAGAGAACTCACAGGAGAATTTTCTTTTGTCAAAATTTGTCAGAAACCACGTTTTAAGGAAATCCCACATCGTGCGAAATTATCTTGTTTTTCCTAAACTACACGTTGTAACTCGAAAAGCTTTGGTGTTGCTTGTAGGTCTAAGCATGTAGCCTCAAAAGAAAACGCACAGGAGAGTTTTCTCTCGAAAGAATATGTAAGAATACCACGTTATAAGGAAATACAGTGTTGCGGAATAAAGACAAATACGTACGTATTGGAAACAGTTTATGAGAAGAAATAACGCATCGTAAAAATTAGCTTGTATCTCCTAAACAACACGTTGTAATTCGAAAATTTTTGGTGTGGCCTGTATGTCTAAATGTGTAGCCTCAAAAGAGAACCCACAGGAGAATTTTCTTTGGTCAAAATTTGTCAGAAAACCACGTTTTAAGGAAATTCCACATCGTTCGAAATTATCTTGTTCTTCCTAAACAACATGTTGTAACTCGAAAAGTTTTGCTGTTGCGTGTATGTCTAAGCGTGTAGCCTCAAAGAGAACGCACAGGAGAGTTTTCTCTCGAAAGAATATGTAAGAATACCACGTTATAAGGAAATACAGTGTTGCTGAATAAAGACAAATATGTACTAATTGTAAACACTTAACGAGAAGAAATAACGCATCGTAAAAATTAGCTTTTATCTCCTAAACAACACATTGTAACTCGAAAATATTTGGTGTGGCGTGTTCGTCTAAACGTGTAGCCTCAAAAGAAAACCCACAGGAGAATTTTCTTCCGTCAAAATTTGTCAGAAAACCATGTTCTAAGGAAATCCTGCATCGTGCGAAATTATCTTGTTTTTCCTAAACTACACGTTGTAACTCGAAAAGCTGTGGTGTTGCATGTAAGTCTAAGCGTGTAGCCTCAAAAGAGAACACACAGGAGAGTTTTCTCTTGAAAGAATATGTAAGAATACCACGTTATAAGGAAATACAGTGTTGCAGAGTAAAGACAAATACGTGCGTATTGGAAACACTTTAAGAGAAGAAATAATGCATCGTACAAAATTAGCTTGTATCTCCTAATCAACACCTTGTAACTCGAAAGGATTTGGTGTGGCGTGTGCGTCTAAACGTGTAGCCTCAAAAGAGAACCCACAGGAGAATTTTCTTTGGTCAAAATTTGTCAGAAAAACACATTTTAAGGAAATCACGCATCGTGCGAAATTATCTTGTTTTTCCTAAACAACATGTTGTAACTCGAAAAGCTTTGGTGTTACATGTATGTCTAAGTGTGTAGCCTCGAAAGAGAGCGCACAGGAGAGTTTTCTTTCGAAAGAATATGTACGAATACCACCTTATAAGGAAATACAGTGTTGCAGAGTAAATAAAAATACGTACATATTGGAAAAACTTTACGAGAAGAAATAACGCATCATAAAATATTAGCTTGTATCTCCTAAACAACACCTTGTAACTCAAAAGGATTTGGTTTGGCGTGTACGTCTAAATGTGTAGCCTCAAAAGAGAACCCACAGGAGAATTTTCTTTAGTCAAAATTTGTCAGAAAACCACGTTTTAAGGAAATCCCGCATCGTGCGAAATTATCTTGTTTTTCCTAAACAACACGTTGTAACTCGAAATGCTTTGGTGTTGCGTGTATATCTAAGCGTGTAACCTCAAAAGAGAAAGCACAGGAGAGTTTTCTCTCGAAAGAATATGTAAGAATACCACGTTATAAGGAAATACAGTGTTGCAGATTAAAGACAAATACATACGTTTTGGAAACACTTTAGAAGAAGAAATAATGCATCGTAAAAATTAGCTTTTATCTCCTAAACAACACGTTGTAACTAGAATAGATTTGGTGTGGCGTGTATGTCTAAACTTCTAGCCTCTAAAGAGAACCCAAAGGAGAATTTTGTTTCGTCAAAATTTGTCAGAAAACCACGTTTAAGGAAAGCCCGCATCGTGCGAAATTATCTTGTTTTTCCTAAACAACACGTTGTAACTCGAAAGGCTTTGGTGTTGCGTGTATGTCTAAGCATGTAGCCTCAAAAGAGAAAGCACAGGAGAGTTTTCTCTAGAAAGAATATGTAAGTATACCACATTATAAGGAAATACAGTGTTGCAGAATTAAGACAAATACATATGTATAGGAAACAGTTTAAGAGAAGAAATAATGCATCGTAAAAATTACCTTGTATCTCCTAAACAACACGTTGTAACTCGAAAAGATTTGGTGTGGCGTGTATGTCTAAACTTCTAGCCTCTAAAGAGAACCCAAAGGAGAATTTTGTTTCGTCAAAATTTGTCAGAAAACCACGTTTAAGGAAAGCCCGCATCGTGCGAAATTATCTTGTTTTTCCTAAACAACACGTTGTAACTCGAAAGGCTTTGGTGTTGCGTGTATGTCTAAGCATGTAGCCTCAAAAGAGAAAGCACAGGAGAGTTTTCTCTAGAAAGAATATGTAAGTATACCACATTATAAGGAAATACAGTGTTGCAGAATTAAGACAAATACATACGTATAGGAAACAGTTTAGGAGAAGAAATAATGCATCGTAAAAATTACCTTGTATCTCCTAAACAACACGTTGTAACTCGAAAAGATTTGGTGTGGCGTGTATGTCTAAACTTGTAGCCTCAAAAGAGAACCCACAGGAGAAATTTCTTTAGTCAAAATTTGTCAGAAAACCACGTTTTAAGGAAATCCCGCATCGTGCAAAATTATCTTGTTTTTCCTAAATAACACGTTGTAATTTGAAAAGCTTTGGTGTTGCGTGTATGTCTAAGCGTGTAGCCTCAAAACAGAACGCACAGGAGAGTTTTCTCTCTAAAGAATATGTAAGAATACCACGTTATAAGGAAATACAGTGTTGCAGAATTAAGACAAATATGTACACATAGAAAAAACTTTACGAGAAGAAATAATGCATCGTACAAAATTAGCTTGTATCTCCTAAAGAGCACATTGTAACTCGAAAAGATTTGTTGTGGCGTGTACGTGTAAACGTGTAGCCTCAAAAGAGAACCCACAGGAGAATTTTCTTCCGTCAAAATTTGTCAGGAAATCCCGCATCATGGGAAATTATCTTGTTTTTCCTAAGCTACACGTTGTAACTCGAAAAGCTTTGGTGTTGCGTGTCGGTCTAAGCGTGTAGCCTCAAAAGAGAACGCACAGGAGAGGTTTCTCTCGAACGAATATGTAAGAATACCACCTTATAAGGAAATACAGTGTTGCAGAGTAAAGACTAATACATACCTATTGGAAACACTTTAAGAGAAGAAATAAGGCATCGTACAAAATTAGAGTTGTTTTTCCTAAACAACACGTTGTAACTTGAAAAGCTTTGGTGTTGCGTGTATGTCTAACAGTGTAGCCTCAAAAGAGAACGCACAGGACAGTTTTTTCTCGAAAGAATATGTAAGAATACCACGTTATAAGGAAATACAGTGTTGCAGAGTAAAGAAAAATACGTACGTATTGGAAACAATTTACGAGAAGAAATAACGCATTATAAAAAATTAGCTTGTATCTCCTAAACAACACGTTGTAACTCGAAAAGCTTTGGTGTTGCGTGTATGTCTAAGCGTGTAGCCTCAAAAGAGAACGCACAGGAGAGTTTTCTCTCGAAAGAATATGTAAGAATACCACATTATAAGGAAATACAGTGCTGCAGAGTAAAGATAAATAGGTAGTTATTGTAAATACTTTACGAGAAGAAATAACGCATGGTACAATATTAGCTTGTATTTCCTACACAACACGTTGTAATTCGAAATTATTTGGTGTGGCGTGTACGTCTAAACGTGTAGCCTCAAAAGAGAACCCACAGGAGAATTTTCTTTCGTCAAATTTTTTTCAGAAAACCACGTTTTAAGGAAATCCCTCATCGTGCGAAATTATCTTGTTTTTCCTAAACAGCACAATGTAATTCGAAAAGTTTTGGTGTTGCGTGTATGTCTAAGCATGTAGCCTCAAAAGAGAGCGCACAGAAGAGTTTTCTCTCAAAAGAATATGTAAGAATACCACGTTATAAGGAAATACAATGCTGCAGAGTAAAGAAAAATATGTACGTATTGGAAACAATTTACGAGAAGAAATAACGCATCATACAAAAATAGCTTGTATCTCCTAAACAACACCTTGTAACTCGAAAGGATTTGGTGTGGCGTGTACATCTAAACGTGTAGCCTCAAAAGAGAACCCACAGGAGAATTTTCTTTCGTCAAAAATTGTCACAAAACCAAGTTTTAAGGAAATTCCGCACCGTGCGAAATTATCTTGTTTTTCCTAAACAACACGTTGTAACTCGAAAAGCTTTGGTGTTGCGTGTATGTCTAAGCGTGTAGCCTCAACAGAGAACGCACAGGAGAGTTTTCTCTCGAAAGAATATGTAAGAATACCACGTTATAAGGAAATACAGTGTTGCAGAGTAAGGACAAATATGTATGTACTGGCAACACTTTATGAGAAGAATAACACATCGTACAAAATTACCTTGTATCTCCTAAACAACACGTTGTAACTCGAAAAGATTTGGTGTGGCGTTTACAACTAAATATATAGCCTCAAAAGAGAACCCACAGGAGAATTTTCTTTTGTCAAAATTTTTCAGAAAACCACATTCTAAAGAAATCCCGCATAATGCGAAATTATCTTGTTTTTCCTAAACAACACATTGTAACTCAAAAAGCTGTCGTGTTGCCTGTATGTCTAAGTGTGTAACCTCAAAAGAGAAGGCACAGGAGAGTTTTCTCTCGAAAGAATATGAAAAAAATACCACGTTTTAAGGAAATACAGTGTTGCAGAGTAAAGACAAATATGTATGTACTGGTAACACTTTATGAGAAGAAATAACGCACCGTACAAAATTAGCTTGTTTCTCCTACACAACACATTGTAACTCGAAAAGATTTGGTGTGGCGTGTACGTCTAAACGTGTAGCCTCAAAAGAGAACCCACAGGTGAATTTTCTTATGTCAAAATTTGTCAGAAAACCACGTTTTAAGGAAATCCCGCATCGTGCGAAATTATCTTGTTTTTCCTAAACAGCACGTTGTAACTTGAAAAGCTTTGGTGTTGCATGAATGTCTAAGCGTGTAGCCTCAAAGGAGAAGGCACAGGAGAGTTTTCCCTCGAAAGAATATGTAAGAATACCACGTTTAAGGAAATACAGTGTTGCACAGTAAAGACAAA
Organism: Apodemus sylvaticus; assembly: GCF_947179515.1. NCBI lineage: Eukaryota > Metazoa > Chordata > Mammalia > Rodentia > Muridae > Apodemus > Apodemus sylvaticus. Next base: position 60,836,534 of record NC_067492.1, on the reverse strand, counting down.
TACGTACGTATTGGAAACACTTTAGGAGAAGAAATAATGCATCGTACAAAATTACATTGTATCTCCTAAGCAACACGTTGTAACTCGAAAATATTTGATGTGGCATTTACACCTAAACATGTAGCCTCAAAAGTGAACCCACAGGAGAATTTTCTTTGGTCAAAATTTGTCAGAAAACCACGATTTAAGTAAATCCCGCATCGTGCGAAATTATCTTCTTTTTCCTAAAGAACACGTTGTAACTCGAAAAGCGTTGGTGTTGCATGTATGTCTAAGCGTTTAGCCTCAAAAGAGAACGCACAGGAACATTTTCTCTCCAAAGAATGTGTAAGAATACCATGTTATAGGGAAATACAGTGTTGCAGAGTAAAGACAAATACGTACGTATTTGAAACACTTATTGGAAACACTTAAACTTTACCAGAAGAAATAACGCATCGTACAAAATAAAGGAAATCCCGCATCATGCGAAATTATCTTGTTTTTCGTGTCTAAGCATGTAGCCTCAAAAGAGAATGCACAGGGGAGTTTTCTCTCGAAAGAATATGTAAGAATACCATGTTATAAGGAAATACAGTGTTGTAGAATAAAGACAAATACGTACGTATTGGAAACACTTAAACTTTATGAGAAGAAATGATGCATCGTACAAAATTAGCTTGTATCTCTTAAACAACACGTTGTAACTCGAAAAGCTTTGGTGTTGCATATATTTCTAAGCGTGTAGCCTCAAAAGAGAAGGCACAGGAGAGTTTTCTCTCGAAAGAATATATGGGAATACCACGTTATAAGGAAATACAGTGTTGCAGTGTAAAGACAAATACATACATATTGGAAACACTTTAGGAGAAGAAATAACGCATTGCAAAAATTAGCTTGTATCTCCTAAACAACATTTTGTAATTCGAAAAGATTTGGTGTGGCGTGTACGTCTAAATGTGTAGCCTCAAAAGAGAACCCACAGGAGAATTTTCTTTCGTCAAAATTTGACAGAAAACCACGTTTTAAGGAAATCCCGCATTGTGCGAAATTATCTTGTTTTTCCTAAACAACACGTTGTAACACGAAAAGCTTTGGTGTTGCGTGTATGTCTAAGTGTGTAGCCTCAAAAGAGAACGCACAGGAGAGTTTTCTCTCGAAAGAATATGTAAGAATACCACGTTATAAGGAAATACAGTGTTGCAGAGTAAAGAAAATACGTACATATTGGAAACACTTTACGAGAAAAATAAACGCATCATAAAAAATTAGCTTGTATCTCCTAAACAACACGTTGTAATTCAAAAAGATTTGGTGTGGCATATACGTCTAAACGTATAGCCTCAAAAGAGAACCCACACGAGAATTTTCTTTCGTCAAAATTTGTCAGAAAACCATGTTTTAATTAAATCCCGCACGTTATAAGGAAATACAGTGTTGCAGAGTAACGACAAATACGTACCTATTGGAAACATTTTACGAGAAGAAATAACGCATCATACAAAATTACCTTGTGTCTCCTAAACAACACGTTGCAATTCGAAATGATTTGGTGTGGCGTGTACGTCTAAACGTGTAGCCTCAAAAGAGAACCCACAGGAGAATTTTCTTTCGTTAAAATGTGTCAGAAAAGAGAACGCACAGGAGAGTTTTCTCTCAAAAGAATATATAAGAATACCACGTTATAAGAAAATACAGTGTGGCAAAGTAAAGACAAATACAAACCTTTTGGAAACATTTAAACTTTACGAGAAGAAATAAAGCATAGTACAGTATTAGCTTGTATGTCTAAACAACACGTTGTAACTCGAAAATCTTTGGTGTTGCGTGTATGTCTAAGTGGGTAGCCTCAAAAGAGAATGAACAGGAGAGATTTTCCTCGAAAGAATATGTAAGAATACCACGTTATAAGGAAATACAGTGTTGCAAAGTAAAGACAAATATGTATGTTTTGGAAACACTTAAACTTTACGAGAAGAAATAAAGCATCGTACAAAATTAGCTTGTATCTCCTAAACAACACGTTGTAACTCGAAAAGATTTGTTGTGGCGTGTACGTCTAAATGTGTAGCCTCAAAAGAGAACCCACAGGAAAATTTACTTTGGTCAAAATTTGTCAGAAAACCACGTTATTGGGAAATCCCTCATCGTGCGAAATTATCTTGTTTTTCCTAAACAACACATTGTAACTCGAAAAGCTTTGGTTTTGCATGTATGTCTAAGCATGTAGCCGCAAAAGAGAATGCACAGGAGAGTTTTTTCTCGAAAGAATATTTATGAATACCACGTTATAAGTAAATACATTGTTGTAGAGTAAAAAAAAAAAAAATACGTATGTATTGGAAACACTTTACGAGAAGAAATAACGCATTGTACAAAATCAGCTTGTATCTCCTAAACAACACGTTATAACTCGAAAAGATTTGGTGTGGCGTGTACGTCTAAACGTGTAGCCTCAAAAGAGAACCCACAGGAGAATTTTCTTTCGTCAAAATTTGTCAGAAAACCACGTTTTATGGAAATCACTCATCGTGCGAAATTATCTTGTTTTTCCTAAACAACACGTTCTAACTCGAAATGCTTTGGTGTTGCGTGTATGTCTAAGCATGTAGCCTCCAAAGAGAAGGCACAGGAGAGTTTTCTCTCAAAATAATATGTAAGAATACCATGTTATAAGGAAATACAGTGTTGTAGAATAAAGACATATACGTACGTATTGGAAATATTTTAGGAAAGAAATAACGCATCGTACAAAATTAGCTTGTATCTCCTAAACAACACGTTGTAACTCCAAAAGATTTGGTGTGGCGTGTACGTCTAAATGTGTAGCCTCAAAAGAGAACCCACAGGAGAATTTTCTTTTGTCAAAATTTTTCAGAAAACTACGTTTTAAGGAAATACCGCATCGTGTGAAATTATCTTGTTTTTCCTAAACAACACGTTGTAACTCGAAAAGCTTTGGTGTTGCGTGTATGTCTAAGCATGTATCCTCAAAAGAGAACGCACAGGAGAGTTTTCTCTCAAAAGAATATGTAAGAATACCACTTTGTAAGGAAATACAGTGTTGCAGAGTAAAGATAAATGCATATGTATTTGAAACACTTTACTAGAAGAAATAATGCATCGTAAAAAATTACTTCGTATCTCTTAAACAACACGTTGTAACTCGAAAAGATTTGGTGTGGCGTGTACGTCTAAAGGTGTAGCCTCAAAAGAGAACCCACATGAGAATTTCCTTTCGTCAAAATTTGTCAGAAAACCATGTTTTAATGAAATCCCGCATCGGGCGAAATTATCTTGTTTTTCCAAAACAACATGTTGTAACTCGAAAAGCATTGGTGTTGCATGTATGTCTTAGCGTGTAGCCTCAAAAGACAAGGCACAGGAGAGTTTTCTCTCCAACGAATATGTAAGAATACCACGTTATAAGGATATAAAGTGTTGCAGAGTAAAGACAAATATGTACGTATTGGAAATACTTTACGAGAAGAAATAATGCATCTTACAAAATTAGCTAGAATCTCCTGAACAACACGTTGTAACTCGAAGAGATTTGGTGTGGCGTGTACATCTTAACGTGTACCCTCAAAAGAGAACCCACAGGAGAATTTTGTTTCCTCAAAATTTGTCAGAAAACCACGTTTTATGGAAATCCTGCATCGTGCGAAATATTCTTGTTTTTCCTAAACAACACGTTGTAACTCGAAAAGCTTTGGTGTTGCGTGTATGTCTAAGCGTGTAGCCTCAAAGGAGAACGCACAGGAGAGTTTTCTCTCGAAAGAATATGTAAGTATACCATGTTATAAGGAAATACAGTGTTGTAGAATAAAGACAAATATGTACGTATTGGAAACACTTAAACTTTACGAGAAGAAATAACGCATCGTACAAAATTAGCTTGTATCTCTTAAACAACACTTTGTAACTCGAAAAGCTTTGGTGTTGCGTGTATTTCTAAGCGTGTAGCCTCAAAAGAGAAGGCACAGGAGAGTTTTCTCTGAAAAGAATATATAAGAATACCACGTTATAAGGAAATACAGTGTTGCAGAGTAAAGACAAATACATACATATAGGAAACACTTTACGAGAAGAAATAACGCATCGCAAAAATTAGCTTGTATCTCCTAAACAACATTTTGTAACTCGAAAAGATTTGGTGTGGCGTGTACGTCTAAACTTCCAGCCTCAAAAGAGAACCCACAGGAAAATTTTCTTTTGTCAAAATTTTTCAGAAAACCACGTTGTAAGGAAATCCCGCATCGTGCGAAATTATCTTGTTTTTCCTAAACAACACGTTCTAACTCGAAAAGCTTTGGTGTTTCGTGTATGTCTAAGCGTGTAGCCTCAAAAGAGAAGGCACAGGATTGTTTTCTCTCGAAAGAATATGTAAGAATACCACGTTATAAGGAAATACAGTGTTGCAGAGTAAAGACAAATACATATGTATTGGAAACACTTTACGAGAAGAAATAATGCATCATAAAAAATTAGCTTGTATCTCCTAAACAACACGTTGTAACCCGAAAAGATTTGGTGTGGCATGTACGTCTAAACGTGTAGCCTCAAAAGAGAACCCACAGGAGAATTTTCTTTCGTCAAAATTTGTCAGAAAACCATGTTTTAAGGAAATCCCGCACATTATAAGGAAATACAGTGTTGCAGACTAAATACAAATACGTACCTATTGGAAACACTTTACGAGTAGAAATAACGCATCGTACAAAATTAGCTTGTGTGTCCTAAACAACACTTTGCAATTCGAAAAGATTTGGTTTGGCGTGTACGTCTAAACATGTAGCCTCAAAAGAGAAGCCACAGGAGAATTTTCTTTCGTTATAATTTGTCAGAAAAGAGAACTCACAGGAGAGTTTTCTCTCGAAAGAATATATAAGAATAACATGTTATAAGAAAATACAGTGCTGCAAAGTAAAGACAAATAGGTACCTTTTGGAAACACTTAAACTTTACGAGAAAAAATAAAGCATAGTAAAAAATTAGCTTGTATCTCTTAAACAACACGTTGTAACTCGAAAATCTTTGGTGTTGCGTGCATTTATGAGCGTGTAGCCTCAAAAGAGAAGGCACAGGAAGAAATAACACATCGCAAAAGATTAGTTTGTATCTCCTAAACAACATGTTGTTACTCGAAAAGATTTGGTGTGGCGTGTACGTCTAAACGTATAGCCTCAAAAAAGAACACACAAGAGAATTTCCTTTGGTCAAAATTTGTCAGAAAACCTCGTTTTAAGGAAATCCCGCATCGTGCGAAATTATCTTGTTTTTCCTAAACAACACGTTGTAACTCGAAAAGCTTTGGTGTTGCGTGTATGTCTAATCGTGTAGCCTCAAAAGAGAACGCACAGGAGAGTTTTCTCTCGAAAGAATATATAAGAATACCACGTTATAAGGAAATACAGTGATGCAGAGTAAAGACAAATAAGTACGTATTGGAAACACTTTACCAGAAGAAATAATGCATCGTACAAAATTAGCTTGTATCTCCTAAACAACATGTTGTAACTCGAAAAGGTTTGGTGTGGCGTGTACGTCTAAACGTGTAGCCTCAAAAGAGAACCCACAGGAGAATTTTTTTTCGTTAAAATTTGTCAGAAAACCATGTTTTAAGGAAATCACTCATCGTAAGAAATTATCTTGTTTTCCTAAGAATACCACGTTATAAGGAAATACAGTGTTGCAGAGTAAAGACAAAAACATAGGTATTGGAAACACTTTATGAGAAGAAATAAAGCATCGTACAAAATTAGCTTGTATCTCCTAAAGAACACGTTGTAACTCGAAAAGATTTGGTGTGGCGTGTACGTCTAAACGTGTAGCCTCAAAAGAGAACCCACAGGAGAATTTTGTTTCGTCAAAATTTGTCAGAAAACCACGTTTTAAGGAAATCCCGCATCGTGCGAAATTATCTTGTTTTTCTTAAACAGCACGTTGTTACTCGAAAAGCTTTGATGTTGCGTGTATGTCTAAGCGTGTACCCTCAAAAGAGAACACACAGAAGAGTTTTCTCTCGAAAGAATATGTAAGAATGCCACGTTATAAGGAAAAACAGTGTTGCAGATAAAAGATAAATAGGTAGTAATTGTAAATACTTACGAGAAGAAATAATGCATGGTAAAAAATTAGCTTGTATCTCCTAAACAACACGTTGTAATTCGAAAATATTTGGTGTGGCGTTTACATCTAAACGTGTAGCCTCAAAAGAGAACCCACAGGAGAATTTCTTTTGCCAAAATTTTTCAGAAAACCACGTTTTAAAGAAATCCCGCATCGTTCGAAATTATCTTGTTTTTCCTAAACAACACGTTGTAACTCGAAAAGCTTTGGTGTTGCGTGTATGTCTAAGCATGTATCCTCAAAACAGAGTGCACAGGAGAGTTTTCTCTCGAAAGAATATGTAAGAATACCACGTTATAAGGAAATACAGTGTTGCAGAGTAAAGACAAATAAGTACGTATTGGAAACACTTTAAGAGAGGAAATAATACATCGTACAAAATTAGCTTGTATCTCCTAAATAACACGTTGTAACTCGAAATGATTTGGTGTGGCGTGTACGTCTAAACGTGTAGCCTCAAAAGCGAACCCACAGGAGAATTTCTTTTGCCAAAATTTGTCAGAAAACCACGTTTTAAGGAAATCCAGCATCGTGCGAAATTATCTTGTTTTTCCTAAACAACAAGTTGTAACTCGAAAAGCTTTAGTGTTGCGTTGATGTCTAAGCGTGTAGCCTCAAAAGAGAACGCACAGGAGAGTTTTCTCTCGAAAGAATATGTAAGAATACCTCGTTATAAGGAAATACAGTGTTGCAGAGTAAAGACAAATACGTACATATTGGAAACCCTTTAGGAGAAGAAATAACGCATCGTAAAAAATTAGCTTGTATCTCCTAAACAACACCTTGTAATTCGAAAGGATTTGGTGTGGCGTGTACGTCTAAACATGTAGCCTCAAAAGAGAAACCAGAGGAGAATTTCCTTTTGTCAAAATTTGTCAGAAAACCACGTTTTAAGAAAATCCCGCATCCTGCGAAATTATCTTGTTTTTCCTAAACAACACATTCTAACTCGAAAAGCTTTGGTGTTGCGTGTATGTCTAATCATGTAGCCTCAAAAGAGAACGCACAGGAGAGTTTTCTCTCGAAAGAATATGTAAGAATACCACATTATAAGGAAATACAGTGTTGCAGATTAAAGATAAATAGGTAGTAATTGGAAATACTTTACGAGAAGAAATAACGCATGGTTCAAAATTAGCTTGTATCTCCTAAACAATACTTTGTAATTCAAAAATATTTGGTGTGGCGTGTGTGTCTAAACGTGTAGCCTCAAAAGAGAACCCACAGGAGAATTTTCTTTCTTCAAAATTTGTCAGAAAACCACGTTTTAAGGAAATCCCTCATCGTGCAAACTTATCTTGTTTTTCCTAAACAACACGTTGTAACTCGAAAAGCTTTGGTGTTGCGTGTATGTCTAAGCATGTATCCTCAAAAGAGAATGCACAGGAGAGTTTTCTCTCGAAAGAATACGTAAGAATACCACGTTATAAGGAAATACAGTGTTGGGGAATAAAGACAAATACGTACGTATTGGAAACAATTTACGAGAAGAAATAATGCATCGTACAAAATTAGCTTGTATCTCCTAGATAACACATTGTAACTCGAAAATATTTGGCGTGGCATGTACGTCTAAACGTGTAGCCTCAAAAGAGAACCCACAGGAGAAATTTCTTTCGTCAAAATTTGTCAGAAAACCACGTTTTAAGGAAATCCCGCATCGTGCGAAATTATCTCGTTTTTCCAAAACAACACGTTGTAATTCGAAAAGCTTTAGTGTTGCATGTATGTCTAAGCGTGTGGACTCAAAAGAGAATGCACAGGAGAGTTTTCTGTCGAAAGAATATGTAAGAATACCACGTTATAAGGAAATACAGTGTTGCAGACTAAAGACAAATACATACGTATTGGAAACACTTTAGAAGAAGAAATAATGCATCGTAAAAAATTAGCTTGTATCTCATAACCAACACGTTGTAACTCGAAAAGATTTGGTGTGGCGTGTACATCTAAATGTGTAGCCTCAAAAGAGAACCCACAGGAGAATTTTCTTTCGTCAAAATTTGTCAGAAAACCATGTTCTAACGAAATCCCTCATCGTGCGAAATTATCTTGTTTTTCCTAAACTACACGTTGTAACTCGAAAAGCTTTGGTGTTGCATGTATGGCTAAGCGTGTAGCCTCAAAAGAGAACACACAGGAGAGTTTTCTCTGGAAAGAATATGTAAGAATACCACGTTATAAGGAAATACAGTGTTGCAGATTAAAGATAAATAGGTAGTAATTGTAAATAATTTACGAGAAGAAATAACGCATCGTACAAAATTAGCTTGTATCTCCTAAACAACACGTTGTAATTCGAAAATATTTGGTGTGGCGTGCGCGTCTAAACGTGGAGCCTCAAAAGAGAACCCACAGGAGAATTTTCTTTCATCAAAATTTGTCAGAAACCACGTTTTGTGGAAATCTCACATCGTGCGAAATTTTTTAGTTTTTCCTAAACAACACGTAGTAACTCGAAAAGCTTTGGTGTTGCGTGTATGTCTAAGCATGTAGCCGCAAAAGAGAATGCAAAGGAGAGTTTTCTCGCGAAAGAATATGTAAGAATACCACGTTATAAGGAAATACAGTGTTGCAGAGTAAAGACAAATATGTACCTATTGGAAACACTTTAAGAGAAGAAATAACGCAACGTACAAAATTAGCTTGTATCTCCTAAACAACAGGTTGTAACTCGAAAGGATTTGGTGTGGCGTGTACGTCTAAACGTGTAGCCTCAAAAGAGAACCGACAGGAGAATTTTCTATCGTCAAAATATGTGAGAAAACCACGTTTTAAGGAAATCCCTCATCGTGCAAAATTATCTTGTTTTTCTTAAACAACAAGTTGTAACTCGAAAAGCTTTGGTGTTGCGTGTATGTCTAAGTGTGTAGCCTCAAAAGAGAACGCAAAGGATAGTTTTTTTCCAACGACAATGTAAGAATACCACGTTATAGGGAAATACAGTGTTGCACAGTAAAGACAAATACGTACCTATTGGAAACACTTTACGAGAAGAATTAACGCATCGTACAAAATTAGCTTGTATCTCCTAACCAACACGTTGTAACTCGAAAAGATTTGGTGTGGCGTGTATGTCTAAATGTGTAGCCTCAACAAAGAACCCACAGGAGAATTTTCTTTCGTTAAAATTTTTCAGAAAACCACGTTTTAAGGAAATCCCGCATCGTGCGAAATCATCTTCTTTTTCCTAAACAACATATTGTAACTCGAAAAGCTTTAGTGTTGCGTGTATGTCTAAGCGTGGAGCCTCAAAAGAGAAGGCACAGGAGAGTTTTCTCTCGAAAGAAAATGTACGAATACCACGTTTTAAGGAAATACAATTTTGCAGAGTAAAGACAAATAAGTACATATTGGAAACACTTTAGGAGAAGAAATAACGCATCGTACAAAATTAGCTTGTATCTCCTAAACAACACGTTGTAACTCGAAAAGATTTGGTGTGACGTTTACGTCTAAACGTGTAGCCTCAAAAGAGAACCCACAGGAGAATTTTCTTTCATCAAAATTTGTCAGAAACCACGTTTTAAGGAAATCTCGCATCGTGCGAAATTATCTTGTTTTTCCTAAACAACACGTTGTAACTCGAAAAGCACTGGTGTTGCGTGTATGTCTAAGCATGTGGCCTCAAAAGAGAATGCACAGGAGAGTTTTCTCTCGAAAGAAGATGTAAAAATACCAAGTTGTAAGGAAATAGAGTGTTGAAGACTAAAGACAAATACGTACATATTGGAAACACTTTTAGAGAAGAAATAAGGCATCGTTTAAAATTAGTGTGTATCTCCTAAACAACATGTTGAAACTCGAAAAGATTTGGTGTGGCGTGTACGTATAAACGTGTAGCCTCAAAAGAGAACCCACAGGAGAATTTTCTTTCGTCAATATTTTTAAGAAATCACGTTTTTAGGAAAAGCCGCATTGTGCGAAATTACCTTGTTTTTCCTAAACAACACGTTGTAACTCGAAAAGATTTTTTGTTGCGTGTATGTCTAAGCGTGTAGCCTCAAAAGGGAATGCACAGGAGACTTTTCTCTCGAAAGAATATGTAAGAATACCACGTTATAAGGAAATACATTGTTGCAGAGAAAAGACAAATACGTACGTATTGGAACACTTTACTAGAAGAAATAACACATGGTACAAAATTAGCTTGTATCTCCTAAACAAGACATTATAACTCGAAAAGATTTTTAAGGAAATCCCACATCGTAAGAAATTATCTTGTTTTTCCTAAACAACACTTGGTAACTCGAAAAGCTTTGGTGTAGCGTGTATGTCTAAACATTTGGCCTCAAAAGAGAACGCACAGGAGAGTTTTCTCTCGAAAGAATATGTAAGAATACCACGTTTTATGGAAATACAGTGTTGCAGAGTAAAGGCATATACGTACTTATTGGAAACACTTTACGAGAAGAAATAACGCATCGTAAGAAATTAGCTTGTATCTCCTAAACAACACGTTGTAACTCGAAAAGTTTTGGTGTGGCATGTACGTCTAAATGTGTAGCCTCAAAAGAGAACCCACAGGAGAATTTTCTTTCGTCAAATTGTCAGAAAACCACGTTTTAAGGAAATCCCGCCTCATGCGAAATTATCTTGTTTTCCCTAAACAACACGTTGTAACTCGAAAAGCTTTGGTGTTGCGTGTATGTCTAAGCGTATAGCCTCAAAAGAGAACGCACAGGAGAGTTTTCTCTAGAAAGAATATGTAAGAATACCACGTTATATGGAAATAGAGTGTAGCAGAGTAAAGACAAATATGTACGTATTGGAAACACTTATGAGAAGAAATAACACATGGTAAAAAATTAGCTTGTATCTCCTAAACAACACGTTGTAACTCGAAAAGATTTGGTGTGGCATTTAATTCTAAACGTGTAGCCTCAAAAGAGAACCCACAGGAGAATTTACTTTCGTCAAAATTTTTCAGAAAACCACGTTTTAAGGAAATCCTGCATCGTGCGAAATTATCTTGTTTTTCCTAAACAACACGTTGTAACTCGAAAAGCTTTGGTGTTGCGTGTATGTCTAAGCGTATAGCCTCAAAAGAGAATGCACAGGAGAGTTTTCTCTCGAAAGAATATGTAAGAATACCACGTTTTAAGGAAATACATGGTTGCAGAATAAAGACAAATACGTATATATTGGAAACACTTTACAAGAAGAAATAACGCATCATACAAAATTAGCTTGTATCTCCTAAACAACACGTTGTAACTAGAAAAGATTTGGTGTGGCGTGTATGTCTAAGCGTGTAGCCTCAAAAGAGAATGCACAGGAGAGATTTCTCTCGAAAGAATATGTAAGAATACCACGTTATAAGGAAATACAGTGTTGCAGAGTAAAGATAAATAGGTACGTATTGTAAACACTTTACGAGAAGAAATAAGGCATGGTACAAAATTAGCTTGTATCTCCTAAACAACACATTGTAACTCGAAAAGATTTGGTGTGGCGTGTACGTCGAAATGTGTAGCCTCCAAAGAGAACCCACAGGAGAATTTTTTTTCGTCAAAATATGTCAGAAAACGACGTTTTTAAGGAAATCCCGCATCGTGCGAAATTGTCTTGTTTTTCCTAAACAACACGTTGTAACTTGAAAAGCTTTGGTGTTGCATATATGTCTAAGCATGTAGCCTCAAAAGAGAATGCACAGGAGAGTTTTCTCTCGAAAGAAGATGTAAAATACCACGTTGTAAGGAAATAGAGTGTTGCAGACTAAAGACAAATATGTACATATTGGAAACACTTTTAGAGAGGAAATAACGCATCGTTCAAAATTAGTGTGTATCTCCTAAACAACATGATGTAACTCGAAAAGATTTGGTGTGGCGTGTACGTATAAACATGTTGCCTCAAAAGGGAACCCACAGGAGAATTTTCTTTCGTCAATATTTTTTAAGAAATCACGTGTTTAGGAAAACCCGCATTGTGCGAAATTATCTTGTTTTTCCTAAACAACACGTTGTAACTCGAAAAGCTTTGGTGTTGCGTGTATGTCTAAGCGTGTAGCCTCAAAAGAGAATGCACAGGAGAGTTTTCTCTTGAAAGAATATGTAAGAATACCACGTTATAAGGAAATACAGTGTTGCAGAGTAAAGACAAATACATACGTATTGGAACACTTTACTAGAAGAAATAACACATGGTACAAAATTAGCTTGTATCTCCTAAAGAACACGTTGTAACTCGAAAAGATTTCGTGTGGCATTTACATCTAAACGTGTAACCTCAAAAGAGAACCCACAGGAGAATTTTCTTTGGTCAAAATTCTTCAGAAAACCACGTTTTAAGGAAATCCCACATCTTGCGAAATTATCTTGTTTTTCCTAAAGAACACTTTGTAACTCGAAAAGCTTTGGTGTATCGTGTATGTCTAAACATTTGGCCTCAAAAGAGAACGCACAGGAGAGTTTTCACTCGAAAGAATATGTAAGAATACCACGTTATAAGGAAATACAGTGTTGCAGAGTAAAGACAAATACGTACATATTGGAAACACTTTACTAGATGAAATAACGCATGGTACAAAATTAGCTTGTATCTCCTAAACAACACTTTGTAACTCGAAAAGGTTTGGTGTGGGATTTATATTTAAACGTGTAGCCTCAAAAGAGAACCCACAGGAGAATTTTCTTTGGTCAAAATTTTTCAGAAAACCACGTTTTAAGGAAATCCCACATCGTGCAAAATTATCTTGCTTTTCCTAAACAACACTTTGTAACTCGAAAAGCTTTGGTGTAGCGTGTATGTCTAAACATTTGGCCTCAAAAGAGAACACACAGGAGAGTTTTCTCTCGAAAGAATATGTAAAAAGACCACGTTATATGGAAATACAGTGTTGCAGAGTAAAGACATATATGTACCTATTGGAAAAACTTTACGAGAAGAAATAACGCATCGTACAAAATTAGCTTGTATCTCCTAAACAACACGTTGTAACTCCAAAAGATTTGGTGTGGCGTGTACGTCTAAACGTGTAGCCTCACAAGAGAACCCACAGGAGAATTTTCTTTCGTCAAATTTTCAGAAAACCACGTTTTAAGGAAATCCCGCCTCATGCGAAATTATCTTGTTTTCCCTAAACAACACGTTGTAACTCGAAAAACTTTGGTGTTGCGTGTATGTCTAAGCATGTAGCCTCAAAAGAGAACGCACAGGAGAGTTTTCTCTCGAAAGAATATGTAAGAATACCACGTTATATGGAAATACAGTGTTGCAGAGTAAAGACAAATATGTACATATTGGAAACACTTTACGAGAAGAAATAATGCATGGTACAAAATTAGCTTGTATCTCGTAAACAACACGTTGTAACTAGAAGAGATTTGGTGTGGCATTTACATCTAAACGTGTAGCCTCAAAAGAGAACCCACAGGAGAATTTTCTTTTGTCAACATTTTTCAGAAAACCACGTTTTAAGGAATTCCTGCATTTTGCGAAATTATCTTGTTTTTCCTAAACAACACGTTGTAACTCGAAAAGCTTTGGTGTTGCGTGTATGTCTAAGTGTATCGCCTCAAAAGAGAATGCACAGGAGAGTTTTCTCTCGAAAGAACATGTAAGAATACCACGTTATAAGGAAATACATTGTTGCAGAATAAAGACAAATACGTATATATTGGAAACAATTTACAAGAAGAAATAACGCATCATACAAAATTAGCTTGTATCTCCTAAACAACACGTTGTAACTAGAAAAGATTTGGTGTGGCGTGTATGTCTAAGCGTGTAGCCTCAAAAGAGAACACACAGGAGAGTTTTCTCTCGAAAGAATATGTAAGAATACCACGTTATAAGGAAATACATTGTTGCAGAATAAAGACAAATACTTATATATTGGAAACACTTTACAAGAAGAAATAACACATCGTACAAAATTAGCTAGTATCTCCTAAACAACACGTTGTAACTAGAAAAGATTTGGTGTGGCGTGTATGTCTAAGTGTGTAGCCTCAAAGGAGAACGCACAGGAGAGTTTTCTCTCGAAAGAATATGTAAGAATACCACGTTATAAGGGTATACAGTGTTGCAGAGTAAAGACAAATACGTACATATTGGAAACACTTTATGAGAAGTAATAACGCATCTTACAAAATTAGCTTGTATCTCCTAAACAACACCTTGTAACTCAGAAAGATTTGGTGTGGCATGTACGCCTAAATGTGTAGCCTCAAAAGAGAACCCACAGGAGAATTTTCTTTCGTCAAAATATGTCAGAAAACCACGTTTTAAGGAAATCCCGCATCATGCGAAATTATCTTGTTTTTCCTAAACAACATGTTGTAACTTGAAAAGCTTTGGTGTTGCGTGTATGTCTAAGCATGTAGCCTCAAAAAAAAAAAAAATAAAATAAATAAAAAAAAAAAAAAAAAAAAAACACACACACACAGGAGAGTTTTCTCTCAAAGGAAGATGTAAGAATACCACGTAAGGAAATACAGTGTTTCAGACTAAAGAAAAATACATGCATATTGGAAACACTTTTAGAGAAGAAATAACGCATCGTTCAAAATTAGCTCGTATCTCCTAAACAACATGTTTTAACTCGAAATGAGTTGGTGTGGCGTGTACATCTAAACATGTAGCCTCAAAAGAGAACCCACAGGAGAATTTTCTTTTGTCAAAATATGTCAGAAAATCACGTTTTAAGGAAATCCCACATCGTGCAAAATTATCTTGTTTTTCCTAAAAAACACGTTGTAATTCGAAAAGCTTTCGTGTTGCGTGTATGTCTAAGCGTGTAGCCTCAAAAGAGAAGGCACAGGAGAGTTTTCTCTCGAAAGAATATGTTATAAGGAAATACAGTGTTGCAGAGTAAAGACAAATACGTACGTATTGGAAACACTTTATGAGAAGAAATAAAGCATCGTACAAAATTAGCTTGTATCTCCTAAACAACACTTTGTAACTCAAAAGGATTTGGTGTGGCATGTACATCTAAACGTGTAGCCTCAAATGAGAACCCACAGGACAATTTTCTTTTGTCAAATTTTTCAGAAAACCACGTTTTAAGGAAATCCCGCATCGTGCGAAATTATATTGTTTTTCCAGAACAACAAGTTGTAACTCGAAAAGCTTTGGTGTTGCGAGTATATTTAACTGTGTAGCCTCAAAAGGGAATGCACAGGAGAGTTTTCTCTCGAAAGAATATATAATAAAACCACGTTATAAGGAAATACAGTGTTGCAGAGTAAAGACAAATACGTACATATTGGAAACACTTTACGAGAAGAAATAACACATCGTACAAAATTAGCTTGTATCTCCTAAACAACACGTGGTAACTCGAAAGGATTTGGTGTGGCGTGTACGTCTAAACGTGTAGCCTCAAAAGAGAACCCACAGGAGAATTTTCTTTAGTCAAAATTTGTCAGAAAACCACGTTTTAAGGAAATCCCGCATCGTGCAAAATTATCTTGTTTTTCCTAAACAACACGTTGTAACTCAAAAGCTTTGGTGTTGTGTGTATATCTAAGTGTGTAGCCTCAAAGGGGAACACACAGGAGAGTTTTCTCTCGAAAGAATATGTAAAAATACCACGTTATAAGGAAATACAGTTTTGCAGAGTAAAGATACGTACATATTGGAAAATCTTTACGAGAAGAAATAGCGCATCGTACAAAATAATCTTGTATCTCCTAAACAACATGTTGTAACTCGAAAGATTTCGTGTGGCGTGTATGTCTAAACGTGTAACCTCAAAAGAGAACCCATCGGAGAATTCTCTTTCGTCAATATTTTTCAGAAAATCACGTTTTAAGGAAATCCCGCATCGTGTGTAATTATCTTGTTTTCCTAAACAACACATTGTAACTCAAAAAGCTTTGGTGTTGCGTGTATGTCTAAGAATGTAGCCTCAAAAGAGAAGGCACAGGAGAGTTTTCTATTGAAAGAATATGTAAGAATACCACGTTATTAGGAAATACAGGGTTGCAGAGTAAAGACAAATACGTATTGGAAACACTTTATGAGAAGAAATAATGCATCATACAAAATTATCTTATATCTCCTAAACAACACGTTGTAACACGAAAAGATTTGGTGTGGCGGGTACGTCTAAACGTGTAGCCTCAAAAGAGAACGAATAGGAGAATTTTCTTTCGTCAAAATTTTTCAGAAAATCACGTTTCAAGGAAATCCCGCATCGTGCGAAATTATCTTGTTTTTCCTAAATAACACGTTGTAACTCGAAAAGCTTTGGTGTTGCGTGTATGTCTAAGCATGTAGCCTCAAAAGAGAACGCAAAGGGAAGATTTCTCTCGAAAGAATAAGTAAGAATACCACGTTATAAGGAAATACAGTGTTGCAGAGTAAAGATAAATAGGTATGTATTGTAAATATTTTACGAGAAGAAATAAGGCATGGTAAAAAATTAGCTTGTATCTCCTAAACAACACATTGTAACTCGAAAAGATTTGGTGTGGCGTGTACGTCTAAACGTGTAGCCTCCAAAGAGAACCCACGGGCGAATTTTCTTTCGTCAATATTTGTCAGAAAACCACGTTTTATGGAAATCCCTCAGCGTGCGAAATTATCTTGTCTTTCCTAAACAACACGTTGTAACTCGGAAAGCTTTGGTGTTGCGTATATGTCTAAGCATGTAGCCTCCAAAGAGAACGCAGAGGAGAGTTTTCTCTCGAAAGAATATGTAAGAATACCACGTTATATGGAAATACAGTGTTGCAGAGTAAAGACAAGTAAGTACGTATTGGAAACACTTAAACTTTACAAGAAAAGATTTGGTGTTGAGTGTATGACTAAGTGTGTAGCCTCAAAAGAGAACGCACAGGAGTGTTTTCTCTCGAAAAAATATGTCAGAATACCACGTTTTAAGGAAATCCAGCATAGTGTGAAATTATCTTGTTTTTCCTACACAACACGTTGTAACTCGAAAAGCTTTGGTGTTGCGTGTATGTCTAAGCGTGTAGTCTCAAAACAGAATGCACAGGAGAGTTTTCACTCAAAAGAATATGTAAGAATACCACATTACAAGGAAATGCAGTGTAGCGAGTAAAGAAAAATACGTACATATTAGAAATACTTAAACTTTATGAGAAGAAATAACGCATTGTACAAAATTATCCTGTATATCCTAAACAGCACGTTGTAACTCGAAAGTATTTGTTGTTGCGTGTATGTCTAAACATATATCCTCAAAGAGAACCCACAGGAGAGTATTCTCTCGAAAAATTATGTCAGAATACCACGTTTTAAGGAAATCCCGAATCATGTGAAATTATCTTGTTTTTCCTAAACAACATGTTTTAACTCGAAAAGCTTTGGTGTTGCGTGTATGTCTAAGTGTGTAGCCTCAAAAGAGAAAGCACTGGAGAGTTTTCTCTCGAATGAATATGTAAGAATACCACGTTATAAGGAAATAAAGTTTTGCAGAGTAAAGAAAAATACGTACGTATTAGACATACTTAAAATTTACGAGAAGAAATAATGCACCGTGCAAAATTATCTTGTTTTTCCTAAACAACACGTTGTAACTCGAAAAGATTTGGTGTTGCGTGTATGTCTGAATGTGTAGCCTCAAAAGAGAAGCCACAGGAGAATTTTCTCTCGAAAAAATATGTCAGAATACCACGTTTTAAGGAAATACCGCATCATGCGATATTATCTTGTTTTTTCCTCAACAACACGTTGTAACTCGAAAAGCTTTCGTGTTGCATGTATGTCTAAGCGTTTAGCCTCAAAAGAGAATGCAAAGGAGAGTTTCCTCTCGAAAGAACATGTAAGAATTCCACGTTATAACGGATACAGTGTTGCAGAGTAAAAACAAAGACGTACGTATTAGAAATACTTAAACTTTACGAGAAGAAATAACGCATCATGCAAAATTATCTTGTTTTTCCTAAACAACACGATGTAACTCGAAAAGATTTGGTGTTGTATGTTTGTGTAAATGGGTATCCTCAAAAGCGAACCCACAGGAGAATTTTCTCTCGAAAAAATATGTCAGAATACCACGTTTGAAGGAAATCCTTCATCGTGCGAAATTATCTTGTTTTGCCTTAACAACACGATGGACTCGATAAGCTTTGGTGGTGCGTGTATGTCTAAGCGTGTAGCCTCAAAAGAGAACACACAGGAGAGCTTTCTCTCGAAAAAATATGTCAGAATACCATGTTTTAAGACAATCCCGTATCGTGCGAAATTATCTTGTTTTTCCTAAACAACTTGTTGTAACACGAAAAGCTTTGGTGTTGCATTTTTTTCTAAGCATGCAGCCTCAAAAGAGAATGCACAGGAAAGTTTTCTCTCGAAAGAATATGTTAGAATACCACGTTATAAAGAAATATAGTGTTGCAGAGTAAAGACAAATATGTACGTATTGGAAATACTTATACTTTACGAGAAGAAATAAAGCATCATGCACAATTATCGTGTTTTTCCTAAACAACACGTTGTAACTCAAAAACATTTGATGTTGCGTGTATTTCTAAGCTTGTAGCCTCAAAGGAGAACGCACAGGAGAGTTTTCTCTCAGAAAAATATGTCAGAATACCACGTTTTTAGGAAATATCGCATCGTGCGAAATTATCTTGTTTTTCTAAACAAAACGATGTAACTCGAAAAGCTTTGGTGTTGCGCGTATGTCTAAGCGTGTAGCCGCAAAAGAGAATGCACAGGAGAGTTTTCTCTAGAAAAAATATGTAAGAATACCACGTTATAAGGAAATACAGTGTTGCAGAGTAAAGACAAATACGTACTTATTAGAAATACTTAAAATTTATGAGAAGAAATAATGCATCGTGCAAAATTATCTTGTTTTTCCTAAACAACACGTTGTAACTCGAAAGGATTTGGTGTTGCGTGAATATCTAAATGTGTAGCCTAAAAAGACAACCTACAGGAGAATTTTCTCTTGAAAAAATATGTCAGAATACCACGTTTTAAGGAAAAACCGCATCATGCGAAATTATCTTGTTTTTCCTAAACAACACGTTGTAACTCGAAAAGCTTTGGTATTGCGTGTATGTCTAAGCATGTAGCCTCAAAAGAGAATGCAAACTAGAGTTTTCTCTCGAAATAACATGTAAGAATTCCACATTATAACGGAATACAGTGTTGCAGAGTAAAAACATATACGTACGTATTAGAAATACTTAAACTTTACGAGAAGAAATAACGCATCATGCAAAATTATCTAGTTTTTTCCTAAACAACATGATGCAACTCGAAAAGATTTGGTGTTGTGTGTTTGTGTAAATGGGTAGCTTCAAAAGAGAACCCACAGGAGAATTTTCTCTCGAAAAAAATATGTCAGAATACCACGTTTGAAGGAAATCTTTCATCGTGCGAAATTATCTTGTTTTGCCTAAACAACACGATGGACTCGATAAGCTTTGGTGGTGCGTGTATGTCTAAGCGTGTAGCCTCAAACAAGAACATACAGGAGAGTTTTCTCTTGAAAGAATATGTAAGAATATCACATTATAAGGAAATACAGTGTTGCAGAGTAAAGACAAATATGTACGCATTAGAAATACTTAAAATTTAGGAGAATAATGCATCGTGCGAAATTATCTTGTGTTTCCTAAACAACACGTTGTAACTCGAAAAGCTGTAGTGTTGCGTGTATGTCTAAGCGTGAGCCTCAAAAGAGAATTCACAGGAGAGTTTTATCTCAATGGAATATGTAAGAATACTACGGTAAAAGGAAATACAGTGTTGCAGATTAAAGAGAAATACGTACATATTGGAAATACTTAAACATTATGAGAAGAAATAACGCATCGTGCAAAATTATCTAGTTTTTCCTAAATAACATGTTGTAACTAGAAAAGATTTGGTGTTGCAAGTATGTCTAAGTGTGTAGCCTCAAAGGAGAATCCACAGGAGAATTTTCTCTCGAAACATATGTCAGAATACCACGTTTTAAGGAAATCCCGCATCATGCGAAATTATCTTGTTTTTCCTAAACAACATGTTTTAACGTGAAAAGCTTTGGTGTTACGTGTATGTCTAAGTGTGTAGCCTCAAAAGAGAATGCACAGGAGAGTTTTCTCTCGAAAGATTATGTAAGAATACCACGTTATAAGGAAATACAGTGTTGCAGAGTAAAGACAACTATGTACGTATTAGAAATACTTAAACTTTACAAGAAGAAATAACGCATCATACAAAATTATCTTGTATTTCCTAAACAACATGTTGTAACTCGATAGGATTTGGTGTTGCGTGTATGTCTAAGCGTGTAGCCTCAAAGTAGAATGCACAGGAGAGTTTTCTCTCGAGAAAATATGACAGAATACCACATTTTAAGGAAATCTTGCATCTTGGGTAATTATCTTGTTTTTCCTTAACAACATATTTTAACTCGAAAAGCTTTGGTGTTGCGTGTATATCTAAGCGTGTAGCCTCAATTGAGAATGCACAGGAGAGTTTTCACTCGAAAGAATATGTAAGAATAAAATGTTATAAGGACATAGAGGGTTTCATATTAAAGACAAATACGTACATATTGGAAATACTTAAACATTATGAGAAGAAATAACGCATCATGCAAAATTATCTATTTTTTCCTAAATAACACGATGTAACTCGAAAAGATTTGGTGTTCTGTGTATGTCTAAGTTTCTAGCCTCAAAAGAGAACGCACAGGAGACTTTTCTCTCGAAAAAACATGTCAGAATACCCCGTTATAAGGAAATCGCACATCGTGCGAAATTATCTTGTTTTTCCTAAACAACACGTTGTAACTTGAAAAGCTTTGGTGTTGCGTGTATGTCTTAGCGTGTAGCCTCAAAAGAGAACGCACAGCAGAGTTTTCTCACGAAAAATAATGTCAGAATACAACGTTTTAAGGAAATCGTGCATCGTGCGACATTATGTTTTTTTTCCTAAACAAATTGTTGTAACTCGAAAAGCTTTGGTGTTGCTTGTATATCTAAGCATGTAGCCTCAAAGGAGAACGCACAGGAGAGTTTTCTCTCGAGAAAATATGACAGAATACCACATTTTAAGGAAATCTCGCATCTTGGGAAATTATCTTATTTTTCCTTAACAACATATTTTAACTCGAAAAGCTTTGGTGTTGCGTGTATGTCTAAGCGTGTAGCCTCAATAGAGAATGCACAGGAGAGTTTTCACTTGAAAGAATATGTAAGAATAAAACGTTATAAGGACATACAGGGTTACATATTAAAGAAAAATACGTACATATTGGAAATACTTAAACATTATGAGAAGAAATAACGCATCGTGCAAAATTATCTATTTTTTCCTAAATAACACGTTGTAACTCGAAAAGATTTGGTGTTGCGTGTATGTCTAAATTTCTAGCCTCAAAAGAGAATGCACAGGAGACTTTTCTCCCGAAAAAACATGTCAGAATACCCCGTTATAAGGAAATCGCACATCGTGCGAAATTATCTTGTTTTTCCTAAACAACACGTTGTAACTTGAAAAGCTTTGGTGTTGCGTGTATGTCTAAGCGTGTAGCCTCAAAAGAGAACGCACAGGAGAGTTTTCTCACGAAAAATTATGTCAGAATACAACGTGTTAAGGAAATCCTGCATCGTGGGAAATTATGTATTTTTTCCTAAACAACTTGTTGTAACTCGAAAACCTTTGGAGTTGTGTGTATGTCTAAGCATGTAGCCTCAAAAGAGAACTCACAGGAGAATTTTCTCTAGTAAAAATATGTCAGAATACCACGTTTTAAGGAAATCCAGCATCTTGCGAAATTATCTTGTTTTTCCTAAACAACACGTTGTAACTCGAAAAGCTTTGGTGTTGCGTGTATGTCTAAGCGTGTAGCCTCAAAAGAGAATGCACAGGAGAGTTTTCATTCAAAAGAATATGTAAGAGTACCTCATTAGAATGAAATAAAGTGTTGCAGAGTAAAGACAAATACGTACATATTAGAAATACTTAAACTTTATGAGAAGAAATAAAGCATCTTACAAACTTATGTTGTATTTCCTAAACAACACATTGTAACTCAAAAAGATTTGTTGTTGCGTGTATGTCTAAATGTGTAGCCTCAAAAGAGAAACCACAGGAGAATTTTCTCTCGAAAATATATGTCAGAATCCCTCGTTTTAAGCAAATCCCGCATGGAGCGAAATTATGTTGTTTTTTTCTAAACAACACGTTGTAACTCGAAAGGATTTGGTGTTGAATGTATGACTAAGCATGTAGCCTCAAAAGAGAATGCACAGGAGAGTTTTCTCTCGAAAAAATATGTCAGAATACCACGTTTTAAGGAAATCCAGCATCGTGCGAAATTATCTTGTTTTTCCTACACAACACATTGTAACTTGAAAAGCTTTGGTGTTGGGTGTATGTCTAAGCGTGTAGCCTCAAAAGAGAATGAACAGGAGAGTTTTCACTCGAAAGATTATGTAAGAATACCACATTACAAGGAAATACAGTGTTGTAGAATAAAGACAAATACGTAAATATTAGAAATACTTAAACTTTATGAGAAGAAATAAGGCATCTTACAAAATTATCTTGTATTTCCTAAACAACACGTTGTAACTCGAAAAGATTTGTTGTTGCGTGTGTGTCTAAATGTGTATCCTCAAAGAGAACCCACAGGAGAGTATTCTCTTGAAAAAATATGTCAGAATACCATGTTTTAAGGAAATCCCGCATCATGTGAAATTAATTTATTTTTCTTAAACAACTTGTTGTAACTCGAAAAGCTTTGGTGTTGCGTTTTTCTCTAACCGTGAAGCCTCAAAAGAGAACGCACAGGAGCGTTTTCTCTCGAAAGAATATGTAAGAATACCACGTTATAAACAAATACAGTATTGCAGAGTAAAGACAAATACGTACGTATTAGAAATACTTAAAATTTATGAGAAGAAATAAAGCATGGTGTAAAATTATCTTGTATTTCCTAAACAACATGTTGTAACTCAAAAAGAATTGGTGTTGCCTGTATGTCTAAACGTGTAGCCTCAAAAGAGAACCCACAGGAGAATTTTCTCTCGAAATAATACATCATAATACCACGTTTTAAGGAAATCCTGCATCGTGCGGAATTATCTTGCTTTTCCTAAACAACACATTGGAACTCGAAAAATTTTGGTGTTGCGTGTATGTCTAAGCGTGCAGCCTCAAAAGAGAACGCACAGGAGAGTTTTCTCTCAAAAAATATGCCACAATACCACGTTTTAAGGAAATCCCGCATCATATGAAATTATCTTGTTTTTCGTAAACAACATGTTTTAACTCGAAAAGCTTTGGTGTTGCGTGTATGTCTAAGTGTGTAGCCTCAAAAGAGAGCGCACAGGAGAGTTTTCTCTCAAAGAATATGTAAGAATACCACGTTATCAGGAAATACAGTGTTGCAGAGTAAGGACAAATACGTACGTATTAGAAATACTTAAACTTTACGAGAAGGAAAAATGCATCGTGCGAAATTATCTTGTTTTTCCAAAACAAAACGTTGTAACTCGAAAAGCTTTGGTGTTGCGTGTATGTCTAAGCGTGTAGCCTCAAAAGAGAATGCACAGGAGAGTTTTCTCTCGAAAGAATATGTAAGAATACCACGTTATAAGGAAATAGATTGTTGCAGAGTAAGGACAAATATGTACGATTTAGAAATACTTAAACTTTAAGAGAAGAAATAACGCATCGTGAAAAATTATCTTATATTTCCTAAACAACACGTTGTAACTCAAACAGAATTGGTGTTGCTTGTATGTCTAAACGTGTAGCCTCAAAGGAGGACCCACAGGAGAATTTTCTCTCGAAAAATACATCATAATACCACGTTTTAAGGAAATCCTGCATCGTGCTAAATTATCTTGTTTTTCCTAAGCAACATGTTGGAACTTGAAAAGACTTGGTGTTGCATGTATGTCTAAGTGTGTAGCCTCAAAAGAAAACGCACAGGAGAGTTTTCTCTCGAAAGAATATGTAAGAATACCACGTTATAAGGAAATTCAGTGTTGCATAGTAAGGACAAATACGTACTTATTAGAAATACTTAAACGTTATGAGAAGGAATAACGCATCACACAAAATTATCTAGTATTTCCTAAACAACACGTTGTAACTCGAAAAGATTTGGTGTTGCATGTATATCTAAGCTTGTCGCCTCAAAAGAGAACGCACAGGAGAGTTTTCTCTCGAAAAATTATGTCACAATACCACGTTTTAAGGAAATCCCGCATCGTGCAATCTTATCTTGTTTTTCCTAAACAACACGTTGTACCTCGAAAAGCTTTGGTGTTGCGTGTATGTCTAAGCGTGTAACTGCAAAAGAGAATGCATAGGAGAGTTTTCTCTCGAAAAAATATTTCAGAATACCTCGTTTTAAGGAAATCCCGCATCGTGCGAAATTATCTTGTTTTTCCTAAACAACATGTTGCAACTCGAAAAGTTTGGTGTTGCGTGTATGTGTAAGGGTTCAGCCTCTAAAGAGAATGCACAGGTGAGTTTTCTCTCGAAAGAATATGTAAGAATACCACGTTATAAGGAAATAGAGTGTTGCAGAGTAAAGACAAATACATACGTATTAGAAATACTTAAACTTTACGAGAAGAAAAAAAGTGTAGTGCAAAATTATCTTGTTTTTCCTAAACAACATGTTGTAACTCGAAAAAATATGGTGTTGCATGTATGACTAAGCGTGCAGCCTCAAAAAGGAACGCAGAGGAGCGTTTTCTCTCGAAAAAATATGTCAGTATACCATGTTTTAAGGAAATACCACATCATGCGAAATTATCTTGTTTTTCCTAAACAACACGTTGTAACTCGAAAAGCTTTGGTGTTGCGTGTATGTCTAAGCATGTAGCCTCAAAAGAGAATGCACAGGAGAGTTTTCTCTTGAAAGAATATGTTAGAATTCCACGTTATAATGGAATACAGTGTTGCAGACTAAAGACAAATAGGTACGTATTAGAAATACTTAAAATTTATGAGAAGAAATAACGCATCGTGCAAAATTACCTTGTATTTCCTAAACAACACGTTGTAACTCGAAAAGATTTGGTGTTGTGTGTATGAGTAAGCATGCAGCCTCAAAAGAGAATGCACAGAAAAGTTTTCTCTCAAAAACATATGTCAGAATACCACGTTTTAGGGAAATGCCGCATCTTGCGAAATTATCTTGTTTTTCATAAACAACACGTTGTAACTCGAAAAGCTTTGGTGTTGCATGTATGTCTTAGCATGTAGCCTCAAAAGAGAACGCACAGGAGAGTTTTCTCTCGAAAGAATATGTAAGAATTCCATGTTATAACGTAATACAGTGTTGCAGATTGAAGACAAAAATGTACGTATTAGAAATACTTAAACTTTATGAGAAGAAATAACGCATCATGCAAAATTATCTTTTTTTTCCTAAACAACACATTGTAACTCGAAATCATTTGGTGTTGAGTGTATGACTAAGTATGTAGCCTCAAAAGAGAATGCACAGGAGAGTTTTCTCTCGAAAAATATGCCAGAATACCACGTTTTAAGGAAATCCAGCATTGTGCGATATTATCTTTTTTTTTTCCTAACCAGCACGTTTTAACTCGAAAAGCATTGGTGTTGTGTGTATGCCTAAGTGTGTAGCCTCAGAAGAGAATGCACAGGATTGTTTTCTCTCGAACGAATATGTCAGAATACCACGTTATAGGGAAATACAGTGTTGCAGAGTAAAGACAAATACATACGAATTAGAAATACTTAAACTTTATGAGAAGAAATAATGCTCCGTAAAAACTTATCTTGTATTTCCTAAACAACAAGTTGATATTCACAGACATTTGGTGTTGCGTGTATGTCGAAACATGTAGCCGGAAAAGAGAACACACATGAGACTTTTCTCTCTAAAAAATATGTCAGAATACCACGTTTTACGGAAATCCCACATCCTGCGAAATTATCTTGTTTTTCCTAAACAACACGTTGTAACTCGAAAAGATTTGGTGTTGCATGTATGTGTAAGGGTTCAGCCTCCAAAGAGAACGCACATGAGAGTTTTCTCTCGAAAGAATATGTAAGAATACCACGTTATAAGGAAATACAGTGTTGTAGAATAAAGACAAATACGTACATATTAGAAATACTGAAAATTTACGAGAAGAAATAACGCATCATGCAAAATTATCTTGTATTTCCTAAACAACACGTTGTAACTCGATAAAATTTTGTGTTGCGTGCATGTCTAAGCATGTAGCCTCAAAAGCAAATGCACAGGAGAATTTTCTCTCGAAAAAAAAAGTCAGAATACCACGTTTTAAGGAAATCCAGCATCGTGCGAAATTATCTTGTTTTTCCTACACAACATGTTGTAACTCGAAAAGCTTTGGTGTTGCGTGTATGTCTAAGCGTGTAGCCTCAAAAGAGAATGCACAGGAGAGTTTTCACTCGAAAGAATATGTAAGAATACCACATTACAAGGAAATACAGTGTTGCAGAGTAAAGACAAATACGTACATATTAGAAATACTTAAACTTTATGAGAAGAAATAACGCATCGTACAAAATTATCTTGTATTTCCTAAACAACACATTGTAACTCGAAAAAATTTGTTGTTGCGTGTATGTCTAAATGTGTATCCTCAAAGAGAAGCCACAGGAAAATATTCTCTCAAAAAATTATGTCAGAATACCACATTTTAAGGAAATCCCGCATCGTGCGAAATTATCTTGTTTTTCCTAAACAACATTTTTTTAACTCGAAAAGCTTTGGTGTTGCGTGTATGTCTAAGTGTGTAGCCTCAAAAGAAAACGCACAGGAGAGTTTTCTCTCGAAAGAATAATGCATCGAGCAAAATTATCTTGTTTTTACTAAACAACAAGTGGTAACTCGAAAAGATTTGGTGTTGCGTGTATGACTAAGCGTGTAGCCTCAAACGAGAACGCCCAGGAGAGTTTTCTCACGAATGAATATGTCAGAACACCACGTTTTAAGGAAATCCCGTGTCATGCGTAATTATTGTGTTTTTACCTAAACAACCAGTTTTAACTCGAAGAGCTTTGGTGTTGCGTGTATGTCTAAGTGTGTAGCCCCAGAAGAGAACACACAGGAGAGTTTTTTCTCAAAAGAATATGTAAGAATACCTCGCTGTAAGGAAATACAGTGTTGCAGAGTAAAGACGAATAAGTATGTATTAGAAATACTTAAACTTTACGAGAAGAAATAAGGCATCATACAAAATTATCTTGTATTTCCTAAACAACTCGTTGTAACTCGAAAACATTTGGTGTTGCGTGTATGTCCAACCGTGTATACTCAAAAGAGAATACGCAGGAGAGATTTCTCTCGAAAAAATATGTCAAATACCAGGTTTTAAGGAATTCCCGCATCTTGCGAAATTAACTTGTTTTCCTTAATAACACATTGTAACTCGAATAGCTTTGGAGTTATGTGTGTGTCTAAGCGTGCAGCCTCAAAAGAGAATGCACAGGAGAGTTTTCTCTTGAAAGAATATGTAAGAATACCACGTTCTAAGGAAATACAGTGTTGCAGAGTAAAGACAAATACGTACGTATTAGAAATACTTAAACTTTACGAGAAGAAATAATGCATCCTGCAAAATTATCTTGTTTTTCCTAAACAACACATTGTACTCGATAAGCTTTGGTGTTGCATGTATGATTACGCATGTCGCCTCAAAAGAGAACGCACAGGAGAGTTTTCTCTCGAATGAATGTGTCAGAATACCACATTTTAAGGAAATCCCGCATCGTGAGAAATTAACTTGTTTTTTCCTAAACAACAAGTTTTAAACCGAAAAGCTTTGGTGTTGCCTCTATGTCTAAGTGTGTAGCTTCAGAAGAGAATGAACAGGAGAGTTTTCTCTCGAAAGAATATGTAAGAATACCCAGTTACAAGGAAATACAGTGTTGCAGAGTAAAGACAAATACGTACGTATTAGAAATACACTTTTTGAGAAGAAATAACGCATTGCACAAAATTATCTTGTATTTCGTAAAGAACACGTTGTAACTCGAAAAGATATGGTGTTGCGTGTATGTCTAAATGTGTAGCCTCAAAAGAGAACCCACAGGAGAATTTTCTCTCGAAAAAATATGTCAGAATACCACGTTTTAAGGAAATACCGCATCATGTGAAATTATCTTGTTTTTCCTAAACAACACGTTGTAACTCGAAAAGCTTTGGTATTGCGTGTATGTCTAAGCGTGTACCCTCAAAACAGAACGCACAGGAGAGTTTTCTCTCGAAAGAATATGTAAGAATACCACATCATAAGGATACAGTGCTGCAGAGTAAAGACAAATACGTATGTATTCGAAATACTTCAACTTTACGAGAAGAAATAACACATCGCAAAAATTATCTTGTATTTCCTAACCAACACGTTTTAACTCGGAAAGATTTGGTGTTGCGTGTATGACTAAGCGTGCAGCCACATAAGCGAATGCACAGGAGAATTTTCTCTCGAGAGAATATGTAAGAATACCACGTTATAATGAAATAAAGTGTTGCAGAGTAAAGACAAATATGTACACATTGGAAATACTTAAACTATACCAGAAGAAATAAGGCATCATGCAAAATTATCTAGTTTTTCCTAAACAACACCTTTGAACTCGAAAAGATTTGCTGTTGCATGTATGACTAAGCATGTAGCCTCAAAAGAGAACGTACAAGAGTGTTTTCTCTCGAAAAAATATGTCAGAATACCACGTTTTAAGCAAATCTAGCATTGTGCGAAATTATCTTGTTTTTCCTAAACAACACGGTTTAACTCGAAAAGCTTTGTGTTGCGTGTATGTGTAAGTGTTTAGCTTCAGAAGAGAACGCACAGGAGAGTTTTCTCTCGAAAGAATATGTAAGAATACCACGTTATAAGGAAATACAGTGTTGCAGAGTAAAGACAAATAAGTACGTATTAGAAATACTTAAACTTCACGAGAAGAAATAACACATCCTGCAAAATTATCTTGTTTTTCCTAAACAACACATTGTATGATTTGGTGTTGCGTGTATGTATAAGCTTGTTGCCTCAAAAGAGAAGGCACAGGAGTGTTTTCTCTCAAAAAATATGTCAGAATACCGTGTTTTAAGGAAATCCCGCATCGTGCGAAATGATCTTGTTTTTTTCTATACAACACGTTGTAACTCGAAAAGCTTTGGTGTTCCGTGTATGTCTCAGCGTGTATCCTCAAAAGAGAATGCACAGGAGAGTTTTCCCTCGAAAGAATATGTAAGAAAACCACGTTATAAGGAAATACTGTGTTGCAGAGTAAAGACAAATACGTACATATTAGTAATACATAAACTCTACGAGAAGAAAAAAATGCATCGTACAAAATTATCTTTTATTTCCTAAACAACACTTTGTAACTCGAAAAGATTTGTTGTTGTGTGTATGTCTAAACGTGTAACCCCAAAGAGCACCCACAGGAGAATTTTCTCTCGCAAAAATATGACAGAATACCAACTTTTAAGGAAATCCTGCAACGTGCGAAATTATCTTGTTTTTCCTAAACAACACGTTGTAACTCGAAAACGTTTGGTGTTGCTTGTATGTCTCCGCATGTAGCCTCAAAAGAGAACGCACAGGAGAGTTTTCTCTTGAAAAAATATGTCACAATACCGTGTTTTAAGGAAATCCTGCACCATGAGAAATTATCTTGTTTTTCCTAAACAACATATTTAACTCGAAAAGCTTTGGTGTTGCGTGTATGTCTAAGCGTGTAGCCTCAATAAAGAACGCACAGGAGAGTTTTCACTAGAAAGAATATGCAAGAATACCACGTTATGAGGAAATACAGAGTTGCATATTAAAGAGAAATACATACATATTGGAAATACTTAAACTTTATGAGAAGAAATAACGCATCGTGCCAAATGATCTTGTTTTTCCTAAATAACACATTGTAACTCGAAAAGATTTGGTATTGTGTGTATGTCTAAGCTTCTAGCCTCAAAAGAGAACGCACATGAGAGTTTTCTCTCGAAGGAATATATCAGAATACCACGTTTTAAGAAAATCCCGCATCATGCGAAATTATCTTGTTTGTCCTAAACAACTTGTTGTAACTCGAAAAGCTTTGGTGTTGCGTTTTTGTCTAAGGTGCAGCCTCAAAAGAGAATGCACAGGAGAGTTTTCTCTCGAAAGAATATGTAAGAATACAACGTTATAAGGAAATATAGTGTTGCAGAGTAAAGACAAATACGTATGTATAAGAAATACTTAAACTTTACGAGAAGAAATAACACATCGTGAAAAATGATCTTGTTTTTCCTAAACAACACGTTGTAACTCAAAAGGATTTGTTGTTGCCTGTATGTCTAAGCTTGAAGCCTCAAAAGAGAATGCACAGGAGAGTTTTCTCTCAAAAAATATGTCAGAATACCACGTATTAGGGAAATACCACATCATGCGAAATTATGTTCTTTTTCCTAAACAACAAGTCGTAACTCAAAAAGCTTTGGTGTTGCGTGTATGTCTAAGCATGTAGCCTCAAAGGAGAATGAATAGGAGAGTTTTCTCTCGAAACAATATGTAAGAATTCCACGTTATAACGGAATACAGTTTTGCAGAGTAAAGACAAATATTTATGTATTAGAAATACTTAAACTTTACGAGAAGAAATAACGCATC
The DNA here is from genome assembly GCF_947179515.1 of Apodemus sylvaticus. Taxonomy (NCBI): domain Eukaryota; kingdom Metazoa; phylum Chordata; class Mammalia; order Rodentia; family Muridae; genus Apodemus; species Apodemus sylvaticus. The sequence goes on along the minus strand of NC_067492.1, from coordinate 60,805,881 downwards.
ATGCAAAATTATCTGGTTTTTCCTAAACAACACGTTGTAGCTCGAAAAGATTTGGTGTTGAGTGTATGACTAAGCGTGTAGCCTCAAAAGAGAATGCACAGGAGAGTTTTCTCACGAAAAAATATGTCAGAATACCACGTTTTAAGGAAATCCAGCATTGTGCGATACTATCTTTTTTTTTCCTAAACAACACGTTTTAACTCGAAAAGCTTTGGTGTTGTGTGTATGCCTAAGTATGTAGCCTCAGAAGAGAATGCACAGGAGAGTTTTCTCTCAAAAGAATATGTCAGGATACCACGTTACAAGGAAATACAGTGTTGCAGAGTAAAGACAAATACGTACGTATTAGAAATACTTAACCTTTATGAGAAGAAATAATGCTCCGTACAAAATTATCTTTTATTTCTTAAACACCTAGTTGATATTCATAAAGATTTGGTGTTGAGTGTATGTCTAAGCATGTAGCCGGAAAGGAGAACGCACAGGAGAGTTTTCTCTCAAAAAAATATGTCAGAATACCACGTTTTAAGGAAATCCATCATCATGAGTAAATATCTTGTTTTTCCTACACAACACGTTGTAACTCGAAAAGCTTTGGTGTTGCGTGTATGTCTAAGCATGTAGCCTCAAAAGAGAATGCACAGGAGAGTTTTCACTCGAAAGAATATGTAAGAATACCACATTACAAGGATATACAGTGTTGCAGAGTAAAGACAAATACGTACATATTAGAAATACTTAAACTTTACGAGAATTAACGCATCGTGCAAAAGTATCTTGTATTTCCAAAACAACAGGTTGTAACTCGAAAAGATTTGGTGTTGCGTGTATGTCTAAGTTTGTAGACTCAAAAGAGAATGCACAGGAGAGTTTTCTCTCGAAAAAATATGTCAGAATACCACGTTTTAAGGAAATCCCACATCGTGCGAAATTATCTTCTTTTTCCTAAAAACACGTAGTAACTCGAAATGCTTTGGTATTGCGTGTATGTCTAAAGGTGTAGCCTCAAAAGAGTACACACAGGAGAGTTTTCTCTCGAAAGAATATGTAAGAATACCACGTTATAAGGAAATACAGTGTTGCAGAGTAAAGACAACTATGTATGTATTAGAAAAACTTAAACTTTACTCGAAGAAATAACGCATCATAAAAAATTATCTTGTATTTCCTAAACAACACGTTGTACCTCGAAAAGATTTGGTGTTGCGTGTATGTCTAAGTGTGTAGCCTCAAAAGAGAACGCACAGGAGAGTTTTCTCTTGAAAAAATATGTCAGAATACCACGTTTTAAGGAAATCCAGCATCATGTGTAAATATCTTGTTTTTCCTACACAACACGTTGTAACTCGAAAAGCTTTGGTGTTGCGTGTATGTCTAAGCGTGTAGCCTCAAAAGAGAATGCACAGGAGAGTTTTCACTCGAAAGAATATGTAAGAATACCACATTACAAGGATATACAGTGTTGCAGAGTAAAGACAAATACATACATATTAGAAATACTTAAACTTTACGAGAAGAATTAACGCATCGTGCAAAATTATCTTGTATTTCCTAAACAACAGGTTGTAACTCGAAAAGATTTGGTGTTGCGTGTATGTCTAAGTTTGTAGCCTCAAAAGAGAATGCACAGGAGAGTTTTCTCTCGAAAAAATATGTCAGAATACCACGTTTTAAGGAAATCCTGCATCGTGCGAAATTATCTTGTTTTTCCTAAAAACACGTAGTAACTCGAAATGCTTTGGTATTGCGTGTATGTCTAAACGTGTAGCCTCAAAAGAGTACACACAGGAGAATTTTCTCTCGAAAGAATATGTAAGAATACCACGTTATAAGGAAATACAGTGTTGCAGAGTAAAGACAATTATGTATGTATTAGAAAAACTTAAACTTTACTCGAAGAAATAACGCATCATACAAAATTATCTTGTATTTCCTAAACAACACGTTGTAACTCGAAAAGATTTGGTGTTGCGTGTATGTCTAAGTGTGTAGCCTCAAAGTAGAATGCACAGGAGAATTTTCTCTCGTAAAAATATGTCAGAATACCACGTTTTAAGAATACCTCATTACAAGGAAATAGTGTTGCAGAGTAAAGACAAACACATAAATATTAGAAATACTTAAACTTTATGAGAAGAAATAACGCACCGTACAAAATTATCTTGTATTTCCTAAATAACACGTTGTAACTCAAAAAGATTTGTTGTTGCGTTTATGTCTAAACGTGTATCCTCTAAAGAGAACGCACAGGAGAATTTCTCTCGAAAAAAATATGTCAGAATACCACGTTTTAAGGAAAGAGAACTCATAGGATAGTTTTCTCTCGAAAGAATATGTAAGAATTCCACGTTATAACAGAATACAGTGTTGAAGAGTAAAGACAAATATGTACGTATTAGAAATACTTAAACTTTATGAGAAGAAATAACGCATCATGCAAAATTATCTGGTTTTTCCTAAACAACACATTGTACCTCGAAAAGATTTGGTGTTGAGTGTATGACTAAGTCTACATGTCTAAGTGTGTAGCCTCAAAAGAGAACGCACAGGAGAGTTTTCTCTCGAAAGATTATGTAAGAATACCACGTTATAAGGAAATACAGTGTTGCAGAGTAAAGACAACTATGTATGTATTAGAAATACTTAAACTTTACGAGAAGAAATAACGCATCATACAAAACTATCCTGTATTTCCTAAACAGCACGTTGTAAGTGGAAAGGATTTGGTGTTGCATCTATGTCTAAGCGTGTAGCCTCAAAAGAGAACACACAGGAGAGTTTTCTCTCGAAAAATATGTCAGAATACCACGTTTATGGAAATCACGCACCGTGGGAAATTATCTTGTTTTTCCTTTACAACATAATTTATCTCGAAAAGCTTTGGTGTTGCGTGTATGTCTAAGCATGTAGCCTCAGTAGAGAATGCACAGGAGAGTTTTCACTCGAAAGAATATGTAAGAATAAAACGTTATAAGGAAATACAGAGTTGCATATTAAAGACAAATACGTACATATTGGAAATACTTAAATTTTATGAGAAGAAATAACGCATCGTGCAAAATTATCTATTTTTTCCTAAATAACACGTTGTAACTCGAAGAGTTTGGTGTTGCGTGTATGTCTAAACTTCTAGCCTCAAAAGAGAATGCACAGGAGAGTTTTCTCTCTAAAAAACATGTCAGAATACCACGTTTTAAGGAAATCGCTCATCATGCAAAATTATCTTGCTTTTCCTAAACAACACTGTTAACTTGAAAAGCTTTGGTGTTGCGAGTATTTCTAAGTGTGTAGCCTCAAAAGAGAACGCACAGGAGAGTTTTCTCTCGAAAGAATATGTCAGAATACCCCGTTACAAGGAAATACAGTGTTGCATATTAAAGACATATACGTACATACTGGAAATACTTAGACTTTATGAGAAGAAATAACGCATCGTGCAAAATAATCTTGTTTTCCCTAAATAACACGTTGTAACTCAAAAGGATTTTGTGTTGCATGTATGTCTAAGCTTCTAGCCTCAAAAGAGAACACACAGGAGAGTTTTCTCTCGAAAAAACATGTCAGAATACCCCTTTTAAGGAAATGGCTCATCATGCGAAATTATCTTGTTTTTCCTAAACAACAAGTTTTAACTCGAAAAGTTTAGGTGTTGCGTGTATGTCTAAGCGTGTAGCCTCAAAAGAGAAGGCACAGGAGCGTTTTTTCTTGAAAGAATATGTAAGAATACCAGGTTATAAGCAAATACAGTGTTGCAGAGTAAAGACAAATACGTACATATTAGAAATACTTTAACTTTACGAGAAGAAATAATGCATCGTACAAAATTATCTTGTATATCCTAAACAACACATTGTAACCTGAAAAGATTTGGTGTTGCTTGTAAGTCTAAATGTGTAGCCTCAAAAGAGAGCCCACAGGAGAATTTTCCCTCGAAAAAATATGTCAGAATACCACGTTTTAAGGAAATCCCACATCGTGGGAAATTATCTTGTTTTTCCTAAACAACACGTTGCAACTCGAAATGCTTTGGTGTTGCGTGTATGTCTAAGTGTGTAGCCTCAAAAGAGAATGAAGAGGAGAGTTTTCTCTTGAAAGAATATGTAAGAATACCATGTTATGAAGAAATACACTGTTGCAGAGTAAAGACAAATAAGTATTAGAATTACTTAAAATTTACGAGAAGAAATAATGCATCGTGTAAAATTATCTTGTTTTTCCTAAACAACACGTTGTAACTCGAAATGCTTTGGTGTTGCGTGTATGTACAAGGGTGCAGCCTCAAAGGAGAATGCACAGGAGAGTTTTCTCTTGAAAGAATATGTAAGAATACCACGTTTTAAGGAAATCCCGCATCTTGTGAAATTATCTTGTTTTTACTTAACAACACGTTGTAACTCGGAAAGTTTTGGTGTTGCGTGTATGTCTAAGCATGCAGCCTCAAAAGAGAATGCACAGGAGAATTTTCTCTCGAAAGAATATGTAAGAATACCACGTTATAAGGAAATACAGTGTTGCAGAGTAAAGACAAATATGTACGTATTGGAAATACTTAAACTTTACGAGAAGAAATAACGCATCTTGCAAAATTATCTTGTTTTTCCTAAACAACATGTTGTAACTCGAAAAGCTTTAGTGTTGCGAGTATGTCTAAGCATGTAGCCTCAATAGAGAATGCACAGGAGAATTTTCTCTTGAAAAAATATGTCAGAATACCACGTTATTAGGAACCCCCGCATCGTGTGAAATTATCTTGTTTTTCCTAAACAACACGTTGTAACTGGAAGAGCTTTTGTGTTGCGTGTATGTCTAATTGTGTAGCATCAGAAGAGAACGCACAGGAGAGTTTTCTCTCGAAAGAATATGTAAGAATACCCCGTTAAAAGGAAATACAGTGTTGCATATTAAAGACAAATACGTACATATTGGAAATACTTAATTTTATGAGAAGAAGTAAGGCATCGAGCAAAATTATCTTGTTTTTCCTAAATAACACGATGTAACTCGAAAAGATTTGGTGTTGCGTGTATGTCTAAGCTTCTAGCCCAAAAGAGTACGCGCAGGAGTGTTTTCTCTCGAAAAAACATATCAGAATACCCCGTTTTAAGGAAATCGCAGATCGTGTGAAATTATCTTCTTTTTCCTAAACAACACCTTGTAACTTGAAATGTTTTGGTGTTGCGTGTATGTCTAAGCGTGTAGCCTCAAAAGAGAACGCACAGGAGAGTTTTGTCTCGAAAGAATATGAAAGAATACCACGTTATAAGCAAATACAGTGTTGCAGAGTAAAGACAAATACGTACATATTAGAAATACTTAAACTTTGCGAGAAGAAATAACACATCGTACTATATTATCTTGTATATCCTAAACAACATGTTGTAACCTGAAAAGATTTGGTGTTGCTTGTAATTCTAAATGTGTTACTTCAAAAGAGAACCCACAGGAGAATTTTCTCTTGAAAAAATATGTCAGAATACCACGTTTTAAGGAAATCCTGCATCGTGCAAAATTATCTTGTTTTTCTTAAATAACACTTTGTATCTCGAAAAGCTTTGATGTTGCGTGTATGTGTAAGCGTGTAGCCTCAAAAGAGAACAAAGAGGAGAGTTTTCTCTCGAAAGAATATGTAAGAATACCACGTTATAAGGAAATACAGTGTTGCAGAGTAAAGACAAATACGTACGTTTTAGAAATACTTAAAATTTACGAGAAGAAATAATGCATCGTGCAAAATTATCTTGTTTTTCCTAAACAACACGTTGTAACTCGAAAGGATTTGGTGTTGCGTGTATGTCTAAGCGTGCAGCCTCAAAAGAGAAAGCATAGGAGAATTTTCTCTCGAAAGAATATGTAAGAATACCACGTTATTAGGAAATACAGTGTTGCAGAGTAAAGACAAATACTTATGTATTGGAAATACTTAAACTTTAAGAGAAGAAATAAGTCATCGTGCAAAATTATCTTGTTTTTCCTAAACAACACGTTGTAACTCGAAAGATTTGGTGTTACGTGTATATCTAAGCTGGTGGCCTCAAAAGAGAACGCACAGGAGTGTTTTCTCTCAAAAAATATGTCAATATACCACGTTTTATGGAAATCCCGCATCGTGCGGAATTATTTTGTTTTTCCTAAACAACACGTTGTAACTCGAAAAGCTTTGATGTTGCGTGCATGTCTAAGCGTGTAGCCTCAAAAGAGAACGCACTGGAGAGTTTTCTCTCGAAAAAATATGTCAGAATACCACGTTTTAGGAAAATCCCGAATCGTGCGAAATTATCTTTTTTTTTTCCTAAACAACTTGTTGTAACTCGAAAAGGTTTGGTGTTGCGTTTTTCTGTAAGCGTACAGCCTCAAAATAGAACGCACAGGAGAGTTTTCTCTCGAAAGAATATGTAAGAATACCACGTTATAAGGAAATACAGTGTTGCAGAGTAAAGACAAATAAGTACGTATTGGAAATACTTAAACTTTACGAGAAGAAATAACGCATTGTGCAAAATTATCTTGTTTTTCCTAAACAACACGTTGTAACTCGAAAAGATGTGGTGTTGTGTGTATGTCTAAGCTTATAGCCTCAAAAGAGAATGCACAGGAGAGTTTTCTCTGGAAAAAAACTTGTCAGAATACCCCGTTTTAAGGAAATCGCTCATCGTGCGAAATTATTTTGTTTTTCCTAAACAACAAGTTTTAACTCGAAAAGCTTTAGAGTTGCATGTATGTCTAAGCGTTTAGCCTCAAAAGAGAATGCACAGGAGCGTTTTCTCTGAAAAATATGTAAGAATACCACATTACAAGCAAATACAGTGTTGCAGAGTCAAGACAAATACTTACGTATTAGAAATATTTAAACTTTACGAGAAGAAATAACGCATCGTACAAAATTATCTTGTATATCCTAAACAACACATTGTAACCTGAAAAGATTTGGTGTTGCTTGTAAGTCTAAATGTGTAGCCTCAAAAGAGAACACACAGGCCAATTTTCTCTCGAAAAAATATGTCAGAATACCACGTTTTAAGGAGATCCTGCATCGTGCGAAATTATCTTGTTTTTCCTAAACAACACGTTGTAACTCGAAAAGCTTTAGTGTTGTGTGTATGAATAAGGGTGCAGCCTCAAAAGAGAACGCACAGGAGAATTTTCTCTCAAAAGAATATGTAATAATACCATGTTTTAAGGAAATCCCGCATCTTGCGAAATTATCTTGTTTTTCCTTACCAACATGTTGTAACTTGAAAAGCTTTGGTGTTGCGTTTATGTCTAAGCTTGCAGCCTAAAAAGAGAACGCACAGGAGAATTTTCTCTCGAAAGAATATGTAAGAATACCACGTTATAAGGAAATACAGTGTTGCAGAGTAAAGACAAATACGTATGTATTGGAAATACTTAAACTTTACGAGAAGAAATAACACATCTTGCAAAATTATCTTGTTTTTCCTAAACTACACGTTGTAACTCGAAAAGATTTGGTGTTGCGAGTATGTCTAAGCTTGTGGCCTCAACACAGAACTCACAGGAGAGTTTTCTCTCGAAAAAATATGTCAGAATACCACGTTATTAGGAAACCCCACATCGTGCGAAATTATCTTCTTTTTCCTAAACAACACGTTGTAACTGGAAAAGCTTTGGTGTTGCGTGTATGTCTAAGCATGCAGCCTTAAAAGAGAACGCACAGGAGAATTTTCTCTCGAAAGAATATATAAGAATGCCCCGTTGCAAGGAAATACAGTGTTGCATATTAAAGACAAAAACAAACGTTTTGGAAATACTTAAACTTTAAGAGAAGAAATAATGCATCGTGCAAAATTATCTTGTTTTTCCTAAATAACACGATGTAACTCGAAAAGATTTGGTGTTGCGTGTATGTCTAAGCTGGTAGCCTCAAAAGAGTGTGCACAGGAGTGTTTTCTCTCGAAAAAATATGTCAATATACCACGTTTTAAGGAAATCCCGCATCATGAGAAATTATCTTGTTTTTCCTTAACAACATGTTGTAACTTGAAAAGCTTTGGTGTTCCGTGTATGTCTAAGCGTGTAGCCTCAAAAGAGAATGCACAGGCGAGTTTAATCTCGAAAAAACATGTAAGAATACCACGTGTTAAGCAAATACAGTGTTGCAGAGTAAAGACAAATACGTACGTATTAGAAATACTTAAAATGAACAAGAAGAAATAACGCATCGTACAAAATTATCTCATATATCCTAAACAACACATTGTAACTCGAAAAGATTAGGTGTTGCTTTTAAGTCTAAATGTGTAGCCTCAAAAGAGAACCCACAGGAGAATTTTCCCTCAAAAAATGTGTCAGAATACCTCGTTTTAAGGAAATCCCGCATCGTGCGAAAATATCTTGTTTTTCCTAAACAACACATTGTAACTCGAAATGCTTTGGTGTTGTGTGTATGTCTAAGCGCGTAGCCTCAAAAGAGAATGAAGAGGAGAGTTTTCTCTTGAAAGAATATGTAAGAATACGACGTTATGTTGAAATACAGTGTTGCAGAGTCAAGACAAATATGTAAGTATTAGAAATACTTAAAATTTAAGAGAGGAAATAATGCATCGTACAAAATTATCTTTTTTTTTTCCTAAACAACACATTGTAACTCGAAAAGATTTGGTGTTGCATGTCTTTCTAAATGTTTAGCCTCAAAAGACAACCCACAGGAGAATTTCCTCTTGAAAAAAAATGTCAGAATACCAAGTTTTAAGGAAATACCGCATTATGCGAAATTATCTTGTTTTTCCTAAACAACACGTTGTAATTTGAAAAGTTTTGATGTTGTGTGTATGTCTAAGCATGTAGTCTCAAAATAGAACGCACAGGAGAGATTTCTCTAGAAAGAATATGTAAGAATTCCACGTTATAATGGAATACAGTGTGGCAGAGTAAAGACAAATTCGTACGTATTAGAAATACTTAAACTTTACGAGAAGAAATATCGCATCATGCAAAATTATCTTGTTTTTCCTAAACAACACGTTTTAACTCGAAAAGCTTTGGTGTTGCGTGTATGTCTTAGTGTGTAGCTTCAGAAAAGAATGCACAGGAGTGTTTTCTCTCGAAAGAATATGTCAGAACACCATGTTACAAGGAAATACAGTGTTGCAGAGTAAAGCAAATACGTTCGTATTAGAAATACTTAAACTTTATGAGAAGAAATAACTCATCGCACAAAATTATCTTGTATTTCCTAAACAACACGTTGTAAATCTAAAAGATGTGGAGTTGTGTATGTCTAAGCATGAAGCCTCAAAAGAGAATGCACAGGAGAGTTTTTACTCGAAAGAATATGTAAGAATACCACGTTTTAAGGAAATACAGTATTGCAGATTAAAGACAAATACGTACATATTGGAAATACTTAAACTTTACGAGAAGAAATAAAGCATAATGCAAAATTATCTTGTTTTTCCTAAATAACACGTTGTAACTCGAAAAGATTTGGTGTTGCGTGTATGCCTAAGCTTCTAGGCTCAAAAGAGAATGCACAGGAGAGTTTTCTTTCGAAAAAACATGTCAAAATACCCCGTTTTAAGGAAATTATTCATCGTGCGAAATTATCTTGTTTTTCTTAAATAACACGTTGTAACTTGAAAAGCTTTGGTGTTGCGTGTATGTCTAAGCATGTAGCCTCAAAAGAGAATGCACAGGAGACTTTACTCTCAAAAGAATATGTAACAATACCACGTTATAAGCAAGTACAGTGTTGCAGAGAAAAGACAAATACATACGTACTAGAAATACTTAAAATTTACGAGAAGAAATAACGCATCATGCAAAATTATCTTGTTTTTCCTAAACAGCACATTGTAACTCGAAAAGATTTTGTGTTACGTGTATGTCTAAGCTTGTATCCTCAAAAGAGAAAGCACAGGAGAGTTTTCTCTCGAAAAAATAGGTCAGAATACCAAGTTTTAAGGAAATCCCGCATTGTGCGAAATTATCTTGTTTTTCCTAAACAACACGTTGTAACTCGAAAAGCTTTAGTGTAGCTTGTATGTCTCAGCATGTCGCCTCAAAAGAGAACGCAAATAAGAGTTTTCTCTCGAAAGAATATGTAAGAATACCACATTATAAGGAAATACAGTGTTGCAGAGTAAAGACAAATACGTACGTATTAGAAATACTTAAACTTTTCGAGAACAAATAAAGCATCAGACAAAATTATCTTGTATTTCCTAAACAACACGTTGTAACTCGAAAAGATTTGGTGTTGCGTGTATGTCTAAGCGTTTAGCCTCAAAAGAGAACGCACAGGAGAGTTTTCTGTTGAAAGGATATGTAAGAATACCACGTTATAAGGAAATACAGTGTTGCAGAGTAAAGACAAATAAGTACGTATAGGAAATACTTAAACTTTACAAGAGAAATAACGCATCGTGCAAAGTTATCTTGTTTTTCCTAAATAACACGTTGTAACTTGAAAAGATTTGGTGTTGCGTGTATGTCTAAATGTGTAGCCTCAAAAGAGAACCCACAGTAGAATTTTCTCTCGAAAAAATATGTCAGTATACCACGTTTTAGGGAATCCTGCATTGTGCGAAATTATCTTGTTATTCCTAAACAACATGTTGTAACTCGAAAAGCTTTGGTGTTGCTTGTATGTCTCAGCGTGAAGCCTGAAAAGAGAATGCACAGGAGAGTTTTCTCTCAAAAAAATGTCAGAATACAACATTTGTAGGAAATTCTGCATCGTGCGAAATTATCTTTTTTCTCCTAAACAACTTGTTGTAACTCGAAAAGATTTGGTGTTGCATTTTTGTCTAAGCGTGCAGCCTCAAAAGAGAACGCACAGGAGAGTTTATGTAAGAATATCACGTTATAAGGAAATACAGTGTTGCAGAGTAAAGAAAATACTTACTTATTGGAAATAATTAAACTTTAGAGGAAGAAATAACGCATCATGCAAAATTATCTTGTTTTTTGTAAACAACACCTTGTAACTCGAAAAGCTTTGGTGTTCCGTGTATGTCTAAGGGTGTAGCCTCAAAAGAGAACGCACAGGAGAGTTTTCTCTCGACAGAATATGTAAAAATACCACGTTATAAGGAAATACAGTGTGGCAAGTAAAGACAAATATGTACGTATTGGAAATACTTAAACTTTATGAGAAGAAATAAGGCATCGTGCAAAATTAACTTGTTTTTCCTAAAAACCACGTTGTAACTCGAAAAGATTAGGTGTTGCATGTATGTCTAAGTGTGTAGCCTCAAAAGAGAACACACAGGAGATTTTTCTCTCGAAAAAATATGTCAGAATACCACGTTTTAAGGAAATCCTGCATCGTGGAAAATTATCATGTTTTTCCTAAACAAAATGTTTTAACTTGAAAAGCTTTGGTGTTGCGTGTTTGTCTAAGTGTGTAGCCTCAAAAGAGAATGCACAGGAGAGTTTTCTCTCGCAAGAATATGTAAGAATACCACGTTACAAGGAAATACAGTTTTCCAGAGTAAAGACACATACGTACATATTAGAAATACTTAAACTTTACGAGAAGAAATAACGCATTGTACAAAATTATCTTGTATTCCGTAAGCAACATGTTGTAACTCATAAAGATTTGGTGTGGCGTGTATGTCTAAGCGTGTAGCCCAAAAGAGAACGCACAGGAGAGTTTTCTCTCAAAAACATATGTCAGAATACCACATTTTAAGGAAATCCCGCATAGTGCGAAATTATTTTGTTTTTCCTAAACAACATGTTTATACTCGAAAAGCTTTGGTGTTGAGTCTATGTCTAATAGTGTAGCCACAAAAGAAAATGCACAGGAGAGTTTTCACTCACAAGATATGTAAGAATACCACTTTACAAGAAAATACAGTTTTGCAGAGTAAAGACAAATATGTACATATTAGAAATACTTAAACTTTACGAGAAGAAATAACGCATCCTTCAAAATTATCATGTATTTCCTAAACAACACGTTGTAACTCGAAAAGATTTGGTGTGGCGTATATGTCTAAGCGTGTAGTCTCAAAAGAAAACGCACAGGAGAGTTTTCTCTCGAAAAAATATGTCAGAATACCACGTTTTAAGGAAATCCCGCATCGTGCGAAATTATCTTATTTTTCCTAAACAACACGTTGTAACTCGAAATGCTTTGGTATTGCGTGTATGTCTAAGCATGTAGCCTCAAAAGAGAACGCACAGGAGAGTTTTCTCTCCAACGAATACGTAAGAATACCACGATATAAGAAAATACAGTGTTGCAGATTAAAGACAAATATGAACGTATTAGAAATACTTAAACTTTACTCGAAGAAATAACGCATCGTTCGAAATTATCTTGTATTTCCTAAACAACACGTTGTAACTCGAAAAGATTTGGTGTTGCGTGTATGTCTAAGTGTGTAGCCTCATAAGAGATGTCACAGGATAGTTTTCCCTCGAAAGAATATGTAAGAGTACCACGTTACAAGGAAATAGAGTGTTGCAGATTAAAGACAAATACGTACGTATTAGAAATACTTAAACTTTACGAGAAGAAATAACGCATCGTACAAAATTATCTTGTATTTCCTAAACAACAGGTTGTAACTCGAAATGATTTGGTGTTGCGTGTATGTCTAAGTGTGCAGCCTCAAACGAGAAGGCACAAGACAGTTTTCTCTCGAAAGAATAAGTAAGAATACCAAGTTACAAGGAAATAAAGAGTGTTGCAGAGTAAAGACAAATACGTACATATTAGAAATACTTAAACTTTATGAGAAGAAATAACGCTCCATACAAAATTATCTTCTATTTCCTAAACAAAAAGTTGAAATTCGAAAGGATTTGGTGTTGCGTGTATGTCTAAGCTTGTAGCCATAAAAGAGAACGCACAGGAGAGTTTTCCCTCGAAAAAAATATGTCAGAATACCACGTTTTAAGGAAATCCCTCATCGTGCGAAATTATCTTCTTTTTCCTAAACAACACGTTGTAACTCGAAAAGATTTGGTGTTGCGTGTATGTCTAAGTGTGTAGCCTCAAAAGAGAAGGCACAGGACAGTTTTCTCTTGAAAGAATATGTAAGAATACCATTTTACAAGGAAATACAGTTTTGCAGAGTAAAGACAAATACGTACATATTAGAAATACTTAAACTTTACGAGAAGAAATAACGCATCGTACAAAATTATCTTTTATTTCCTAAACAACACGTTGTAACTCGAAAAGATTTGGCGCTGCGTGTATGTCTAAACGTGTAGCCTCAAAATTGCACCAAGAGGAGAATTTTCTGCGAAAAAATATGTCAGAATACCAAGTTTTAAAGAAATCCTGCAATGTGAGAAATTATCTTGTTTTTCCTAAACAACACATTGTAACTCGAAATCCTTTGGTGTTGTTTGTATGTCTCAGGGTGTAGCCTCAAAAGAGAACGCACAGGAGAGTTTTCTCTCGATAAAATATGTCACAATACCACGTTTTAAAGAAACCCTGCATCGTGCGAAATTATCTTGTTTTTCCTAAACAACATGTTTTAACTCGAAAAGCTTTGGTGTTGCATGTATGACTAAGCGTGTAGCCTCAAAAGAGAACGCCCAGGAGAGTTTTCTCTTGAATGAATATGTCAGAATACCACGTTTTAAGGAAATCCTGCATAGTGCGAAATTATCTTGTTTTTATCTAAAGAACCAGTTTTTACTCGAAAAGATTTGGTGTTGCGTGTATGTCTAAGTGTGTAGCCTCAGAAGGGAACGCACAGGGGATTTTTCTCTCAAAAGAATATGTAAGAATACCTCCTTACAAGGAAATACAGTGTTGCAGAGTAAAGAAAAATACGTATGTGTTAGAAATACTTAAACTTTATGAGAAGAAATAAGGCATCTTAAAAAATTATCTTGCATTTCCTAAACAACACGTTGTAACTCGAAAAGATTTGGTGTTGCGTGTATGTCTAAAAGTGTAGCCTCAAAAGAAAAGGCACAGGACAGTTTTCTCTAGAAAAAATATGTAAAAATACCACGTTACAAGGAAATAGAGTGTTGCAGCTTAAAGACAAATACATACGTTTAAGAAATACTTGAACTTTATGAGAAGAAATAACGCTCCATAAAAAATTATCTTGTATTTTCTAAACAACAAGTTGAAATTGGAAAGATTTGCTGTCGCATGTATGTCTAAGCTTGTAGCCGTAAAAGAGAATGCACAGGAGAGTTTTCCCTCCTAAAAATATGTCAGAATACGACGTTTTAAGGAAATCCTGCATCTTGCGAAATTATCTTGTTTTTCCTAAACAACACATTGTAACTCAAAAAGCTTTGGTGTTGCGTGTAAGTCTAAGGGTGCAGCCTCCAAAGAGAACACACAGGAGAGTTTTCTCTCGAACGAATATCTAAGAATACCACGTTATAAGGAAATACAGTGTTGCAGAGTAAAGACAAATACGTACGTATTAGAAATACTAAAACTTTATGAGAAGAAATAACGCATCGTACAAAATTATATTGTATTTCCTAAACATCAGGTTGTAACTTGAAAAGATTTGATGTGGCGTGTATGTCTAAGAGTGTAGCCTCAAAAGAGAACGCACAAGAGAGTTTTCTCTCAAAAAAAATATGTCAGAATACCACGTTATAAGGAAATCCTGCATCTTGCGAAATTATCTTGTTTTTCCTATACAATACGTTCTAACTCGAAAAGATTTGGTGTTGCGTGTATGTCTAAGTGTGTAGCCTCAAAAGAGAATGCACAGGAGAGTTTTCTTTCAAAAGATTATGTAAGAATACCATGTTATAAGGAAATACATTGCTGCAGAGTAAAGGCAAATATGTACGTATTAGAAATACTTAAACTTTACCAGAAGAAATAACGCATCATATAACATTATCTAGTATTTCCTAAACAACACGTTGTAACTCGAAAAGATTTGGTGTTGTGTGTATTTGTAAATGGGTAGCCTCAAAAGAGAACAGACAGGAGAATTTTCTCTCGAAAAAATATGTCTGAATACCACGTTTTATGGAAATCCTGCATCTTGCGAAATTATCTTGTTATTCCTAAACAACACGTTGTAACTCAAAAAGCTTTGGTGTTGCTTGTATGTCTCAGCGTGTAGCCTCAAAAGAGAACGAACAGGAGAGTTTTCACACGAAAAAATATGTCAGAATACAACGTTTTAAGGAAATACATTGTTGCAGAGTAAAGACAAATACGTACATATTGGAAATACTTAAACTTTACGAGAAGAAATAATGCATCGTGCAAAATTATCTTGTTTTTCCTAAATAACACGTTCTAACTCGAAAGGATTTTGTGTTACGTGTATGTCTAAGCTTTTAGCCTCAAAAGAGAATGCACAGGAGAATTTCCTCTCGAAAAAATATGTCAGAATACCACGTTTTAAGGAAATCCTGCATCGTGTGAAATTATCTTGTTTTTCCTAAACAACACGTTGTAACTCGAAAATCTTTGGTGTTGCGTGGATGTCTAAGCATGTAGCCTCAAAAGAGAATGCACAGGAGAGTTTTCTCTCGAGAAAATATGTCAGAATACCACGTTTTAAGGAAATTCCTCATAGTGCGATGTTAGCATGTTTTTCCTAAAGAAGACTTTGTAATTCGAAAATACTTGGTGTTGGTTGTATGTCTAAGCGTGTAGCATCAAAAAGAACGCATAGGAGAGTTTTCTCTCGAATGAATATGTAAGAATACGACATTATAAGGAAATACAGTGTTGCAGAGTAAAGACAAATAAGTACTTATAGGAAATACTTAAACTTTACTAGAAGAAATAAAGCATCGTGCATAATTATCTTGTTTTTCCTAAACAACACGTTGTAACTCAAAAAGATTTTGTGTTGTGTGTATGTCTAAGCTTGTAGCCTCAAAAGAGAATGCACAGGAGAGTTTTCTCTCAAAAAAATATGTCAGAATACCATGTTTTAAGGAAAACCCGCATCGTGAGAAATTGTCTGGTTTTTCTTAAACACCACGTTGTAACTCCAAAAACTTTGGTGTTGCGTGTATGTCTAAGTGTGTAGCCTCAAAAGAGAACACACAGTAGAGTTTTCTCTCAAAAGAATATGTAAAAAATACCACGTTATAAGGAAATACAGTGTTGCAGAGTAAAGAGAAATATGTACTTATAGGAAATACTTAAACTTTACAAGAAGAAATAACGAATCGTGCAAAATTATCTTGTTTTTCCTAAACAACACGTTGTAACATGAAAAGATTTGGTGTTGCATATATGTCTCAGCTTGTAGCCTCAAAAGAGACAGCACAGTAGAGTTTTCTCTCGAAAAAATATGTCAGAATACCACATTTTAAGGAAATCCTGCATCTTGCAAAATTATCTTGTTTTATCTAAACAACATGTTTTAACTCGAAAAGCTTTGGTGTTGCGTGTATGTCTAAGTCTGTAGCCTCAAAAGAGAATGCACAGGAGAGTTTTGTCTTGCAAGAATATGTAAGAATACCACGTTACAAGGAAATACAGTTTTGCAGAATAAAGATAAATATGTACCTATTAGAAATACTTAAACTTTACGAGAAGAAATAATGCATCGTACAAAATTATCTTGTATTTCCTAAACAATACATTATAATTTGAAAAGATTTGTTGTGGCGTGAATGTCTAAGCGTTTAGCCTCAAAGGAGAATGCACAGGAGAGTTTTCTGTCGAAAAAATATGTCAGAATACCACGTTTTAAGGAAATCCTGCATCGTGCGAAATTATCTTGTTTTTCCTAAACAACACGTTGTAACTCGAATAGCTTTGGTGTTGCGTGTATGTCCAACGTGTATCCTCAAAAGAGAACACACAGGAGAGTTTTCTCTTGAAAGAATATGTAAGAATACCACGTTATAAAGAAATACAGTGTTGCAGAGTAAAGACAAATACGTACGTATTAGAAATACTTAAACTTTACAAGAAGAAATAATGCATCATGCAATATTATCTTGTTTTTCTAAACAACACGTTGTAACTCTAAAAGATTTAGTGTTGCGTGTATGTCTAAGCTGGTAGCCTCAAAAGAGAACGCACAGAAGAGTTTTCTCTCGAAAAAATATGTCAGAATACCACATGTTATGGAAATGCTGCATCGTGCGTAATTATCTTGTTTTTCCTAAACAACATGTTGTAACTCGAAAAGCATTGGTGTTGCGTGTATGTCTAAGCGTGTAGCCTCAAAAGAGTATGCATAGGAGAGTTTTCTCTCGCAAGAATATATAAGATTACCACGTATTAAGGAAATACAGTTTTGCTGAGTAAAGACAAATACTCCCATATTAGAAATACTTAAACTTTACGAGAAGAAATAACTCATCGTAAAAAATTATCTTGTATTTCCTAAACAACACATTGTAACTCGAAAAGATTTCGTGATGCATGTATGTCTAAGCATGTATCCTCAAAAGAGAACGCACAGGAGAGGTTTCACTCGAAAAAATATATCAGAATACCATGTTTTAAGGAAATCTCACATCGTGAGAAATTGTCTGGTTTTTCTTAAACAACACGTTGTAACTCGAAAAACATTGGTGTTGCGTGTATGTCTAAGTGTGTAACCTCAAAAGAGAACACACAGGAGAGTTTTCTCTCGAAAGAATATGTAAAAATACCACATTATAAGAAAATGCAATGTTGCAGAGTAAAGAGAAATATGTACTTATTGTAAATACTTAAACTTTACGAGAAGAAATAACGCATCGTGCAAAATTATCTTGTTTTTCCTAAACAACACGTTGTAACACGAAAAGATTTGTTGTTGCATGTATGTCTAAGCGTGTAGCCTCAAAAGAGACAGCACAGTAGAGGTTTCTCTTGAAAAAATATGTCAGAATACCACATTTTATGGAAATCCTGCATCGTGCAAAATTATCTTGTTTTTCCTAAACAACATGTTTTAACTCGAAAAGCTTTGGTGTTGCGTGTATATCTAAGTGTGTAGCCTCAAAAGAGAATGGACAGGAGAGTATTCTCTCGCAAGATTATGTAAGAATACCACGTTAAAAGGAAATAAAGTTTTGCAGAGTAAAGACAAATATGTACCTATTAGAAATACTTAAACTTTACTAGAAGAAATAACGCACCGTACAAAATTATCTTGTATTTCCTAAACAACACGTTGTAACTCGAAAGATTTGGTGTTGCATGTATGTCTAAGCATGTATCCTCAACGGAGAACGCACAGGAGAGTTTTCACTCGAAAAAATATGTCAGAATACCACGTTTTAAGGAAATCCCGCATCGTGCGAAATTATCTTGTTTTTCTTAAAAAACGCGTGGTAACTCGAAAAGTTTTAGTGTTCCATGTATGGCTAAGCGTGTAGTCTCAAAGGGGAACGCACAGGAGAGTTTTCTCACGAAAGAATATGTAAGAATACCACCTTATAAGGAAATACAGTGTTGCAGAGTAAACACAAATACGTACGTATTAGAAATGCTGAACCTTTACAAGAAGAAATAATGCATCGTAAAAATTATCTTGTATTTCCTAAACAACACGTTGTAACTAGAAAAGATTTGGTGTTCTGTGTATGTGTAAATGTGTAGCCTCGAAAAAGAACCCACAGGAGAATTTTCCCTTCAAAAAATACGTCAGAAATCCACGTTTTAAAGAAATCCTGCATCATGCGAAATTATCTTGTTTTTCTAAACAACACATTGTAACTCGAAAAGCTTTGGTGTTGCGTGTATGTCTAAGCATGTAGCCTCAAAAGAGAACGCACGGGAGAGTTTTCTATCAAAAAAAATATGTCAGAATACCACGTTTTAAGAAAATCCTGTATCGTGTGAAATTATCTTGTTTTTCCTAAACAAATTGTTGTAACTCGAAAAGCTTTGTTGTTGCGTTTTTGTCTAAGCGTACAGCCTCAAAAGGGAACGCACAGGAGAGTTTTCTCTCGAAAGAATATGTAAGAATACCACATTATATGGAAATACAGTGTTGCAGAGTAAACACAAATACGTACGTATTGGAAATACTTAAACTTTACAAGAATAAAGAACGCATCGTGCAATATTATCTAGTTTTTCCTAAACATCATGTTGTAACTCAAAAAGATTTGGTGTTGCGTGTATGTCTAAGCTTTTAGCCTCAAAAGAGAATGCACAGGAGGGTTTGATCTCGAAAAAAATATGTCAGAATACCACGTTTTAAGGAAATCCCGCATTGTGCGAAATAATCTTGTTTTTCCTAAACGACACGTTGTAACTCGAAAAGCTTTGGTGTTGCGTGTATGTCTAAGTGTGTAGCCTCAAAAGAGAATGCACAGGAGAGTTTTCTCTCGAAAGAATATGTAAGAATGCCACGTTTTTAGGAAATCCTGCATCGTGCATAATTACCTTGTTTTTCTTAAACAACATGTTTTAACTCGAAAGTTTTGGTGTTGCGTGTATGTCTAAGTGTGTAGCCTCAAAAGAGAATGCACAAGAAAGTTTTCTCTCGCAAAAATATATAAGAATACCACGTTACAGGGAAATACAGTTTTATAGAGTAAAGACAAATACATATAAGTTAGAAATACTTAAACTTTACAAGAAGAAATAATGCATCGTACAAAATTATCTAGTATTTCCTAAACAACACATTGTAACTTGAAAAGATTTGGTGTTGTGTGTATGTCTAAACGTGTAGCATCAAAAGAGAACCCACAGGAGAAATTTATCTCGAAAAAATATGTCAGAATACCACGTTTTAACGAAATCCTGCATCGTGTGAAATTATCTTGTTTTTCCTAAACAACATGTTGTAACTCGAAAAGATTTTGTGTTACGTGTATGTCTAAGCGTGTAGCCTCAAAAGAGAATGCACGGGGGAGTTTTCTCTCGAAAGAATATGTAAGAATGCCAAGTTTTAAGGAAATCCAGCGTCGTGCTTAATTACCTTGTTTTTCTTAAACAACATGTTTTAACTCGAAACGCTTTGGTGTTGCGTGTATGTCTAAGTGTGTAGCCTCAATAGAGAATGCACAAGAAATTTTTCTCTCGAAAGAATATATAAGAATACCACGTTAGAAGGAAAAACAGTTTTATAGAATAAAGACAAATACGTATAAATTAGAAATACTTAAACTTTACGAGAAGAAATAATGCATCGCACAAAATTATCTAGTATTTCCTAAACAACACATTGTAACTCGAAAAGATTTGGTGTTGTGTGTATGTCTAAACGTGTAGCATCAAAAGAGAACCCACAGGAGAAATTTATCTCGAAAACATATGTCAGAATACCACGTTTAAAGGAAATCCTGCATCGTGTGAAATTATCTTGTTTTTCCTAAACAACACATTGTAACTCGAAAAGATTTTGTGTAATGTGTATGTCTAAGCTTGTAGCCTCAAAAGAGAATGCAAAGGAGAGTTTTCTCTCGAAAAACTATGTCAGAATACCACGTTTTAAGGACATCCCGCATCGTGCGAAATTATCTTGTTTTTCTTAAAGAACACGTTGTAACTCGAAAAGCTTTGGTATTGCGTGTATGCCTAAGCGTGTAGCCTCAAAAGAGAATGCACAGGAGAGTTTTCTCTCGAAAGAATATGTAAGAATACCACATTATAAGGAAATACAGTGTTGCGGAGTAAAGACAAATACGTACTTATTAGGAAAACTTAAACTTTACAAGAAGAAATAAAGCATTGTCAAAATTATCTTGTTTTTCATAAACAACACGTTGTACCTCGAAAGATTTCGTGTCGTGCATATGTCTACGTGTGTAGCCCCAAAGGAGAATGCACAGGAGAGTTTTCTCTCCAAAAAAATATGTCAGAATACCACGTTTTATGTAAATCCTGTATTGTGCGAAATTATCTTGTTTTTCCTAAACTACATGTTTTAACTCGAAAAGCTTTGGGGTTGCGTGTATGTCTACGTGTGTAACCTCTAAGGAGAATGCACAGGAGAGTTTTCTCTTGCAAGAATATGTAAGAATACCACGTTACAAGGAAATACAGATTTGCAGAGTAAAGACAAATACGTACATATTAGAAATACATAAACATTACGAGAAGAAATAACGCATCGAACAAAATTATCTTGTATTTCCTAAACAACACATTGTAACTTGAAAAGATTTGAAGTGGCGTGTATTTGTAAGCGTGTAGCCTCAAAAGAGAAAGGACAGGAAGGTTTTCACTCAAAAAAATATGTCAGAATACCATGTTTTAAGGAAATGCTGCTTCGTGCGAAATTATCTTGTTTTTCTTAAACAACACGGTGAAACACGAAAAACTTTGGTGTTGCGTATATGTCTAAGCTTGTAGCCTCAAAAGAGAACGCAGAGGAGAGTTTTCTCTCGAAAGAATACGTAAGAATACCACGTTATAAGGAAATACAGTGTTGTAGTGTAAAGACAAATACTTATGTATTAGAAATACTTAAACTTTACAAGAAGAAATAATGCATCGTAAAAAATTATCTTGTATTTCCTAAACAACACGTTTTAACTCGAAAAGGTTTGGTGTTGTGTGTATGTGTAAATGGGTAGCCTCAAAAGAGAACCCACAGGAGAATTTTCTCTCGAAAAATATGTCAGAATACCACGTTTGAAGGAAATCCTGCATCGTGCGAAATTATCTTGTTATTCCAAAACAACACGTTGTAGCTTTGAAAAGCTTTGGTGTTGCGTGTATGTCTAAGCGTTTAGCCTCAAAAGAGAAAGCACAGGAGAGTTTTGCCTCGAAAGAATATTTAAAAATACCACGTTATAAGGAAATACAGTGTTGCAGAGTAAAGACAAATACATATGTATTGGAAATATTTAAACTTTACGAGAAGAAATAACGCATCATCCAAAATTATCTTGTTATTCCTAAACAACACGTTGTAACTCGAATAGCTTTGGTGTTGCGTGTATGTCTAAGTGTGTAGCCTCAAAAGAAAACGCACGGGAGAGTTTTCTCTCAAAAAAAAATGTCAGAATACCAAGTTTTAAGGAAATCCCGCATCGTGCGTAATTATCTTGTTTTTCCTAAACAACACGTGGTAACTTGAAAAGCTTTGGTGTTGCGTGTCTGTCTAAGCATGTAGCCTCAAAAGAGAAGGCACAGGAGAGTTTTCTCTCGAAAGAATATGTTAGAATACCACGTTATAAAAAAATTAATTGTTTCAGAGTAAAGAGAAATATGTACATATTGGAAATACTTAAACTTTACGAAAAGAAATAACGCATCTTACAAAATTATCTTGTATTTCCTAAACAACACGGTGTAACTCAAAAAGATTTGATGTTGCGTGTATGTCTAAGTGTGTAGCCTCAAAAGAGAACGCACAGGAGTTTGCACTCGAAAAAAATATGTCAGAATACCACGTTTTAAGGAAATCCCGCATCGTGTGAAATTATTTTGTTTTTCTTAAACAACACTTTGTAACTCGAAAAGCATTGGTGTTGCGTGTATGTCTAAGCATGTAGCCTCAAAAGAGAACTTACAGGAGAGTTTTCTCTCGAAAGAATATGTAAGAATACCACGTTATAAGGAAATACAGTGTTGCAGAGTAAAGACAAATACATATGTATTAGAAATACTTAAACGTTACAAAAAGAAATAACGCATCGTAAAAAATTATCTTATATTTCCTAATCAACACGTTGTAACTAGAAAAGATTTGGTGTTGTGTGTATGTGTAAATGTGTAGCCTAAAAAGAGAACACACAGGAGAGTTTTCTCTCGAAAAAATATGTCAGAATACCACATTTTAAGAAAATCCCGTATCGTGCGAACTTATCTTGTTTTTCCTAAACAACTTGTTGTAACACGAAAAGCTTTGGTGTTGCGTTTTTTTCTAAGCGTGCATCCTCAAAAGAGAACGCACAGGAAAAATTTCTCTCGAAAGAATATGTTAGAATACCACGTTATAAAGAACTAAGTGTTGCAGATTAAAGACAAAAATGTACGTATTGGAAATACATAAACTTTACGAGAATAAATAACGCATCATGCAAATTTATCTTGTTTTTCCTAAACAAGACGTTGTAACTCAAAACAATTTGGTGTTGCGTGAATGTCTAAGCGTGTAGCCTCAAAAGAGAATGCAAAGGAGAGTTTTCACTCGAAAGAATATGTAAGAATAAAATGTTATAAGGAAATACAGAGTTGCATATTAAAGACAAATACGTACATATTGGAAATACGTAAACTTTATGAGAAGAAATAACACATCACGCAAATTTATCTATTTTTTCCTAAATAACAGTTTGTAACTCGAAAAGATTTGGTATTGCATGTATGTTTAAGCTTCTAGCCTCAAAAGAGAATGCACAGGAGAGTTTTCTCTCGAAAAAATATATCAGAATACCCCATTATAAGGAAATAGCACATCGAGCGAAATTATCTAATTTTTCCTAAACAACACGTTGTAATTTGAAAAGCTTTCTTGTTGCGTGTATGTCTAAGCATGTAGCCTCAAAAGAGAATGCACCGGAGAGTTTTCTCTCGAAAGAATATGTAAGAATACAATGTTATAAGGAAATACAGTGTTGCAGAGTAAAGACAAATACGTACGTATTAGAAATACTTAAAATTTACGAGAAGAAAAAATGCATCATGCAAAATTATCTTGGTTTTCCTAAACAACACGTTGTAACTCGAAAAGAATTGGCGTTGCGTGTATGTGTAAATGTGTAGCCTCAAAAGAGAACCCACAGGAGAATTTACTCTCGAAAAAATATGTCATAATACCACGTTTTAAGGAAATCCTGCATCGTGCGAAATTATCTTGTTTCTCCTAAACAACATGTTTTAACTCGAAAAGCTTTGGTGTTGCACATATGTCTAAGCGTGGAGCCGCAAAAGAGAATGCACAGGAGAGTTTTCTCTCGAAAAAATATGTAAGAATACCACGTTATAAGGAAATACAGTGTTGCAGAATAAAGACAAATATGTACGTATTAGAAATACTTAAAATTTACGAGAAGAAATAACGCATGGTACAAAATTATCTTGTATTTCCTAAACAACACGTTGTAACTCGAAAAGATTTGATGTGGCATATATGTCTATGCATGTAGCATCAAAAGAGATCGCACAGGAGAGTTTTCTCTCGAAAAAATATGTCAAAATACCATGTTTTAAGGAAATCCCGCATCGTGCGAAATTTTCTTGTGTTTCCTAAACAACACGTTGTAACTCGAAAAGCTGGATGTTGCGTGTAAGTCTAAGCGTGCTCCTCAAAAGAGAATGCACAGGAGAGTTTTTTCTCGGTGGAATGTGTAAAAATACCACGGTATAAGGAAATACAGTGTTGCAGAGTAAAGACAAATAAGTACGTATTGGAAATACTTAAACTTTACGAGAAGAAATAAAACATCGTGCAAAATTATCTTGTTTTTCCTAAACAACAGGTTGTAACTCAAAAAGCTTTGGTGTTACGTGTTTGTCTAAGCATGTAGCCTCAAAAGATAACGCACAGGAGAATTTTCTCATAAAAAATATCAGAATACCACGTTTTAAGGAAATCCAGCAACGTGCGAAATTATCTTGTTTTTCCTAAACAACACGTTGTAACTCGAAAAGCTTTGGTGTTGCGTGTATGTCTAAGCATGTAGCCTCAAAAGAAAACGCACAGGAGAGTTTTCATTCAAAAGAATATGTAAGAATACATCATTACATGGAAATACAGTGTTGCAGAGTAAAGACAAATACTTACATATTAGAAATACTTAAACTTTACGAGAAGAAATAAAGCATCTTACAAAATTTTCTTGTATTTCCTAAACAACACATTGTAACTCAAAAAGATTTGTTGTTGCGTGTATGTCTAAACGTGTATCCTCAAAAGAGAACGCACAGGAGAGATTTCTCTCGAAAGAATATGTAAGAATACCATGTTATAAGGAAATACAGTGTTGCAGAGTAAGACAAATAAGTACGTATTATAAATACTTAAACTTTACAAGAAGAAATAATGCATCATACAAAATTATCTTGTATTTCCTAAACAACACGTTGTAACTCGAAAAGATTTTGTGTTGCATGTATGACTAAGTGCGTAGCCTCAAAGGAGAACGTACAGCAGAGTTGTCTCTTAAAAAAATATTTTAGAATACCATGATTTAAGGAAATCCCGCATCTTGCGAAATTATCTTCTTTTTCCTAAACAACATGTTTTAACTCGAAAAGCTTTGGTGTTACGTGTATGTCTAAGTGTGTAGCCTCAAAAGAGAATGCACAGGAGAGTTTTCTCTCGAAAGATTATGTAAGAATACCACGTTATAAGGAAATACAGTGTTGCCTAGTAAAGACAACTATGTACGTATTAGAAATACTTAAACTTTACGAGAAGAAATAAAACATCGTGCAAAATTATCTTGTTTTTCCTAAACAACAGGTTGTAACTCAAAAAGCTTTGGTGTTACGTGTTTGTCTAAGCATGTAGCCTCAAAAGATAACGCACAGGAGAATTTTCTCATAAAAAAATATCAGAATACCACGTTTTAAGGAAATCCAGCTACGTGCGAAATTATCTTGTTTTTCCTAAGCAACACGTTGTAACTCGAAAAGCTTTGGTGTTGCGTGTATGTCTAAGCATGTAGCCTCAAAAGAAAACGCACAGGAGAGTTTTCATTCGAAAGAATATGTAAGAATACATAATTACATGGAAATACAGTGTTGCAGAGTAAAGACAAATACTTACATAGTAGAAATACTTAAACTTTATGAGAAGAAATAAAGCATCTTACAAAATTATCTTGTATTTCCTAAACAACACATTGTAACTCAAAAAGATTTGTTGTTGCGTGTATGTCTAAACGTGTATCCTCAAAAGAGAATGCACAGGAGAGATTTCTCTCGAGAGAATATGTAAGAATACCATGTTATAAGGAAATACAGTGTTGCAGAGTAAGACAAATAAGTACGTATTATAAATACTTAAACTTTACAAGAAGAAATAATGCATCGTACAAAATTATCTTGTATTTCCTAAACAACACGTTGTAACTCGAAAAGATTTTGTGTTGCATGTATGACTAAGTGCGTAGCCTCAAAAGAGAACGTACAGCAGAGTTGTCTCTTAAAAAAATATGTTAGAATATCATGATTTAAGGAAATCCCGCATCTTGCGAAATTATCATCTTTTTCCTAAACAACATGTTTAACTCGAAAAGCTTTGGTGTTACGTGTATGTCTAAGTGTGTAGCCTCAAAAGAGAATGCACAGGAGAGTTTTCTCTCGAAAGATTATGTAAGAATACCACGTTATAAGGAAATACAGTGTTGCCGAGTAAAGACAACTATGTACGTATTAGAAATACTTAAACTTTACGAGAAGAAATAATGCATAGTACAAAATTATCTTGTATTTCCTAAAAAACACGTTGTAACTCGAAAGGATTTGGTGTTGCGTGTATGTCTAAGTGTATAGCCTCAAAGGAGAACGCACAGGAGAGTTTTCTCTCGAAAAAATATGTCAGAATACCACGTTTTAAGGAAATCACGCATCTTGGGAAATTATCTTGTTTTTCCTTAACAACATATTTTAACACGAAAAGCTTTGGTGTTTCGTGTATGTCTAAGCATGTAGCCTCAAAAACGAACGCACAGGAGAGTTTTCACTCGAAAGAATATGTAAGAATAAAACGTTATAAGGAAATACAGAGTTGCATATTAAAGACAAATATGTACATATTGGAAATACTTAAACTTTATGAGAAGAAATAACGCATCGCACAAAATTATCTATTTTTTCCTAAATAACACGTTGTAACTCGAAAAGATTTGGTTTTGCGTGTATGTCTAAGCGTGTAGCCTCAAAAGAGAACGCACAGGAGAGTTTTCTCACGAAAAAATACGTCAGAATACAACGTTTTAAGGAAATCCTGCATTGTGCGAAATTATCTTTTTTTTCCTAAACAACTTGTTGTAACTCGAAAAGCTTTGGTGTTGCATTTTTCTCTAAGCATGCAGCCTCAAAAGAGAACGCACAGGAGAGTTTTCTCTCGAAAGAATATGTAAGAATACCACGTCTTAAAGAAATACAATGTTGCAGAGTAAAGACAAATTTGTACGTATTAGAAATACTTAAAATTGACAAGAAGAAATAACGCATCATGCAAAATTATCTTGTTTTTCCTAAACAACACTTTGTAACTCGAAAAGAATTGGTGATGCGTGTATGTCTAAATGTTTAGCCTCAAAAGAGAACCAACAGGAGAATTTTCTCTCGAAAAAATATGTCATAATACCACGTTTTAAGGAAATCCTGCATCGTGCGAAATTATCTTGTATTTCCTAAACAACACGTTGGAACACGAAAAGATATGGTGTTGCGTGTATGTCTAAATGTGTAGCCTCAAAAGAGAACCCACAGGCGAATTTTCTTTTGAAAAAATATGGCAGAATACCACGTTTTAAGGAAATACCGCATCATGCGAAATTATTTTGTTTTTCCTAAACAACACGTTGTAACTCGAAAAGCTTTGGTGTTGCGTGTATGTCTAAGCGTGTAGCCTCAAAAGAAAATGCACAGGAGAGTTTTCTCTACAATGAATATGTAAGAATACCACGTTATAAGGATACAGTGTTGCACAGTAAAGACAAATACGTACGTATTCGAAATACTTAAACTTTACGAGAAGAAATAACACATCGTACAAAATTATCTTGTATTTCCTAAACAAAACGTTGTAACTCAAAAAGATTTGGTGTTGCGTGTATGACTAAGCGTGCAGCCTCAAAAGAGAATGCACAGGAGAATTTTCTCTCGAAAGAATATGTAAGAATACCACATTATAATGAAATACAGTGTTGCAGAGTAAAGACAAATAAGTACATATTGGAAATACTTAAACTTTACGAGAAGAAATAACGCATCATGCAAAATCATCTTGTTTTTCTAAACAACACGTTGTAACCCGAAAGATTTGCTGTTGCGTGTATGACTAAGCGTGTAGCCTCAAAAGAAAATGCACAAGAGAGTTTTCTCTCGAAAAAATATGTCAGAATAACACGTTTTAAGGAAATCCAGCATTGTGCGAAATTATCTTGTTTTTCCTAAACAACACGTTTTACCTCAAAAAGCTTTGGTGTTGAGTGTATGTCTAAGTGTATAGCCTCAGAAGAGAACGCACAGGAGAGTTTTCTCTCGAAAGAATATGTCAGAATACCACGTTACAAGGAAATACAGTGTTGCTGAGTGAAGACAAATACATACTTATTAGAAATACTTAAATGTTACGAGTTTAAAAAAGAAATAACGCTCCTTACAAAATTATCTTGTATTTCCTAAACAACAAGTTGAAATACGAAAAGATTTGGTGTGGCGTGTATGTCTGTCTAATCGTGCAGCCTCAAAAAGGAATGCACAAGAGAGTTTTCTCTCGAAAGAATATGTAAGAATACCACGTTTTAAGGAAATCCCGCGTCTTGCGAAATTATCTTGTTTTTCCTTAACAACACGCCTTAACTCGAAAAGATTTGCTGTTGCGTGTATGTCTAATCGTGCAGCCTCAAAGGAGAATGCACAGGAGGGTTTTCTCTCGAAAGAATATGTCAGAATACCACGTTACAAGGAAATACAGTGTTGCTGAGTGAAGACAAATACATTCGTATTAGAAATATTTATATGTTACAACAAGAAATAACGCATCATGCAAAATTATCTTGTATTTCCTAAACAACAAGTTGAAATTCGAAAAGATTTGGTGTTGTGTGTATGTCTAATCGTGCAGCCTCAAAAGAGAATGCACAGGAGAGTTTTCTCTCGAAAGAATATGTAAGAATACCACGTTTTAAGGAAATCCCGCATCTTGCGAAATTATCATGTTTTTTCTTAACAACACGCCTTAACTCGAAAAGATTTGCTGTTGCGTGTATGTCTAATTGTGCAGCCTCAAAGGAGAACGCACAGGAGAGTTTTCGCTCGAAAAAACATGTCAGAATTCCCCGTTTTAAGGAAATCGCTCATCGTGCGAAATTATCTTGTTTTTCCTAAACAACACGTTGTAACTCGAAAAGCTTTGGTGTTGAGTGTATGTCTTAAGTGTGTAGCCTCAGAAGAGAACCACAGGAGAGTTTTCTCTCGAAAGAATATGTAAGAATACCCCGTTACAAGGAAATACAGTGTTGCATATTAAAGACATATACGTACATATTGGAAATACTTAAATTTATGAGAAGAAATAACGCATCGAGCATAATTATCTTGTTTTTCCTAAATAGCACATTGTAACTCAAAAGGATTTGGTGTTGCGTGTATGTCTAAGCTTCTAGCCTCAAAAGAGAACGCACAGGAGAGTTTTCTCTCGAAAAAACATGTCAGAATACCCTGTTTTATGGAAATTGCTCATTGTGCGAAATTATCTTGTTTTTCCTAAACAACACGTTGTAACTTGAAAAGCTTTGGTGTTGCATGTATGTCTAAGCGTGTAGCCTCAAAAGAAAACGCACAGGAGCATTTTCTCTCGAAAGAATATGTAAGAATACCACATTATAAGCAAATACAGTGTTGCAGGGTAAAGACAAATACATATGTATTAGAAATATGAAAACTTTACGAGAAGAAATAATGCATCGTACAAAATTATCTTGTATATCCTAAACAACACGTTGTAACCTGAAAAGATTTTGTGTTGCTTGTAAGTCTAAATGTGTAGCCTCAAAGAGAACCCAAAGGAGAATGTTCTCTTCAAAAAATATGTTAGAATACCACGTTTTAAGGAAATCCCGCATCGTGCGAAATTATCTTGATTTTCCTAAACAACACTATGTAACTTGAAAAGCTTTGGTGTTGCGTGTATGTCTAAGCGGTAGCCTCAAAAGAGAACGAAGAGGACAGTTTCCTCTCGAAAGAATATGAAAGAATACCACGTTATAAGGAAATACAGTGTTGCAGATTAAATACAAAATCGTACGTATTAGAAATACTTAAAATTTACGAGAAGAAATAATGCATCCTGCAAAACTATCTTGTTTTTCCTAAACAACACGTTGTAACTAGAAAATATTTGGTGTTGCGTGTATGTTTAAATGTGTAGCCTCAAAAGAGAACCCACAGGAGAATTTTCTCTCGAAAATATATGTCAGAATACCACGTTTTAAGGAAATACCGCATCATGCGAAATTATCTTCTTTTTCCTAAACAACACGTTGTAACTCGAAAATCTTTTTTGTTGTGTTTATGTCTAAGCATGTAGCCTCAAAAGAGAACGCACAGGAGAGTTTTCTCTCGAAAGAATATGTGATAATTCCACGTTGTAATGGAATACAGTGTTGCAGAGTAAAAACAAATAAGTACATATTAGAAACACTTAAACTTTACGAGAAGAAATAACGCATCATGCAAAATTATCTTGTTTTTCCTAAACAACAGGTTTTACCTCAAAATGATTTGGTGTTGCATGTATGACTAAGCGTGTAGCCTCAAAAGAGAACGCTCAGGAGAGTTTAATGTAGAAAAAATATGTCAGAATACCACGCTTTAAGAAACTCCCGCATTGTGCGAAATTATCTTGTTTTTCCTAAACAACACGTTTTAACTCGAAAAGTTTTGTATTGCGTGTATGTGTAAGTGTGTAGCCTCAGAAGAGAACGCACAGGAGAGTTTTCTCTCGAAAGAATATGTAAGTATACCACGTTATTAGGAAATACAGTGTTGCAGAGTAAAGAAAAATACGTACGTATTAGAAATACTTAAACTTTACGAGAAGAAATAATTCATCGTGCAAAATTATCTTGTTTTTCCTAAACAACACGTTGTAACTCGAAAAGATTTGGTGTTGCAAGTATGTCTAAGCGTGTAGCCTCAAAAGAGAATGCACAAGAGATATTTCTCTCGATAGAATATGTAAGAATATCACGTTTTAAGGAAATCCTGCATCTTGCGAAATTATCTTGTTTTTCCTTAACAACAATTTGTAACTCGAAAAGCTTTGGTGTTGCGTGTATGTCTAAGCATGCAGCCTCAAAAGAGAATGCACAGGAGAATTTTCTCTCGAAAGAATATGTAAGAATACCATGTGATAAGCAAATACAGTGTTGCAGAGTAAAGACAAAAACGTACGTATTGGAAATACTTAAACTTTACGAGAAGAAATAATGCATCGTGCAAAATTATCTTGTTTTTCCTAAACAACATGTTGTAACTTGAAAAGATTTGGTGTTGCGAGTATGTCTAAGCATGTAGCCTCAAAACAGAACGCACAGGAGAGTTTTCTCTCAAATAAGTATGTCAGAATACCACATTATTAGGAAATCCTGCATCGTGCGAAATTATTGTGTTTTTCCTAAACAACACGTTGTAACTCGAAAATCTTTGGTGTTGCGTGTATGACTAAGTGTGTAGCCTCAGAAGAGAACGCACAGGAGAGTTTTCTCTCGAAAGAATATGTAAGAATACCCTGTTACAAGGAAATACAGTGTTGCATATTAAAGACAAATAAGTACATATTGGAATTACTTAAACTTTATGAGAAGAAATAACGCATCGTGCAAAATTATCTGCTTTTTCCTAAATAACTCATTGTAACTCGAAAACATTTGGTGTTGCGTATATGTCTAAGCTTCTAGCCTCAAAAGAGTACGCACAGGATAGTTTTCTCTCGAAAAAACATGTCAGAATACCCCGTTTTAAGGAAATCGCAGATCGTGTGAAATTATCTTTTTTTCCTAAACAACGCCTTGTAACTTGAAAAGTTTTGGTGTTGCGTGTATGTCTAAGCATGTAGCCTCAAAGGAGAACGCACAGGAGAGTTTTCTCTCGAAAGAATATGAAAGAGTACCATGTTATAAGCAAATACAGTGTTGCAGAGTAAAGACAAATATGTACGTATTAGAAATACTTAAACTTTGCGAGAATAAATAACGCATCGTATTATATTATCTTGCATATCCTAAACAACACGTTGTAACCTGAAAAGATTTGGTGTTGCTTGTAAGTCTAAATGGGTAGCCTCAAAAGAGAAGCCACAGGAGAATTTTCTCTTGAAAAATTATGTCAAAATACCACGTTTTAAGGAAATCCTGCATCGTGCGAAATTATCTTGTTTTTTTTAAACAACACTTTGTAACTTGAAAAGCTTTGATGTTGCGTGTATGTGTAAGCGTGTAGCCTCAAAAGAGAATGAAGAAGAGAGTTTTCTCTCGAAAGAATATGTAAGAATACCACGTTATATGGAAATACAGTGTTGCAGAGTAAAGACAAATACGAACATATTAGAAATAATTAAAATTTACGAGAAGAAATAATGCATCGTGCAAAAATTATCTTGTTTTCCTAAACAGCACATTGTAACTCAAAAAGATTTGGTGTTGCGTGTATGTCTAAATGTGTACCCTCAAAAGAGATCCCACTGGAGAATTTCCTCTCAAAAAAATATGTCAGTATACCACGTTTTAAGGAAATACCGCATCGTGCGAAATTATCTTGTTTTTCCTAAAAAACACGTTGTAACTCGAAAATCTTTGGTGTTGCGTGTATGTCTAAGCGTGTAGCCTCAAAAGAGAATGAACAGGAGAGTTTTCTCTCAAAAGAATATGTAAGAATTCCACGTTATAATGGAATACAGTGTTGCAGAGTAAAAACAAATACATACTTATTAGAAATACTTAAACTTTATGAGAAGAAATGGCGCTCCATAAAAAATTATCTTGTATTTCCTAAACAACAAGTTGAAATTCGAAAATATTTGGTGTTGTGTGTATGTATAAGCTTGTAGCCGCAAAGGAGAACGCAAAGGATAGTTTTCTATCGAAAAAATATGTCAGAATACCACGTTTTAAGGAAATCCCGCATCGTGTGAAATTATCTTGTTTTTCCTAAACAACACGTTGTAACTCGAAAAGATTTGGTGTTGCGTGTATGTATAAGGGTGCAGCCTCAAAAGAGAATGCACAGGAGAGGTTTCTTTCGAAAGAATATGTAAGAATACCACGTTTTAAGGATATCCCGCATCTTGCTAAATTATCTTGTTTTTCCTTAACAACACGTTGTAACTCGAAAAGCTTTGTGTTGTGTGTATGTCTAAGCGTGAAGCCTCAAAAGAGAAAGCATAGGAGAATTTTCTCTCGAAAGAATATGTAAGAATACCACGTTATAAGGAAATACAGTGTTGCAGAGTAAAGACAATTACGTACGTATTGTAAATACTTAAACTTTAAGAGAAGAATTAAGCCATCGTGCAAAATTATCTTTTTTTTTCCTAAACAACACGTTGTAACTCGAAAAGATTTGGTGTTACGTGTATGTCTAAGCTGGTGGCCTCAAAAGAGAACGCACAGGAGTGTTTTCTATCGAAAATTATGTCAATATACCACGTTTTAAGGAAATCACGCATGGTGCGAAATTATCTTGTTTTTCCAACACAACACGTTGTAACTTGAAAAGCTTTGGTGTTGGGTGAATGTCTAAGCGTGTAGCCTCAAAAGAGAATGCACAGGTGAGTTTACTCTTGAAAGAATATGTAAGAATACCACGTGATAAGCAAATACAGTGTTGCAGAGTAAAAACAAATACGTACATATTAGAAATACTTAAAATTTATAAGAAGAATAACGCATCGTTCAAAATATCTTGTATATCCTAAACAACACGTTGTAACTCGAAGGTTTGGTGTTGCTTGTAAGTCTAAATGTGTAGCCTCAAAAGAGAACCCACAGGAGAATTTTCCCTCGAAAAAATATGTCAGAATACCACGTTTTAAGGAAATCCCACATCGTTCGAAATTATCTTGTTTTTCCTAAACAACACGTTGTAACTCGAAATGCTTTGGTGTTATGTGTATGTCTAAGCGTGTAGCCTCAAAAGAGAATGAAGAGGAGAGTTTTCTCTCGAAAGAATATGTAAGAAAACCATGTTATGAAGAAATACAGTGTTGCAGAGTAAAGACAAATACGTAAGTATTAGAAATACTTAAAATTTACGAGAAGAAATAATGCATCGTGCAAAATTATCTTGTTTTTCCTAAACAACACGTTGTAACTCGAAAAGATTTGGTGTTGCGTGTATGTATAAGGGTGCAGACTCAAAAGAGAACGCACAGGAGAGGTTTCTCTAAAAAAATATGTAAGAATACCACGTTATAAGGAAATCCTGAATCTTGCAAGATTATCTTGTTTTTCCTTAACAACATGTTGTAACTCGAAAAGCTTTGGTGTTGCGTGTATGTCTAAGCGTGCAGCCTCAAAAGAGAACGCATAGGAGAATTTTCTCTCGAAAGAATATGGAAATATACAACGTTATAAGGAAATACAGTGTTGCAGAGTAAAGAAAAATATGTACATTTTGGAAATACTTAAACTTTAAGAGAAGAAATAAGGCATCGTGCAAAATTATCTTGTTTTTCCTAAACAACACGTTGTAACTAAAAAAAGATTTGGTGTTACTTGTATGTCTAAGCTGGTAGCCTCAAAAGACAACCCACAGGATTGTTTTCTCTTGAAAAAATATGTCAATATACCACGTTTTAAGGAAATCCCGCATCGTGCGAAATTATCTTGTTTTTCCTAAACAACACATTGTAACTTGAAAAGCTTTGGTGTTGCGTGTATGTCTAAGAGTGTAGCCTCAAAAGAGAATGCACAGGCGAGTTTACTCTCGAAACAATATGTAAGAATACCACGTGATAAGCAAATACAGTGTTGCAGAGTAAAGACAAATACGTACGTATTAGAAATACTTAAAATGTACGAGAAGAAATATCGCATCGTACAAAATTATCTTGTATATCCTAAACAACACGTTGTAACTCAAAAAGATTTGGTCTTGCTTGTAAGTCTAAATGTGTAGCCTCAAAAGAGAACCCACAGGAGAATTTTCCCAAGAAAAAAATATGTCAGAATACCTCATTTTATGGAAATCCTGCATCGTGCGAAATTATCTTGTTTTTCCTAAACAACACGTTGCAACTCTAAATGCTTTGGTGTTGCGTGTATGTCTAAGCGTGTAGCCTCAAAAGAGAATGAAGTGGAGAGTTATCTCTCGAAAGAATATGTAAGAATACCACGTTATGTTGAAATACATTGTTGCAGAGTAAAGACAAATACGTAAGTATTAGAAATACTTAAAATTACAAGAGGAAATAATGCATCGTGCAAAATTATCTTTTTTTTTCCTAAACAATATGTTGTAACTCGAAAAGATTTGGTGTTGCGTGTATGTCTAAATGTTTAGCCTCAAAAGAGAACCCACAGGAGAATTTCCTCTCAAAAAAACGTCAGAATACAAAGTTTTAAGGAAATACCGCATTATGCGAAATTATCTTGTTTTTCCTAAACAACACATTGTTGTTCGAAAAGCTTTGATATTCGTGTATGTCTAAGCGTGTAGCCTCAAAATAGATTGCACAGGAGAGATTTCTCTCGAAAGAATATGTAAGAATTCCACGTTATAACGGAATACAGTGTTGCAGAGTAAAGACAAATTCATACGTATTAGAAATACATAAACTTTACTATAAGAAATATCGCATCATGCAAAATTATCTTGTTTTTCCTAAACAAAACGTTTTAACTCGAAAAGTTTTGGTGTTGCATGTATGTCTAAGTGTATAGCTTCAGAAGAGAATTCACAGGAGAGTTTTGTCTCAAAAATATGTCAGAACACCTTGTTACAAGGAAATACAGTGTTGCAGAATAAAGACAAATACGTACTTATTATGTGTGTAGCCTCAAAAGAGAAGGAACAGGAGAGTTTTCTCTTGAAAGAACATGTAAGAATACCACATTATAAGGAAATACAGTTTTGCAGAGTAAAGACAAATACCTACGTATTGGAAACACTTTAGGAGAAGAAAAAACACATCGTACAAAATTAGCTTGTATCTCCTAAACAACACGTTGTAACTCAAAAAGATTTGGTGTGGCATGTACGTCTAAACGTGTAGCCTCAAAAGAGAACCCATAGGAGAATTTTCTTTCGTCAAATTTTTTCAGAAAATCACGTTTTAAGGAAATCCCGCATCGTGTCAAATTATCTTGTTTTTCCAAAACAACACGTGGTAACTCGAAAAGCTTTCGTGTTGCATGTATGTCTAAGTGTGTAGCCTCAAAAGAGAAGGCACAGGAGAGTTTTCTCTCGAAAGAATATGTAAGAATACCACGTTATAAGGAAATACAGTGTTGCAGAGTAAAGACAAATACGTATGTATTGGAAACACTTTACGAGAAGAAATAACGCATCTTACAAAATTAGCTTTTATCTCCTAAACAACACGTTGTAACTCGAAAAGATTTGGTGTGGCGTGTACGTCTAACCGTGTAGCCTCAAAAGAGAACCCAAAGGAGAATTTTCTTTCGTCAAAAATTTTCAGAAAATCACGTTTTAAGGAAATCCCGCATCTTGTGAAATTATCTTGTTATTACTAAACAACGCGTTGTAACTCGAAAAGCTTTCGTGTATGTCTAAGTGTGTAGCCTCAAAAGAGAATGCAGAGGGGAGTTTCCTCTCGAAAGAATATGTAAGAATACCACATTATAAGGAAATACAGTTTTGCAGACTAAAGACAAATACTTAAGAATTGGAAACACTTTACTAGAAGAAATAACGCGTCGTACAAAATTAGCTTGTATCTCCTAAAAAAAAACATTGTAACTCGAAAAGAATTGGTGTGGCATGTACGTCTAAACGAATAGCCTCAAAAGAGAACCCAAAGGAGAATTTTCTTTTATCAAAATTTTTCAGAAAATCACGTTTTAAGGAAATCCCGCATCGGGCAAATTATCTTGTTTTTCGTAAATAACACATTGTAACTCGAAAAGCTTTTGTGTTGCGTGTATGTCTAAGTGTGTAGCCGCAAAAGAGAAGGCAAAGCAGAGTTTTCTCTCGAAAGAATAAGTAAGAATACCACATTATAAGGAAATACAGTTTTGCAGAGTAAAGACAAATAAGTAAGTATAGGAAACACTATTCGAGAAGAAATAATGCATCGTACAAAATTAGCTTGTATCTCCTAAACAAAACGTTGTAACTCGAAAAGAATTTGTGTGGCGTGTACGTCTAAACGTGTAGCCTCAAAAGAGAACCCAAAGGAGAATTTTCTTTCGTCAAAATTTTTCAGAAAATCACGTTTTAAGGAAATCCCGCATCATGCGAAATTATCTTGTTTTTCCTAAACAACACGTTGTAACTCGAAAAGCTTTCGTGTTGCGTGTATGTCTAAGTGTGTAGCCTCAAAAGAGAATGCACAGGGGAGTTTTCTCGCGAAAGAATATGTAAGAATACCACATTATAAGGAAATACAGTTCTGCATACTAAAGACAAATACGTAATTATTGGAAACACTTTACTAGAAGAAATAATGCGTCGTACAAAATTAGCTTGTATCTCCTAAACAAAACGTTGTAACTCGAAAAGAATTGGTGTGGCGTGTACGTCTAAACATGAGGCCTCAAAAGAGTACCCAAAGGAGAATATTCTTTCGTCAAAAATTTTCAGAAAATCACATTTTAAGGAAATCCCGACTCGTGCGAAATTATCTTGTTATTCCTAAACAACACATTGTAACTCGCAAAAGCTTTCATGTTGCGTGTATGTCTAAGTGTGTAGCCTCAAAAGAGAAGACACAGGAGAGTTTTCTCTCAAAAGAATATGAAAGAATACCACATTATAAGGAAATACAGTTTTGCAGAGTAAAGACAAATACGTACATATTGCAAACACTTTACGAGAAGAAATATCGCATCGTACAAAATTAGCTTGTATCTCCTAAACTACACGTTGTAACTCGAAAAGAATTGGTGTGGCGTGTGCGTCTAAACGTGTAGCCGCAAAAGACAACCCAAAGGAGAATTTTCTTTTGTCCAAATTTTTCAGAAAATCACGTTATAGGGAAATCCCGCATCATGTGAAATTATCTTGTTTTTCCTAAACAACACGTTGTACCTCGAAAAGCTTTCGTGTTGCGTGTATGTCTAAGTGTGTAGCCTCAAGAGAGAAGGCACAGGAGAGTTTTCTCTCGAAAGAATATGTAAGAATACCACATTATAAGGAAATACAGTTTGGCAGAGTAAAGACAAATACGTATGTATTGGAAACTCTTTACGAGAAGAAATAACGCATCCTACAAAATTAGCTTGTATCTCCTAAACAACACGTTGTAACTCGAAATGAATTGGTGTGGCGTGTACTTCTAAACGTGTAGCCTCCAAAGAGAACCCAAAGGAGAATTTTCTTTCGTCAAAATTTTTCAGAAAATCACGTTTTAAGGAAATCCCGCATCAGGCGAAATTATCTTGTTTTTCCTAAACAACACGTTGTAACTCGAAAAGCTTTCGTGTTGCGTGTATGTCTAAGTGTGTAGCCGCAAAAGAGAAGGCACAGGAGAATTTTCTCTCGAAAGAATATGTAAGAATACCACATTATAAGGAAATACAGTTTTGCACAGTAAAGACAAATACTTACGTATTGGAAACACTTTACAGGAAGAAATAACTTATCATAAAAATTTTGCTTGTATCTCCTAAACAAAACGTTGTAACTCGAAAATAATTGGTGTGGCGTGTAGCTCTAAACGTGTAGCCTCAAAAGAGAACCCATAGGAGAATTTTCTTTCGTCAAAATTTTTCAGAAAATCACGTTTTAAGGAAATCCCGCATCGTGCGAAATTATCTTGTTATTCCTAAACAACACGTTGTAACTCGAAATGCTTTCGTGTTGCGTGTATGTCTAAGTGTGTAGCCTCAAAAGAGAAGGCACAGGAGAGTTTTCTCTCAAAAGAATATGTAAGAATTCCACATTATAAGGAAATACAGTTTTGCAGAGTAAAGACAAATACTTACATATTGCAAACACTTTACAAGAAGAAATATCGCATCATACAAAATTAGCTTGTATCTCCTAAACTACACGTTGTACCTCGAAAAGAATTGGTGTGGCATGTACGTCTAAACATGTAGCCTCAAACGAGAACCCAAAGGAGAATTTTCTTTCGTCAAAATTTTTCAGAAAATCAGGTTTTAAGGAAATCCCGCATCGTGCGAAATTATCTTGTTTTTCCTTAACAACATGTTGTAACTCGAAAAGCTTTCGTGTTGCGTGTATGTCTAAGTGTGTAGCCTCAAAAGTGAAGGCACAGGAGAGTTTTCTCTCGAAAGAATATGTAAGAATACCATATTATAAGGAAATACAGTTTTGCACAGTAAAGGCAAATACTTACGTATTGGAAACACTTTACGAGAAGAAATAACGCATCGTACAAAATTAGCTTGTATCTCCTAAACTACACGTTGTAACTCGAAAAGAATTCGTGTGGCGTGTATGTATAAACGTGTAGCCTCAAAAGAGAACCCAAAGGAGAATTTCCTTTCATCAAAATTTTTCAGAAAATCACGTTTTAAGGAAATCCCGCATCGGGCGAAATTATCTTGTTTTTCCTAAATAACATGTTGTAACTCGAAAAGCTTTCGTGTTGCGTGTGTGTATAAGTGTGTAGCTTCAAAAGATAAGGCACAGGAGAGTTTTCTCTTGAAAGAACATGTAAGAATACCACATTATAAGGAAATACATTTTTGCAGAGTAAAGACAAATACCTACGTATTGGAAACACTTTACGAGAAGAAATAAAGCATCGTACAAAATTAGCTTGTATCTCCTAAACAAAACGTTGTAACTCGTAAAGAATTGGTGTGGCGTGTACGTCTAAATGTATAGCCTCAAAAGAGAACCCAAAGGAGAATTTTCTTTCCTCAAAATTTTTCAGAAAATCACGTTTTAAGCAAATCCCGCATCGTGAGAAATTATCTTGGTATTCCTAAACAACACGTTGTAACTCGAAAAGCTTTCGTGTTGC
Organism: Apodemus sylvaticus; assembly: GCF_947179515.1. NCBI lineage: Eukaryota > Metazoa > Chordata > Mammalia > Rodentia > Muridae > Apodemus > Apodemus sylvaticus. Next base: position 60,766,234 of record NC_067492.1, on the reverse strand, counting down.
GTGTATGTCTAAGTGTGTAGCCTCAAAAGATAAGGCACAGGAGAGTTTTCTCTTGAAAGAACATGTAAGAATACCACATTATAAGGAAATACAGTTTTGCAGAGTAACGACAAATACCTACGTATTGGAAACACTTTATGAGAAGAAATAACGCATCGTACAAAATTAGCTTGTATCTCCTAAACAACACGTTGTAACTCGAAAAGATTTGGTGTGGCATGTACGTCTAAACGTGTAGCCTCAAAAGAGAACCCATAGGAGAATTTTCTTTCGTCAAATATTTTCAGAAAATCACGTTTTAAGGAAATCCAGCATCGTGCGAAATTATCTTGTTATTCCTAAACAACACGTTGTAACTCGAAAAGCTTTCGTGTTGCGTGTATGTCTAAGTGTGTAGCCTCAAAAGAGAAGGCACAGGAGAGTTTTCTCTCAAAAGAATATGTAAGAATTCCACATTATAAGGAAATACACTTTTGCAGAGTAAAGACAAATACTTACATATTGCAAACACTTTACGAGAAGAAATATCGCATCGTACAAAATTAGCTTGTATCTCCTAAACTTCTCGTTGTACCTCGAAAAGAATTGGTGTGGCATGTACGTCTAAACATGTAGCCTCAAAAGAGAACCCAAAGGAGAATTTTCTTTCGTCAAAATTTTTCAGAAAATCACGTTTTAAGGAAATCCCGCATCGTGCGAAATTATGTTGTTTTTCCTAAACAACACGTTGTTACTCGAAAAGCTTTCGTGTTGCATGTATGTCTAAGTGTGTAGCTGCAAAAGAGAAGGCACAGGAGAGTTTTCTCTCGAAAGAATATGTAAGCATACCATATTATAAGGAAATACAGTTTTGCAGAGTAATGACAAATACGTACATATTGGAAACACTTTACGAGAAGAAATAACGCATCGTACAAAATTAGCTTGTATCTCCTAAACTACATGTTGTAACTCGAAAGGAATTGGTGTGGCGTTTATGTCTAAACGTGTAGCCTCAAAAGAGAACCCAAAGGAGAATTTTCTTTCGTCAAAATTTTTCAGGAAATCACGTTTTAAGGAAATCCCGCATCGTGAGAAATTATCTTGTTATTCCTAAACAGCACGTTGTAACTCGAAAAGCTTTCGTGTTGCGTGTATGTCTAAGTGTGTAGCCTCAAAAGATAAGGCACAGGAGAGTTTTCTCTTGAAAGAACATGTAAGAATACCACATTATAAGGAAATACATTTTTGCAGAGTAAAGACAAATACCTACCTATTGGAGACACTTTACGAGAAGAAATAAAGCATCGTACAAAATTAGCTTGTATCTCCTAAACAACACGTTGTAACTCGAAAAGATTTGGTGTTGCGTGTACGTCTAAACGTGTAGCCTCAAAAGAGAACCCATAGGAGAATTTTCTTTCGTCAAATATTTTCAGAAAATCACGTTTTAAGGAAATCCCGCATCGGGCGAAATTATCTTGTTTTTCCTCAACAACACGTTGTTACTCGAAAAGCTTTCGTGTTGCATGTATGTCTAAGTGTGTAGCCGCAAAAGAGAAGGCACAGGAGAGTTTTCTCTCAAAAGAATATGTAAGCATACCATATTATAAGGAAATACAGTTTTGCAGAGTAAAGACAAATACGTACATATTGGAAACACTTTACGAGAAGAAATAACGCATCATAAAAAATTAGCTTGTATCTCCTAAACTACACATTGTAACTCGAAAGGAATTGGTGTGGCGTTTATGTCTAAACGTGTAGCCTCAAAAGAGAACCCAAAGAAGAATTTTCTTTCGTCAAAATTTTTCAGAAAATCACGTTTTAAGGAAATCCCGCATCGTGAGAAATTATCTTGTTATTCCTAAACAGCACGTTGGAACTCGAAAAGCTTTCGTGTTGCGTGTATGTCTAAGTGTGTAGCCTCAAAAGATAAGGCACAGGAGAGTTTTCTCTCGAAAGAATATGTAAGAATACCATATTATAAGGAAATACAGTTTTGCAGAGTAAAGGCAAATACTTACGTATTGGAAACACTTTATGAGAAGAAATAACGCATCGTACAAAATTAGCTTGTATCTCCTAAACAACACGTTGTAACTCGAAAAGAATTCGTGTGGCATGTATGTATAAACGTGTAGCCTCAAAAGAGAACCCAAAGGAGAATTTCCTTTCGTCAAAATTTTTCAGAAAATCACGTTTTAAGGAAATCCCGCATCGGGCGAAATTATCTTGTTTTTCCTAAATAACATGTTGTAACTCGAAAAGCTTTCGTGTTGCGTGTGTGTATAAGTGTGTAGCTTCAAAAGAAAAGGCACAGGAGAGTTTTCTCTTGAAAGAACATGTAAGAATACCACATTATAAGGAAATACATTTTTGCAGAGTAAAGACAAATACCTACGTATTGGAAACACTTGACGAGAAGAAATAACGCATCTTACAAAATTAGCTTTTATCTCCTAAACAACACGTTGTAACTCGAAAAGATTTGGTGTGGCGTGTATGTCTAACCGTGTCCTCCTCAAGAGAACCCATAGGAGAATTTTCTTTCATCAAAATTTTTCAGAAAATCACGTTTTAAGGAAATCCCGCATCGTGCGAAATTATCTTGTTATTCATAAACAACAAGTTGTAACTCGAAAAGCTTTCGTGTTGCGTGTATGTCTAAGTGTGTAGCCTCAAAAGAGAATGCAGAGTGGAGGTTTCTCTCGAAAGAATATGTAAGAATACCACATTATAAGGAAATACAGTTTTGCAGACTAAAGACAAATACGTAAGTATTGGAAACACTTTACTAGAAGAAATAACGCGTTGTACAAAATTAGCTTGTATCTCCTAAACTACACGTTGTAACTCGAAATGAATTGGTGTGGCATGTACGTCTAAACGTGTAGCCTCAAAGGAGAACCCATAGGAGAATTTTCTTTCGTCAAATATTTTCAGAAAATCACGTTTTAAGGAAATCACGCATCGTGCGAAATTATCTTGTTTTTCCTAAACAACACATTGTAACTCGAAAAGCTTTCGTGTTGCGTGTATGTCTAAGTGTGTAGCCTCAAAAGAGAAGGCACAGGAGAGTTTTCTCTCGAACGAAAATGTAAGAATACCACATTATAAGGAAATACAGTGTGGCAGAGAAAAGACAAATACGAACGTATTGTAAACACTTTACGAGAAGAAATAACGCATCTTAAAAATTAGCTTTTATCTCCTAAACAATACGTTGTAACTCGAAAAGATTTGGTGTGGCGTGTACGTCTAACCGTTTACCCTCAAGAGAAAACCTATAGGACAATTTTCTTTCCTCAAAATTTTTCAGAAAATCACGTTTTAAGGAAATCCAGCATCGTGCGAAATTATCTTGTTATTCCTAAACAACACGTTGTAACTCGAAAAGCTTTCGTGTTGCGTGTATGTCTAAGTGTGTAGCCTCAAAAGAGAAGGCACAGGAGAGTTTTCTCTCAAAAGAATATGTAAGAATACCACATTATAAGGAAATACAGTTTTTCAGATTAAAGACAAATACTTACATATTGCAAACACTTTACGAGAAGAAATATCGCATCGTACAAAATTAGCTTGTATCTCCTAAACTACACGTTGTACCTCGAAAAGAATTGGTGTGGCACGTACGTCTAAACATGTAGCCTCAAACGATAACCCAAAGGAGAATTTTCTTTCATCAAAATTTTTCAGAAAATCACGTTTTAAGGAAATCCTGCATCGTGCGAAATTATCTTGTTTTTCCTAAACAACACGTTGTAACTCGAAAAGCTTTCGTGTTGCGTGTATGTCTAAGTGTGTAGCCTCAAAAGTGAAGGCACAGGAGAGTTTTCTCTCGAAAGAATATGTAAGAATAACATATTATAAGGAAATACAGTTTTGCAGAGTAAAGGCAAATACTTACGTATTGGAAACACTTTACGAGAAGAAATAACGCATCGTACAAAATTAGCTTGTATCTCCTAAACTACACGTTGTAACTCAAAAAGAATTCGTGTGGCGTGTATGTCTAAACGTGTAGCCTCAAAAGAGAACCCAAAGGAGAATTTCCTTTCGTCAAAATTTTTCAGAAATTCACGTTTAAAGGAAATCCCGCATCGGGCGAAATTATCTTGTTTTTCCTAAACAACACGTTGTAACTCGAAAAGCTTTCGTGTTGCGTGTGTGTATAAGTGTGTAGCTTCAAAAGATAAGGCACAGGTGAGTTTTCTCTTGAAAGAACATGTAAGTATACCACATTATAAGGAAATACATTTTTGCAGAGTAAAGACAAATACCTACGTATTGGAAACACTTTACGAGAAGAAATAAAGCATCGTACAAAATTAGCTTGTATCTCCTAAACAACACGTTGTAACTCAAAAAGTTTTGGTGTGGCGTGTACGTCTAAACGTGAAGCCTCAAAAGAGAACCCATAGGAGAATTTTCTTTCGTCAAATATTTTCAGAAAATCACGTTTTAAGGAAATCCCGCATCGTGCGAAATTATCTTGTTTTTCCTAAACAACACGTTGTAACTCGAAAAGCTTTCTTGTTGCGTCTATGTCTAAGTGTGTAGACTCAAAAGAGAAGGCACAAAAGAGTTTTCTCTCGAACGAATATGTAAGAATACTACGTTATAAGGAAATACAGTGTTGCAGAGTCAAGACAAATACGTACGAATTGGAAACACTTGAGGAGAAGAAATAACGCATCTTACAAAATTAGCTTTTATCTCCTAAACAACACGTTGTAACTCGAAAATATTTGGTGTGGCGTGTAGGTCTAACCGTGTCCTCCTCAAAAGAGAACCCATAGGAGAATTTTCGTTCATCAAAATTTTTCAGAAAATCACGTTTTAAGGAAATCCCGCATCGTGCGAAATTATCTGTTATTCCTAAACAACACGTTGTAACTCGAAAAGCTTTCATGTTGCGTGTATGTCTAAGTGTGTAGCCTCAAAAGAGAATGCAGTGGGGAGTTTTCTCTCGAAAGAATATGTAAGAATACCACATTATAAGGAAATACAATTTTGCAGACTAAAGACAAATACGTAAGTATTGGAAACACTTTACTAGAAGAAATACCGCGTTGTACAAAATAAGCTTGTATCTCCTAAACTACACGTTGTAACTCGAAATGAATTGGTGTGGCGTGTACGTCTAAACGTGTAGCCTCAAAGGAGAACCCAAAGGAGAATTTTCTTTCGTCAAATTTTTTCAGAAAATCACGTTTTAAGGAAATCCCGCATCGGGCGAAATTATCTTGTTTTTCATAAACAACACTTTGTAACTCGAAAAGCTTTCGTGTTGCGAGTATGTCTAAGTGTGTAGCCGCAAAAGAGAAGGCACAGGAGAGTTTTCTCTCAAAAGAATATGTAAGAATACCACATTATAAGGAAATACAGTTTTGCACAGTAAAGACAAATACTTACGTATTGGAAACACTTTACGAGAAGAAATAATGCATCGTACAAAATTAGCCTGTATCTCCTAAACAAAACGTTGTAACTCGAAAAGAATTGGTGTGGCGTGTACGTCTAAACGTGTAGTCTCAAAAGAGAACCCAAAGGAGAATTTTCTTTCCTCAAAATTTTACAGAAAATCACGTTTTATGGTAATCCCGCATCGTGCGAAATTATCTTGTTATTCCTAAACAACACGTTGTAACTCGAAAAGCTTTCGTGTTGCATGTATGTCTAAGTGTGTAGCCTCAAAAGAGAAGGCACAGGAGAGTTTTCTCTCAAAAGAATATGTAATAATTCCACATTATAAGAAATACAGTTTTTCAGAGTAAAGACAAATACTTACATATTGCAAACACTTTACGAGAAGAAATATCGCATCGTACAAAATTAGCTTGTATCTCCTAAACTACACGTTGTACCTCGAAAAGAATTGGTGTGGCATGTACGTCTAAACATGTAGCCTCAAAAGAGAACCCAAAGGAGAATTTTCTTTCGTCAAAATTTTTCAGAAAATCACGTTTTAAGGAAATCCCGCATAGTGCGAAATTATCTTGTTTTTCCTAAACAACACGTTGTAACTCGAAAAGCTTTCGTGTTGCGTGTATGTCTAAGTGTGTAGCCTCAAAAGTGAAGGCACAGGAGAGTTTTCTCTCGAAAGAATATGTAAGAATACCATATTATAAGGAAATACACTTTTGCAGAGTAAAGGCAAATACTTACATATTGGAAACACTTTACGAGAAGAAATAACGCATCGTACAAAATTAGCTTGTATCTCCTAAACTACACGTTGTACCTCGAAAAGAATTGGTGTGGCACGTACGTCTAAACATGTAGCCTCAAACGATAACCCAAAGGAGAATTTTCTTTCATCAAAATTTTTCAGAAAATCACGTTTTAAGGAAATCCCGCATCGTGCGAAATTATCTTGTTTTTCCTAAACAACACGTTGTAACTCGAAAAGCTTTTGTGTGGCGTGTATGTCTAAGTGTGTAGCCTCAAAAGTGAAGGCACAGGAGAGTTTTCTCTCGAAAGAATATGTAAGAATACCATATTATAAGGAAATACAGTTTTGCAGAGTAAAGGCAAATACTTACGTATTGGAAACACTTTACGAGAAGAAATAACGCATCGTACAAAATTAGCTTGTATCTCCTAAACTACACGTTGTAACTCAAAAAGAATTCGTGTGGCGTGTATGTCTAAACGTGTAGCCTCAAAAGAGAACCCAAAGGAGAATTTCCTTTCGTCAAAATTTTTCAGAAAATCACGTTTTAAGGAAATCCCGCATCGGGCGAAATTATCTTGTTTTTCCTAAACAACACGTTGTAACTCGAAAAGCTTTCGTGTTGCGTGTGTGTATAAGTGTGTAGCTTCAAAAGATAAGGCACAGGTGAGTTTTCTCTTGAAAGGACATGTAAGAATACCACATTATAAGGAAATACATTTTTGCAGAGTAAAGACAAATACCTACGTATTGGAAACACTTTACGAGAAGAAATAAAGCATCGTACAAAATTAGCTTGTATCTCCTAAACAACACGTTGTAACTCAAAAAGATTTGGTGTGGCATGTACGTCTAAACGTGAAGCCTCAAAAGAGAACCCATAGGAGAATTTTCTTTCGTCAAATATTTTCAGAAAATCACGTTTTAAGGAAATCCCGCATCGTGCGAAATTATCTTGTTTTTCCTAAACAACACGTTGTAACTCGAAAAGCTTTCTTGTTGCGTCTATGTCTAAGTGTGTAGACTCAAAAGAGAAGGCACAAAAGAGTTTTCTCTCGAACGAATATGTAAGAATACTACGTTATAAGGAAATACAGTGTTGCAGAGTCAAGACAAATACGTACGAATTGGAAACACTTGAGGAGAAGAAATAACGCATCTTACAAAATTAGCTTTTATCTCCTAAACAACACGTTGTAACTCGAAAATATTTGGTGTGGCGTGTAGGTCTAACCGTGTCCTCCTCAAAAGAGAACCCATAGGAGAATTTTCGTTCATCAAAATTTTTCAGAAAATCACGTTTTAAGGAAATCCCGCATCGTGCGAAATTATCTGTTATTCCTAAACAACACGTTGTAACTCGAAAAGCTTTCATGTTGCGTGTATGTCTAAGTGTGTAGCCTCAAAAGAGAATGCAGTGGGGAGTTTTCTCTCGAAAGAATATGTAAGAATACCACATTATAAGGAAATACAATTTTGCAGACTAAAGACAAATACGTAAGTATTGGAAACACTTTACTAGAAGAAATACCGCGTTGTACAAAATAAGCTTGTATCTCCTAAACTACACGTTGTAACTCGAAATGAATTGGTGTGGCGTGTACGTCTAAACGTGTAGCCTCAAAGGAGAACCCAAAGGAGAATTTTCTTTCGTCAAATTTTTTCAGAAAATCACGTTTTAAGGAAATCCCGCATCGGGCGAAATTATCTTGTTTTTCATAAACAACACTTTGTAACTCGAAAAGCTTTCGTGTTGCGAGTATGTCTAAGTGTGTAGCCGCAAAAGAGAAGGCACAGGAGAGTTTTCTCTCGAAAGAATATGTAAGAATACCACATTATAAGGAAATACAGTTTTGCACAGTAAAGACAAATACTTACGTATTGGAAACACTTTACGAGAAGAAATAATGCATCGTACAAAATTAGCCTGTATCTCCTAAACAAAACGTTGTAACTCGAAAAGAATTGGTGTGGCGTGTACGTCTAAACGTGTAGTCTCAAAAGAGAACCCAAAGAATTTTCTTTCCTCAATATTTTTCAGAAAATCACGTTTTATGGTAATCCCGCATCGTGCGAAATTATCTTGTTATTCCTAAACAACACGTTGTAACTCGAAAAGCTTTCGTGTTGCATGTATGTCTAAGTGTGTAGCCTCAAAAGAGAAGGCACAGGAGAGTTTTCTCTCAAAAGAATATGTAATAATTCCACATTATAAGAAATACAGTTTTTCAGAGTAAAGACAAATACTTACATATTGCAAACACTTTACGAGAAGAAATATCGCATCGTACAAAATTAGCTTGTATCTCCTAAACTACACGTTGTACCTCGAAAAGAATTGGTGTGGCATGTACGTCTAAACATGTAGCCTCAAAAGAGAACCCAAAGGAGAATTTTCTTTCGTCAAAATTTTTCAGAAAATCACGTTTTAAGGAAATCCCGCATCGTGCTAAATTATCTTGTTTTTCCTAAACAACACGTTGTAACTCGAAAAGCTTTCGTGTTGCGTGTATGTCTAAGTGTGTAGCCTCAAAAGAGAAGGCACAGGAGAGTTTTCTCTCAAAAGAATATGTAATAATTCCACATTATAAGAAATACAGTTTTTCAGAGTAAAGACAAATACTTACGTATTAGAAACACTTTAGGAGAAGAAATAACGCATTGTACAAAATTAGCTTGTATCTCCTAAACTACACGTTGTAACTCGAAAAGAATTCGTGTGGCGTGTATGTATAAACGTGTAGCCTCAAAAGAGAACCCAAAGGAGAATTTCATTTCGTCAAAATTTTTCAGAAAATCACGTTTTAAGGAAATCCCGCATCGGGCGAAATTATCTTGTTTTTCCTAAACAACACGTTGTAACTCGAAAAGCTTTCGTGTTGCGTGTGTGTATAAGTGTGTAGCTTCAAAAGATAAGGCACAGGAGAATTTTCTCTTGAAAGAACATGTAAGAATACCACATTATAAGGAAATACATTTTTGCAGAGTAAAGACAAATACCTACCTTTTGAAACACTTTACGAGAAGAAATAAAGCATCATACAAAATTAGCTTGTATCTCCTAAACAACACGTTGTAACTCGAAAAGATTTGGTGTCGCGTGTACGTCTAAACGTGTAGCCTCAAAAGAGAACCCATAGGAGAATTTTCTTTCATCAAATATTTTCAGAAAATCACGTTATAAGGAAATGCTGCAGCGGGCGAAATTATCTTGTTTTTCCTAAACAACACGTTGTTACTCGAAAAGCTTTAGTGTTGCATGTATGTCTAAGTGTGTAGCCGCAAAAGAGAAGGCACAGGAGAGTTTTCTCTCGAAAGAATATGTAAGCATACCATATTATAAGGAAATACAGTTTTGCAGAGTAAAGACAAATACGTACATATTGGAAACATTTTACGAGAAGAAATAACGCATCGTACAAAATTAGCTTGTATCTCCTAAACTACACGTTGTAACTCGAAAGGAATTGGTGTGGCGTTTATGTCTAAACGTGTAGCCTCAAAAGAGAACCCAAAGGAGAATTTTCTTTCGTCAAAATTTTTCAGAAAATCACGTTTTAAGGAAATCCCGCATCGTGAGAAATTATCTTGTTATTCCTAAACAGCACGTTGTAACTTGAAAAGCTTTCGTGTTGCGTGTATGTCTAAGTGTGTAGCCTCAAAAGATAAGGCACAGGAGAGTTTTCTTTTGAAAGAACATGTAAGAATACCACATTATAAGGAAATACATTTTTGCAGAGTAAAGACAAATACCTACCTATTGAAACACTTTACGAGAAGAAATAAAGCATCGTACAAAATTAGCTTGTATCTCCTAAACAACACGTTGTAACTCGAAAAGATTTGGTGTCGCGTGTACGTCTAAACGTGTAGCCTCAAAAGAGAACCCATAGGAGAATTTTCTTTCGTCAAATATTTTCAGAAAATCACGTTTTAAGGAAATGCTGCAGCGGGCGAAATTATCTTGTTTTTCCTAAACAACACGTTGTTACTCGAAAAGCTTTAGTGTTGCATGTATGTCTAAGTGTGTAGCCGCAAAAGAGAAGGCACAGGAGAGTTTTCTCTCGAAAGAATATGTAAGCATACCATATTATAAGGAAATACAGTTTTGCAGAGTAAAGACAAATACGTACATATTGGAAACACTTTACGAGAAGAAATAACGCATCGTACAAAATTAGCTTGTATCTCCTAAACTACACGTTGTAACTCGAAAGGAATTGGTGTGGCGTTTATGTCTAAACGTGTAGCCTCAAAAGAGAACCCAAAGGAGAATTTTCTTTCGTCAAAATTTTTCAGAAAATCACGTTTTAAGGAAATCCCGCATCGTGAGAAATTACCTTGTGATTCCTAAACAGCACGTTGTAACTTGAAAAGCATTCGTGTTGCGTGTATGTCTAAGTGTGTAGCCTCAAAAGATAAGGCACAGGAGAGTTTTCTTTTGAAAGAACATGTAAGAATACCACATTATAAGGAAATACATTTTTGCAGAGTAAAGACAAATACCTACCTATTGGAGACACTTTACGAGAAGAAATAAAGCATCGTACAAAATTAGCTTGTATCTACTAAACAACACGTTGTAACTCGAAAAGATTTGGTGTCGCGTGTACGTCTAAACGTGTAGCCTCAAAAGAGAACCCATAGGAGAATTTTCTTTCGTCAAATATTTTCAGAAAATCACGTTTTAAGGAAATCCCGCATCGGGCGAAATTATCTTGTTTTTCCTCAACAACACGTTGTTACTCGAAAAGCTTTCGTGTTGCATGTATGTCTAAGTGTGTAGCCGCAAAAAGAGAAGGCACAGGAGAGTTTTCTCTCGAAAGAATATGTAAGCATACCATATTATAAGGATATACAGTTTTGCAGAGTAAAGACAAATATGTACATATTGGAAACACTTTACGAGAAGAAATAATGCATCATACAAAATTAGCTTGTATCTCCTAAACTACACGTTGTAACTCGAAAGGAATTGGTGTTGCGTTTATGTCTAAACGTGTAGCCTCAAAAGAGAACCCAAAGGAGAATTTTCTTTCGTCAAAATTTTTCAGAAAATCACGTTTTAAGGAAATCCCGCATCGTGAGAAATTATCTTGTTATTCCTAAACAGCACGTTGTAACTCGAAAAGCTTTCGTGTTGCGTGTATGTCTAAGTGTGTAGCCTCAAAAGATAAGGCACAGGAGAGTTTTCTCTTGAAAGAACATGTAAGAATACCACATTATAAGGAAATACATTTTTGCAGAGTAAAGACAAATACCTACCTATTGGAGACACTTTACGAGAAGAAATAAAGCATCGTACAAAATTAGCTTGTATCTCCTAAACAACACGTTGTAACTCGTAAAGATTTGGTGTGGCGTGTACGTCTAAACGTGTAGCCTCAAAAGAGAACCCATAGGAGAATTTTCTTTCGTCAAATATTTTCAGAAAATCATGTTTTAAGGAAATCCCGCATCGTGCGAAATTATCTTGTTTTTCCTAAACAACACATTGTAACTCGAAAAGCTTTCGTGTTGCGTGTATGTCTAAGTGTGTAGCCTCAAAAGAGAAGGCACAGGAGAGTTTTCTCTTGAACGAATATGTAAGAATACCAAGTTATAAGGAAATACAGTGTTGCAGAGAAAGACAAATACGTACGAATTGGAAACACTTGAGGAGAAGAAATAACGCATCTTACAAAATTAGCTTTTATCTCCTAAACAACACGTTGTAACTCGAAAATATTTGGTGTGGCGTGTAGGTCTAACCGTGTCCTCCTCAAGAGAACCCAAAGGAGAATTTTCTTTCATCAAAATTTTTCAGAAAATCACGTTTTAAGGAAATCCCGCATCGTGCGAAATTATCTTGTTATTCTTAAACAACACGTTGTAACTCGAAAAGCTTTCGTGTTGCGTGTATGTCTAAGTGTGTAGCTTCTAAAGAGAATGCAGAGGGGAGTTTTCTCTCGAAAGAATATATAAGAATACCACATTATAAGGAAAACAGTTTTGCAGACTAAAGAAAAATACGTAAGTATTGGAAACAATTTACTAGAAGAAATAACGCGTTGTACAAAATTAGCTTGTATCTCCTAAACTACACGTTGTAACTCGAAATGAATTGGTGTGGCGTGTACGTCTAAACGTGTAGCCTCAAATGAGAACCCAAAGGAGAATTTTCTTTCGTCAAAATTGTTCAGAAAATCACGTTTAATGAAATCCCGCATCGGGCGAAATTATCTTGTTTTTCATAAACAACACGTTGTAACTCGAAAAGCTTTCGTGTTGCGTGTATGTCTAAGTGTGTAGCCTCAAAAGAGAAGGCACAGGAGAGTTTTCTCTAAAAAGAATATGTAATAATTCCACATTATAAGGAAATACAGTTTTTCAGAGTAAAGACAAATACTTACATATTGCAAACACTTTACGAGAAGAAATATAGCATCGTACAAAATTAGCTTGTATCTCCTAAACTACACGTTGTACCTCGAAAAGAATTGGTGTGGCATGTACGTCTAAACATGTAGCCTCAAAAGAGAACCCAAAGGAGAATTTTCTTTCTTCAAAATTTTTCAGAAAATCACGTTTTAAGGAAATCCCGCATCGTGCGAAATTATCTTGTTTTTTTCTAAACAACACGTTGTAACTCGAAAAGCTTTCGTGTTGCGTGTATGTCTAAGTGTGTAGCCTCAAAAGTGAAGGCACAGGAGAGTTTTCTCTCGAAAGAATATGTAAGAATACCATATTATAAGGAAATACAGTTTTGCAGAGTAAAGGCAAATACTTACATATTGGAAACACTTTATGAGAAGAAATAACACATCGTACAAAATTAGCTTGTATCTCCTAAACTACACGTTGTAACTCGAAAAGAATTCGTGTGGCGTGTATGTATAAACGTGTAGCCTCAAAAGAGAACCCAAAGGAGAATTTCCTTTCGTCAAAATTTTTCAGAAAATCACGTTTTAAGGAAATCCCGCATCGGGCGAAATTATCTTGTTTTTCCTAAACAACACGTTGTAACTCGAAAAGCTTTTGTGTTGCGTGTGTGTATAAGTGTGTAGCTCCAAAAGATAAGGCACAGGTGAGTTTTCTCTTGAAAGAACATGTAAGAATACCACATTATAAGGAAATACATTTTTGCAGAGTAAAGACAAATACCTACGTATTGGAAACACTTTACGAGAAGAAATAAAGCATCGTACAAAATTAGCTTGTATCTCCTAAACAACACATTGTAATTCAAAAAGATTTGGTGTGGCGTGTACGTCTAAACGTGAAGCCTCAAAAGAGAACCCATAGGAGAATTTTCTTTTGTCAAATATTTTCAGAAAATCACGTTTTAAGGAAATCCCGCATCGTGCGAAATTATCTTGTTTTTCCTAAACAACACGTTGTAACTCGAAAAGCTTTCTTGTTGCGTCTATGTCTAAGTGTGTAGACTCAAAAGAGAAGGCACAGGAGAGTTTTCTCTCGAACGAATATGTAAGAATACTACGTTATAAGGAAATACAGTGTTGCAGAGTCAAGACAAATATGTACGAATTGGAAACACTTGACGAGAAGAAATAACGCATCTTACAAAATTAGCTTTTATCTCCTAAACAACACGTTGTAACTCGAAAATATTTGGTGTGGCGTGTAGGTCTAACCGTGTCCTCCTCAAAAGAGAACCCATAGGAGAATTTTCTTTCATCAAAATTTTTCAGAAAATCACGTTTTAAGGAAATCCCGCATCGTGCGAAATTATCTGTTATTCCTAAACAACACGTTGTAACTCGAAAAGCTTTCGTGTTGCGTGTATGTCTAAGGGTGTAGCCTCAAAAGAGAATGCAGAGGGGAGTTTTCTCTCGAAAGAATATGTAAGAATACCACATTATAAGGAAATACAATTTTGCAGACTAAAGACAAATACGTAAGTATTGGAAACACTTTACTAGAAGAAATAACGCGTTGTACAAAATTAGCTTGTATCTCCTAAACTACATGTTGTAACTCGAAATGAATTGGTGTGGCGTGTACGTCTAAACGTGTAGCCTCAAAGGAGAACCCAAAGGAGAATTTTCTTTCGTCAAATTTTTTCAGAAAATCACGTTTTAAGGAAATCCCGCATCGGGCGAAATTATCTTGTTTTTCATAAACAACACGTTGTAACTCGAAAAGCTTTCGTGTTGCGAGTATGTCTAAGTGTGTAGCCGCAAAAGAGAAGGCACAGGAGAGTTTTCTCTCGAAAGAATATGTAAGAATACCACATTATAAGGAAATACAGTTTTGCACAGTAAAGACAAATACTTACGTATTGGAAACACTTTACAAGAAGAAATAATGCATCGTACAAAATTAGCCTGTATCTCCTAAACAAAACGTTGTAACTCGAAAAGAATTGGTGTGGCGTGTACGTCTAAACGTGTAGTCTCAAAAGAGAACCCAAAGGAGAATTTTCTTTCCTCAAAATTTTTCAGAAAATCACGTTTTATGGTAATCCCGCATCGTGCGAAATTATCTTGTTATTCCTAAACAACACGTTGTAACTCGAAAAGCTTTCGTGTTGCATGTATGTCTAAGTGTGTAGCCTCAAAAGAGAAGGCACAGGAGAGTTTTCTCTAAAAAGAATATGTAATAATTCCACATTATAAGAAATACAGTTTTTCAGAGTAAAGACAAATACTTACATATTGCAAACACTTTACGAGAAGAAATATCGCATCATACAAAATTAGCTTGTATCTCCTAAACTACACGTTGTACCTCGAAAAGAATTGGTGTGGCATGTACGTCTAAACATGTAGCCTCAAAAGAGAACCCAAAGGAGAATTTTCTTTCGTCAAAATTTTTCAGAAAATCACGTTTTAAGGAAATCCCGCATCATGCTAAATTATCTTGTTTTTCCTAAACAACACGTTGTAACTCGAAAAGCTTTCGTGTTGCGTGTATGTCTAAGTGTGTAGCCTCAAAAGTGAAGGCACAGGAGAGTTTTCTCTCGAAAGAATATGTAAGAATACCATATTATAAGGAAATACAGTTTTGCAGAGTAAAGGCAAATACTTACGTATTGGAAACACTTTACGAGAAGAAATAACGCATCGTACAAAATTAGCTTGTATCTCCTAAACTACACATTGTAACTCGAAAAGAATTCGTGTGGCGTGTAGGTCTAACCGTGTCCTCCTCAAAAGAGAACCCATAGGAGAATTTTCTTTCGTCAAAATTTTTCAGAAAATCACGTTTTAAGGAAATCCCGCATCGTGCGAAATTATCTTGTTTTTCCTAAACAACACGTTGTAACTCGAAAAGCTTTCTTGTTGTGTCTATGTCTAAGTGTGTAGACTCAAAAGAGAAGGCACAGGAGAGTTTTCTCTCGAACGAATATGTAAGAATACTACGTTTTAAGGAAATACAGTGTTGCAGAGTCAAGACAAATACGTACGAATTGGAAACACTTGAGGAGAAGAAATAACGCATCTTACAAAATTAGTTTTTATCTCCTAAACAACACGTTGTAACTCGAAAAGATTTGGTGTGGCGTGTAGGTCTAACCGTGTCCTCCTCAAAAGAGAACCCATAGGAGAATTTTCTTTCGTCAAAATTTTTCAGAAAATCACGTTTTAAGGAAATCCCGCATCGTGCGAAATTATCTTTTTTTTCCTAAAAAACACGTTGTAACTCAAAAAGCTTTCGTGTTGCGTGTATGTCTAAGTGTGTAGCCACAAAAGTGAAGGCACAGGAGAGTTTTCTCTCGAAAGAATATGTAAGAACACCATATTATAAGGAAATACAGTTTTGCAGAGTAAAGGCAAATATTACGTATTGGAAACACTTTACGAGAAGAAATAAGGCATCGTACAAAATTAGCTTGTATCTCCTAAACTACACGTTGTAACTCGAAAAGAATTCGTGTGGCGTGTATGTATAAACGTGTAGCCTCAAAAGAGAACCCAAAGTAGAATTTCCTTTCGTCAAAATTTTTCAGAAAATCACGTTTTAAGGAAATCCCAGATCGGGCAAAATTATCTTGTTTTTCCTAAACAACACGTTGTAACTCGAAAAGCTTTCGTGTTGCGTGTGTGTATAAGTGTGTAGCTTCAAAAGATAAGGCACAGGAGAGTTTTCTCTTGAAAGAACATGTAAGAATACCACATTATAAGGAAATACATTTTTGCAGAGTAAAGACAAATACCTACGTATTGGAAACACTTTATGAGAAGAAATAAAGCATCATACAAAATTAGCTTGTATCTCCTAAACAACACGTTGTAACTCGAAAAGATTTGGTGTGGCGTGTACGTCTAAACATGTAGCCTCAAAAGAGAACCCATAGGAGAATTTTCTTTCGTCAAATATTTTCAGAAAATCACGTTTTAAGGAAATCCCGCATAGTGCGAAATTATTTTTTTTTTTCCTAAACAACACGTTGTAACTCGAAAAGCTTTTGTGTTGCGTGTATGTCTAAGTGTGTAGCCTCAAAAGAGAAGGCACAGGAGAGTTTTCTCTCAAACAAATATGTAAGAATACCACGTTATAAGGAAATACAGTGTTGCAGAGTAAAGATAAATACGAACGTATTGGAAACACTTTACGAGAAGAAATAACGCATCTTAAAAATTAGCTTTTATCTCCTAAACAACACGTTGTAACTCGAAAAGATTTGGTGTGGCATGTACGTCTAACCGTGTAGCCTCAAAAGAGAACCTACAGGACAATTTTCGTTCGTCAAAATTTTTCAGAAAATCACGTTTTAAGGAAATCCTGCATCGTGTGAAATTATCTTGTTATTCCTAAACAACACGTTGTAACTCGAAAAGCATTCGTGTTGCGTGTATGTCTAAGTGTGTAGCCTCAAAAGAGAATGCAGAGGGGAGTCTTCTCTCGAAAGAATATGTAAGAATACCACATTATAAGGAAATACAGTTTTGCAGACTAAAGACAAATACGTAAGTATTGGAAACACTTTACTAGAAGAAATAACGCGTTGTACAAAATTAGCTTGTATCTCCTAAACTACACGTTGTAACTCGAAAAGAATTGGTGTGGCGTGTACGTCTAAACATGTAGCCTCAAAGGAGAACCCAAAGGAGAATTTTCTTTCGTCAAATTTTTTCAGAAAATCACGTTTTAAGGAAATCCCGCATCGGGCGAAATTATCTTGTTTTTCCTAAACAACACGTTGTAACTCGAAAAGCTTTCGTGTTGCGAGTATGTCTAAGTGTGTAGCCGCAAAAGAGAAGGCACAGGGGAGTTTTCTCTCGAAAGAATATGTAAGAATACCACATTATAAGGAAATACAGTTTTGCAGAGTAAAGACAAATATGTAAGTATTGGAAACACTTTACGAGAAGAAATAAGGCATCGTACAAAATTAGCTTGTATCTCCTAAACTACACGTTGTAACTCGAAAAGAATTCGTGTGGCGTGTATGTATAAACGTGTAGCCTCAAAAGAGAACCCAAAGTAGAATTTCCTTTCGTCAAAATTTTTCAGAAAATCACGTTTTAAGGAAATCCCAGATCGGGCAAAATTATCTTGTTTTTCCTAAACAACACGTTGTAACTCGAAAAGCTTTCGTGTTGCGTGTGTGTATAAGTGTGTAGCTTCAAAAGATAAGGCACAGGAGAGTTTTCTCTTGAAAGAACATGTAAGAATACCACATTATAAGGAAATACATTTTTGCAGAGTAAAGACAAATACCTACGTATTGGAAACACTTTATGAGAAGAAATAAAGCATCGTACAAAATTAGCTTGTATCTCCTAAACAACACGTTGTAACTCGAAAAGATTTGGTGTGGCGTGTACGTCTAAACATGTAGCCTCAAAAGAGAACCCATAGGAGAATTTTCTTTCGTCAAATATTTTCAGAAAATCACGTTTTAAGGAAATCCCGCATAGTGCGAAATTATCTTGTTTTTCCTAAACAACACGTTGTAACTCGAAAAGCTTTTGTGTTGCGTGTATGTCTAAGTGTGTAGCCTCAAAAGAGAAGGCACAGGAGAGTTTTCTCTCAAACAAATATGTAAGAATACCACGTTATAAGGAAATACAGTGTTGCAGAGTAAAGATAAATACGAACGTATTGGAAACACTTTACGAGAAGAAATAACGCATCTTAAAAATTAGCTTTTATCTCCTAAACAACACGTTGTAACTCGAAAAGATTTGGTGTGGCATGTACGTCTAACCGTGTAGCCTCAAAAGAGAACCTACAGGACAATTTTCGTTCGTCAAAATTTTTCAGAAAATCACGTTTTAAGGAAATCCTGCATCGTGTGAAATTATCTTGTTATTCCTAAACAACACGTTGTAACTCGAAAAGCATTCGTGTTGCGTGTATGTCTAAGTGTGTAGCCTCAAAAGAGAATGCAGAGGGGAGTCTTCTCTCGAAAGAATATGTAAGAATACCACATTATAAGGAAATACAGTTTTGCAGACTAAAGACAAATACGTAAGTATTGGAAACACTTTACTAGAAGAAATAACGCGTTGTACAAAATTAGCTTGTATCTCCTAAACTACACGTTGTAACTCGAAAAGAATTGGTGTGGCGTGTACGTCTAAACATGTAGCCTCAAAGGAGAACCCAAAGGAGAATTTTCTTTCGTCAAATTTTTTCAGAAAATCACGTTTTAAGGAAATCCCGCATCGGGCGAAATTATCTTGTTTTTCCTAAACAACACGTTGTAACTCGAAAAGCTTTCGTGTTGCGAGTATGTCTAAGTGTGTAGCCGCAAAAGAGAAGGCACAGGGGAGTTTTCTCTCGAAAGAATATGTAAGAATACCACATTATAAGGAAATACAGTTTTGCAGAGTAAAGACAAATATGTAAGTATTGGAAACACTTTACGAGAAGAAATAATGCATCGTACAAAATTGGCCTGTATCTCCTAAACAAAACGTTGTAACTCAAAAAGAATTGGTGTGTCGTGTACGTCTAAATGTGTAGCCTCAAAAGAGAACCCAAAGGAGAATTTTCTTTCCTCAAAATTTTTCAGAAAATCACGTTTTAAGGAAATCCCACATCATGCGAAATTATCTTGTTTTTCCTAAACAACACGTTGTAACTCGAAAAGCTTTCGTGTTGCGTGTATGTCTAAGTGTGTAGCCTCAAAAGAGAATGCACAGGGGAGTTTTCTCTCGAAAGAATATGTAAGAATAACACATTATAAGGAAAAACAGTTTTGCAGACTAAAGACAAATACGTAAGTATTGGAAACACGTTACTAGAAGAAAAAACGCATCGTACAATTTTAGCTTGTATCTCCTAAACTACACATTGTAACTCGAAAAGAATTGGTGTGGCGTGTACGTCTAAACATGTCGCCTCAAAAGAGAACCCAAAGGAGAATTTTCTTTCGTCAAAATTGTTCAGAAAATCACGTTTTAAGGAAATCCCGCATCGGGCGAAATTATCTTGTTTTTCCTAAACAGCACGTTGTAACTCGAAAAGATTTCGTGTTGCGTGTATGTCTAATTGTGTAGCCTCAAAAGAGAAGGAACAGGAGAGTTTTCTCTCGAAAGAATATGTAAGAACACCACATTATAAGGCAATACAGTTTTGCACAGTAAAGACAAATTCGTAAATATTGGAAAGACTTTACCAGAAGAAATAACGCATCGTAAAAAATTAGCTTGTATCTCCTAAACAAAACATTGTAACTCGAAAAGAATTGGTGTGGCATGTACGTCTAAATGTATAGCCTCAAAAGAGAACCCAAAGGAGAATTTTCTTTCGTCAAAGGTTTTCAGAAAATCTCATTTTAAGGAAATCCCGCATCTTGCGAAATTATCTTGTTTTTCCTAAACAACACGTTGTAACCCGAAAAGCTTTCTGTTGCGTGTATGTCTAAGTGTGTAGCCTCAAAAGAGAAGACACAGGAGAGTTTTCTCTCAAAAGAATATGTAAGAATACCACATTATAAGGAAATACAGTTTGGCAGAGTAAAGACAAATACGTACGTATTGGAAACACTTTACGAGAAGAAATAACGCATCGTACAAAATTAGCTTGTATCTCCTAAACAAAACGTTGTAACTCGAAAAGAATTGGTGTGGCGTTTACGTCTAAATGTGTAGCCTCCAAAGAGAACCCAAAGGTGAATTTTCTTTCGTCAAAATTGTTCAGAAAATCACGTTTTAAGGAAATCCCGCATCGGGCGAAATTATCTTGTTTTTCCTAAACAACACGTTGTAACTCGAAAAGCTTTCGTGTTGCATGAATGACTAAGTGTGTAGCCGCAAAAGAGAAGGCACAGGAGAGTTTTCTCTCGAAAGAATATGTAAGAATACCATATTATAAGGAAATACAGTTTTGCAGAGTAAAGACAAATACATACATATGGGAAACACTTTACGAGAAGAAATAACGCATCGTACAAAATAAGCTTTATCTCCTAAACTACACGTTGTAACTCGAAAGGAATTGGTGTGGCATTTATGTCTAAACGTGTAGCCTCAAAAGAGAACCCAAAGGAGAATTTTCATTCGTCAAAATTTTTCAGAAAATCACGTTTTAAGGAAATCCCGCATCGTGAGAAATTATCTTGTTATTCCTAAACAACACGTTGTAACTCGAAAAGCTTTCGTGTTGCGTGTATGTCTAAGTGTGTAGCCTCAAAAGATAAGGCACAGGAGAGTTTTCTCTTGAAAGAACATGTAAGAATACCACATTATAATGAAATACAGTTTTGCAGAGTAAAGACAAATACCTACGTATTGGAAACACTTTATGAGAAGAAATAACGCATCATACAAAATTAGCTTGTATCTCCTAAACAACACGTTGTAACTCGAAAAGATTTGGTGTGGCGTGTACGTCTAAACGTGTAGCCTCAAAAGAGAACCCATAGGAGAATTTTCTTTCGTCAAATATTTTCAGAAAATCACGTTTTAAGGAAATCCCGTATCCTGCGAAATTATCTTGTTTTTCCTAAACAACGCGTTGTAACTCGAAAATCTTTCGTGTTGTGTGTATGTCTAAGTGTGTAGCCTCAAAAGAGAAGGCACAGGAGAGTTTTCTCTCGAACGAATATGTAAGAATACCACGTTATAAGGAAATACAGTGTTTCAGAGTAAAGACAAATACGTACGAATTGGAAACACTTTACGAGAAGAAATAACGCATCTTACAAAATTAGCTTTTCTCTCCTAAACAACACGTTGTAACTCGAAAATATTTGGTGTGCGTGTAGGTCTAACCGTGTCCTCCTCAAAAGAGAACCCATAGGAGATTTTTCTTTCATCAAAATTTTTCAGAAAATCACGTTTTAAGGAAATCCCGCATCGTGCGAAATTATCTTGTTATTCCTAAACAACACGTTGTAACTCGAAAAGCTTTCGTTTTGCGTGTATGTCTAAGTGTATAGCCTCAAAAGAGAATGCAGAGGGGAGTTTTCTCTCGAAAGAATATGTAAGAATACCACATTATAAGGAAATACAGTTTTGCAGAATAAAGACAAATACGTAAGTATTGGAAACACTTTACTAGAAGAAATAACGCGTTGTACAAAATTAGCTTGTATCTCCTAAACTACACGTTGTAACTCGAAAAGAATTGGTGTGGCGTGTACGTCTAAACGTGTAGCCTCAAAAGAGAACCCAAAGGAGAATTTTCTTTCTTCAAATTTTTTCAGAAAATCACGTTTTAAGGAAATCCCGCATCGGGCGAAATTATCTTGTTTTTCCTGAACAACATGTTGTAACTCGAAAAGCTTTCGTGTTGCATGTATGTCTAAGTGTGTAGCCTCAAAAGTGAAGGCACAGGAGAGTTTTCTCTCGAAAGAATATGTAAGAATACCACATTATAAGTAAATACAGTTTTGCAGAATAAAGACAAATATGTAAGTATTGGAAACACTTTACTAGAAGAAATAACGCGTCGTACAAAATTAGCTTGTATCTCCTAAACAAAACGTTGTAACTCGAAAAGAATTGGTGTGGCGTGTACGACTAAACGTGTAGCCTCAAAAGAGAACGCAAAGGAGAATTTTCTTTCGTCAAAATTTTTCAGAAAATCACGTTTTAAGGAAATCCCGCATCGGTCGAAATTATCTTGTTTTTCCTAAACAACACGTTGTAACTCGAAAAGCTTTAGTGTTGCGTCTATGTCAAAGTGTGTAGCCTCAAAAGAGAAGGCACAGGAGAGTTTTCTCTCGAACGAATATGTAAGAATACCACGTTATAAGGAAATACAGTGTTTCAGAGTGAAGACAAATACGTACGAATTGGAAACACTTTACAAGAAGAAATAACGCATCTTACAAAATTAGCTTTTATCTCCTAAACAACACGTTGTAACGCGAAAAGATTTGGTGTGGCGTGTAGGTCTAACCGTGTCCTCCTCAAAAGAGAACCCATAGGAGAATTTTCTTTCATCAAAATTTTTCAGAAAATCACGTTTTAAGGAAATCCCGCATCGTGCGAAATTATCTTGTTATTCCTAAACAACACGTTGTAACTCGAAAAGCTTTCGTGTTGCGTGTATGTCTAAGTGTGTAGCCTCAAAAGAGAATGCAGAGGGGAGTTTTCTCTCGAAAGAATATATAAGAATACCACATTATAAGGAAATACAGTTTTGCAGACTAAAGACAAATAGGTAAGTATTGGAAACACTTTACTAGAAGAAATAACGCGTTGTACAAAATTAGCTTGTATCTCCTAAACTACACGTTGTAACTCGAAAAGAATTGGTGTGGCGTGTACGTCTAAACATGTAGCCTCAAAGGAGAACCCAAAGGAGAATTTTCTTTCGTCAAATTTTTTCAGAAAATCACGTTTTAAGGAAATCCCGCATCGGGCGAAATTATCTTGTTTTTCCTAAACAACACGTTGTAACTCGAAAAGCTTTCGTGTTGCGAGTATGTCTAAGTGTGTAGCCGCAAAAGAGAAGGCACAGGGGAGTTTTCTCTCGAAAGAATATGTAAGAATACCACATTATAAGGAAATACAGTTTTGCAGAGTAAAGACAAATATGTAAGTATTGGAAACACTTTACGAGAAGAAATAATGCATCGTACAAAATTAGCCTGTATCTCCTAAACAAAACGTTGTAACTCAAAAAGAATTGGTGTGTCGTGTACGTCTAAATGTGTAGCCTCAAAAGAGAACCTAAAGGAGAATTTTCTTTCGTCAAAATTTTTCAGAAAATCACGTTTTAAGGAAATCCCGCATCGTGAGAAATTATCTTGTTATTCCTAAACAACACGTTGTAACTCGAAAAGCTTTCGTGTTGCGTGTATGTCTAAGTGTGTAGCCTCAAAAGATAAGGCACAGGAGAGTTTTCTCTTGAAAGAACATGTAAGAATACCACATTATAAGGAAATACAGTTTTGCAGAGTAAAGACAAATACCTACATATTGGAAACACTTTATGAGAAGAAATAACGCATCGTACAAAATTAGCTTGTATCTCCTAAACAACACGTTATAACTCGAAAAGATTTGGTGTGGCGTGTACGTCTAAACGTGTAGCCTCAAAAGAGAACCCATAGGAGAATTTTCTTTCGTCAAATATTTTCAGAAAATCACGTTTTAAGGAAATCCCACATCGTGCGAAATTATCTTGTTTTTCCTAAACAACACATTGTAACTCGAAAAGCTTTCGTGTTGTCTGTATGTCTAAGTGTGTAGCCTCAGAAGAGAAGGCACAGGAGAGTTTTCTCTCGAACGAATATGTAAGAATACCACGTTATAAGGAAATACAGTGTTTCAGAGTAAAGACAAATACGTACGAATTGGAAACACTTTACGAGAAGAAATAACGCATCTTAAAAAATTAGCTTTTATCTCCTAAACAACACGTTGTAACTCGAAAATATTTGGTGTGCGTGTAGGTCTAACCGTGTCCTCCTCAAAAGAGAACCCATAGGAGAATTTTCTTTCATCAAAATTTTTCAGAAAATCACGTTTTAAGGAAATCCCGCATCGTGCGAAATTATCTTGTTATTCCTAAACAACACGTTGTAACTTGAAAAGCTTTCGTTTTGCGTGTATGTCTAAGTGTGTAGCGTCAAAAGAGAATGCAGAGGGGAGTTTTCTCTCGAAAGAATATGTAAGAATACCATATTATAAGGAAATACAGTTTTGCAGAATAAAGACAAATACGTAAGTATTGGAAACACTTTACTAGAAGAAATAACGCGTTGTACAAAATTAGCTTGTATCTCCTAAACTACACGTTGTAACTCGAAAAGAATTGGTGTGGGGTGTACGTCTAAACGTCTAGCCTCAAAAGAGAAGCCAAAGGAGAATTTTCTTTCTTCAAATTTTTTCAGAAAATCACGTTTTAAGGAAATCCCGCATCGGGCGAAATTATCTTGTTTTTCCTAAACAACACGTTGTAACTCGAAAAGCTTTCGTGTTGCGTCTATGTCTAAGTGTGTAGCCTCAAAAGAGAAGGCACAGGAGAGTTTTCTCTCGAACGAATATGTAAGAATACCACGTTATAAGGAAATACAGTGTTTCAGAGTGAAGACAAATACGTACGAATTGGAAACACTTTACAAGAATTAATAACGCATCTTACAAAATTAGCTTTTATCTCCTAAACAACACGTTGTAACGCGAAAAGATTTGGTGTGGCGTGTAGGTCTAACCGTGTCCTCCTCAAAAGAGAACCCATAGGAGAATTTTCTTTCATCAAAATTTTTCAGAAAATCACGTTTTAAGGAAATCCCGCATCGTGCGAAATTATCTTGTTATTCCTAAACAACACGTTGTAACTCGAAAAGCTTTCGTGTTGCGTGTATGTCTAAGTGTGTAGCCTCAAAAGAGAATGCAGAGGGGAGTCTTCTCTCGAAAGAATATGTAAGAATACCACATTATAAGGAAATACAGTTTTGCAGACTAAAGAAAATTCGTAAGTATTGGAAACACTTTACTAGAAGAAATTACGCGTTGTACAAAATTAGCTTGTATCTCCTAAACTACACGTTGTAACTCGAAAAGAATTGGTGTGGCGTGTACGTCTAAACATGTAGCCTCAAAGGAGAACCCAAAGGAGAATTTTCTTTCGTCAAATTTTTTCAGAAAATCACGTTTTAAGCAAATCCCGCATCGGGCGAAATTATCTTGTTTTTCCTAAACAACACGTTGTAACTCGAAAAGCTTTCGTGTTGCGAGTATGTCTAAGTGTGTAGCCGCAAAAGAGAAGGCACAGGGGAGTTTTCTCTCGAAAGAATATGTAAGAATACCACATTATAAGGAAATACAGTTTTGCAGATAAAGACAAATATGTAAGTATTGGAAACACTTTACGAGAAGAAATAATGCATCGTACAAAATTAGTCTGTATCTCCTAAACAAAACGTTGTAACTCGAAAAGATTTGGTGTGGCGTGTACGTCTAAACGTGTAGCCTCAAAAGCGAACCCATAGGAGAATTTTCTTTCGTCAAAATTTTTCAGAAAATCACGTTTTAAGGAAATCCCGCATTGTGTGAAATTATCTTGTTTTTCCTAAACAACATGTTGTAACTCGAAAAGCTTTCGTGTTGCGTGTATGTCTAAGTGTGTAGCGTCAAAGAGAAGGCACAGGAGAGTTTTCTCTCGAAAGAATATGTAAGAATACCACGTTATAAGGAAATACAGTGTTGCAGAGTAAAGACAAATACGTAAGTATTGGAAACACTTTACGAGAAGAAATAAAGCATCTTACAAAATTAGCTTTTATCTCCTAAACAACACGTTGTAACTCGAAAAGATTTGGTGTGGTGTGTACGTCTCACCGTGTAGCCTCATAAGAGAACCCATAGGAGAATTTTCTTTCGTCAAAATTTTTCAGAAAATCACGTTTTAAGGAAATCCCGCATCGTGCGAAATTATCTTGTTATCCCTAAACAACACGCTGTAACTCGAAAAGCTTTCGTGTTGCGTGTATGTCTAAGTGTGTAGCCTCAAAAGAGAACGCAAAGGAGAGTTTTCTCTCGAAATAAAATGTAAGAATACCACGTTATAAGGAAATACAGTGTTGGAGAATAAAGACAAATACGTAAGTATTGGAAACACTTTACAAAAAGAAATAACACATCGTACAAAATTAGCTTGTATCTCCTAAACAACACGTTGTAACTAGGAAAGGTTTGGTGTGGCGTGTATGTCTAAGCGTTTAGCCTCAAAAGAGAACGCACAGGAGAGATTTCTCTCGAAAGAATATGTAAGAATACCACGTTATAAGGAAATACAGTGATGCAGAGTAAAGATAAATAGGTAGGTATTGTAAATACTTTATGAGAGGAAATAAGGCATGGTACAAAATTAGCTTGTATCTCCTAAACAACACATTGTAACTCGAAAAGATTTGGTGTGGCGTGTAGGTCTAAATGTGTAGCCTCATAAGAGAACCCACAGGAGAATTTTTTTCGTCAATATTTGTCAGAAAACCACGTTTTAAGGAAATCCCTCATCGTGCGAAATTATCTTGTTTTTCCTAAACAACACGTTGTAACTCGAAAAGCTTTGGTGTTGCGTGTATGTCTAAGCATGTAGCCTCAAAGGAGAATGCACAGGAGAGTTTTCTCTCGAAAGAATATGTAAGAATACCACGTTATAACGAAATACAGTGTTGCAGAGTAAAGACAAATATGTATGTATTGGAAACACTTAAACTTTACAAGAAGAAATATCGCATCATAAAAAATTAGCTTGTATCTCCTAAACATCACATTGTAACTCGAAAAGATTCGGTGTGGCATATACGTCTAAATGTGTAGCCTCAAAAGAGAACCCACAGGAGAATTTTTTTTCTCAAAATATGTCAGAAAACGACGTTTTAAGGAAATCCCGCATCGTGCGAAATTATCTTGTTTTTCCTAATCAACACGTTGTAACTTGAAAAGCTTTGGTGTTGGGTGTATGTCTAAGCATGTAGCTTCAAAAGAGAACGCACAGGAGAGTTTTCTCTCGAAAGAAGATGTAAAAATACCCCGTTGTAAGGAAATAGAGTGTTGCAGACTAAAGACAAATACGGACATATTGGAAACACTTTTAGAGAAGAAATAACGCATCGTTCAAAATTAGTGTGTATCTCCTAAACAACATGTTGTAACTCGAAAAGATTTGGTGTGGCGTGTACGTATAAACGTGTAGCCTCAAAAGAGAACCCACAGGAGAATTTTCTTTCGTCAATATTTTTAAGAAATCACGTGTTTAGGAAAACCCGCATTGTGCGAAATTATCTTGTTTTTCCTAAACAACACGTTGTAACTCGAAAAACTTTGGTGTTGCGTGTATGTCTAAGCGTGTAGCCTCAAAAGAGAACGCACAGGAGAGTTTTCTCTCGAAAGAATATGTAAGAATACCATGTTATAAGGAAATACTGTGTTGCAGAGTAAAGACAAATACGTACGTATTGGAACACTTTACTAGAAGAAATAACACATGGTACAAAATTAGCTTGTATCTCCTAAACAACACATTGTAACTCGAAAAGATTTGGTGTCACATTTACATCTAATCGTGTAGCCTCAAAAGAGAACCCACAGGAGAATTTTCTTTCGTCAAAATTTTTCACAAAACCACGTTTGAAGGAAATCCCACATCGTGAGAAATTATCTTGTTTTTCCTAAACAACATTTTGTAACTCGAAAAGCTTTGGTGTAGCGTGTATGTCTGAACATCTGGCCTCAAAGGAGAACGCACAGGAGAGTTTTCTCTCGAAAGAATATGTAAGAATACCACGTTATATGGAAATACAGTGTTGCAGAGTAAAGACATATACTTACCTATTGGAAACACTTTACGAGAAGAAATAACGCATGGTACAAAATTAGCTTGTATCTCCTAAACAACACATTGTAACTCGAAAAGATTTGGTGTGGCATTTACATCTAAACGTGTAGCCTCAAAAGAGAACCCACAGGAGAATTTTCTTTCGTCAAAATTTTTCAGAAAACCAAGTTTTAAGGAAATCCCGCATCATGCGAAATTATCTTGTTTTTCCTAAACAACACGTTGTAACTCGAAAAGCTTTGGTGTTGCATGTATGTCTAAGCGTATAGCCTCAAAAGAGGACGCAAAGGAGAGTTTTCTCTCGAAATAATATGTAAGAATACCATGTTATAAGGAAATACAGTGTTGCAGAATAAAGACAAATACGTATATTTTGGAAACACTTTACAAGAAGAAATAACGCATCGTACAAAATTAGCTTGTATCTCCTAAACAAAACGTTGTAACTAGAAAAGATTTGGTGTGGCGTGTATGTCTAAGCGCGTAGCCTCAAAAGAGAACGCACAGGAGAGATTTCTCTCGAAAGAATATGTAAGAATACCACGTTATAAGGAAATACAGTGTTTCAGAGTAAAGATAAATAGGTATGTATTGTAAATACTTTACGAGAAGAAATAAGGCATGGTACAAAATTAGCTTGTATCTCCTAAACAACACATTGTAACTCGAAAAGATTTGGTGTGGCGTGTACGTCTAAACGTGTAGCCTCCAAAGAGAACCCACAGGAGAATTTTCTTTCGTCAATATTTGTCAGAAAACCACGTTTTAAGGAATTCCCTCATCGTGCGAAATAATCTTGTTTTTCCTAAACAACACGTTGTAACTCGAAAAGCTTTGGTGTTGCGTGTATGTCTAAGCGTGTAGCCTCAAAAGAGAATGCACAGGAGAGTTTTCTCTCGAAAGAATAAATAAGAATACCACGTTATAACGAAATACAGTGCTGCAGAGTAAAGACAAATACGTACGTATTGGAAACACTTACACTTTACAAGAAGAAATATCGCATCATACAAAATTAGCTTGTATCTCCTAAACAACACGTTGTAACTCGAAAAGATTTGGTGTGGCGTGTACGTCTAAATGTGTAGCCTCAAATGAGAACCCACAGGAGAATTTTTTTTCGTCAAAATATGTCAGAAAACGACGTTTTAAGGAAAATCCCGCATCGTGCAAAATTATCTTGTTTTTCCTAACCAACACGTTGTAACTTGAAAAGCTTTGGTGTTGCGTGTATGTCTAAGCATGTAGCCTCAAAAGAGAACGCACAGGAGAGTTTTCTCTCGAAAGAAGATGTAAAAATACCCCTTTGTAAGGAAATAGAGTGTTGCAGACTAAAGACAAATACGGACATATTGGAAACACTTTTAGAGAAGAAATAACGCATTGTTCAAAATTAGTGTGTATCTCCTAAACAACATGTTGTAACTCGAAAAGATTTGGTGTGGCGTGTACGTATAAACGTGTAGCCTCAAAAGAGAACCCACAGGAGAATTTTCTTTCGTCAATATTTTTATGAAATCACGTGTTTAGGAAAACCCGCATTGTGCGAATTTATCTTGTTTTTCCTAAACAACACGTTGTAACTCGAAAAGCTTTGGTGTTGCATGTATGTCTACGCGTGTAGCCTCAAAAGAGAACACACAGGAGAGTTTTCTCTCGAAAGAATATGTAAGAATACCACGTTATAAGGAAAGACAGTGTTGCAGAGTAAAGACAAATACGTACGTATTGGAACACTTTACTAGAAGAAATAACACATGGTACAAAATTAGCTTGTATCTCCTAAAAAACACGTTGTAACTCGAAAAAATTTGGTGTGGCATTTACATCTAAACATGTAGCCTCAAAAGAGAACCCACAGGAGAATTTTCTTTGGTCAAAATTTTTCAGAAAACCACGTTTTAAGGAAATCACACATCTTGCGAAATTATCTTGTTTTTCCTAAACAACACTTTGTAACTCGAAAAGCTTTGGTGTAGCGTGTATATCTAAACATTTGGCCTCAAAAGAGAACGGACAGGAGAGTTTTCTCTCGAAAGAATATGTAAGAATACCACGTTATAAGGAAATACAATTTTGCAGAGTAAAGGCAAATAAGTACATATTGGTAACACTTTACAAGAAGAAATAACGCATCATTCAAAATTAGCTTGTATCTCCTAAACAACACATTGTAACTCGAAAAGATTTGGTGTGACATGTATGTCTAAACATGTAGCCTCAAAATAGAACCCACAGGAGAATTTTCTTTCATGAAAATTTGTCAGAAACCACGTTTTAAGGAAATCTCGCATCGTGCGAAATTATCTTGTTTTTCCTAAACAACACGTGGTAACTAGAAAAGCTTTGGTGTTGCTTGTATAACTAAGCGTGTAGCCTCAAAGGAGAATGCACAGGAGAGTGTTCTCTCAAAAGAATATGTACGAATACAACGTTATAAGGAAATACAGTGTTGCAGAGTAAAGACAACTACGTACGTATTGGAAACACTTTAAGAGAAGAGATAACGCATCGTACAAAATTAGCTTGTATCTCCTAAACAACACTTTGTAACTCGAAAAGATTTAGTGTGGCTCGTACCTCTACACGTGTAGCCTCAAAAGAGAACCCACAGGAGAACTTTCTTTCGTCAAAATTTTTCAGAAAACCACGTTTTATGGAAATCTCGCATTGTGTGAAATTATCTTGTTTTTCCTAAACAACACGTTGTAACTCGAAAATCTTTGGCGTTGCCTGTACGTCTAAGGGTGTAGCCTCAAAAGAGAACGCACAGGAGAGTTTTCCCTTGAAAGAATATGTAAGAATACCACGTTATAAGGAAATACAGTGTTGCAGATTAAAGACAAATAAGTACGTATTGGAAGTACGTTACGAGAAGGAATAATGCATCGTACAAAATTTGCGTGTATCTCCTAAACAACACGTTGTAACTCAAAAAGATTTGGTGTGGCTCGTACGTCTACACGTGTATCCTCAAAGGAGAACCCACAGGAGAACTTTCTTTCGTCAAAATTTGTCAGAAAACCACGTTTTAAGGAAATCCGCATCGTGCAAAATAATCTTGTTTTTCCTAAACAACACTTTGTAACTCGAAAAGCTTTGGTGTTGCGTGTATGTCTAAGCTTGTAGCCTCTAAAGAGAACGCACAGGAGAGTTTTCTCTCGAAAGAACATGTAAGAATACAACATTATAAGGAAATACAGTGTTGCAGAGTAAAGACAAATACGTATGTATTGGAAACACTTTACCAGAAGAATTAACGCATCATACAAAATTAGCTTGTATCTCCTAAACAACACGTTGTAACTCGTAAAGATTTGGTGTGGCTCATACCTCTACACGTGTAGCCTCAAAAGAGAACCCACAGGAGAACTTTCTTTCGTCAAAATTTTTCAGAAAACCACGTTTTATGGAAATCTCGCATTGTGCGAAATTATCTTGTTTTTCCTACACAACACGTAGTAACTCGAAAATCTTTGGCGTTGCCTGTATGTCTAAGCGTGTAGCCTCAAAAGAGAACGCACAGGAGAGTTTTCCCTTGAAAGAATATGTAAGAATACCACGTTATAAGGAAATACAGTGTTGCAGATTAAAGACAAGTACGTATTGGAAGTACTTTACGAGAAGAAATAATGCATCGTACAAAATTTGCTTGTATCTCCTAAACAACACGTTGTAACTCGAAAAGATTTGGTGTGGCTCATACGTCTACACGTGTAGCCTCAAAAGAGAACCCACAGGAGAACTTTCTTTCGTCAAAATTTGTCAGAAAACCACGTTATAAGGAAATCCCGCATCGTGCAAAATTATCTTGTTTTTCCTAAACAACACGTTGTAACTCGAAAAGCTTTGGTGTTGCGTGTATGTCTAAGTGTGTAGCCTCTAAAGTGAACGCACAGGCGAGTTTTCTCCCGAAAGAACATGTAAGAATACAACGTTATAAGGAAATACAGTGTTGCAGAGTAAAGACAAATACTTATGTATTGGAAACACTTTACCAGAAGAATTAACGCATCGTACAAAATTAGCTTGTATCTCCTAAACAACACGTTGTAACTCGTAAACATTTGGTGTGGCTAGTACCTCTACACGTGTAGCCTCAAAAGAGAACCCATAGGAGAACTTTCTTTCGTCAAAATTTTTCAGAAAACCACGTTTTATGGAAATCTCGCATCGTGCAAAATTATCTTGTTTTTCCTAAACAACACGTTGTAACTCGAAAAGCTTTGGCATTGCGTGTTTGTCTAAGCGCGTAGCCTCAAAAGAGAACGAACAGGAGAGTTTTCTCTCGAAAGAACATGTAAGAATACAACGTTATAAGGAAATACAGTGTTGCAGAGTAGAGACATATAAGTACGTATTAGAAACACTTTACGAGAAGAAATAACGCATCGTACAAAATTTGCTTGTATCTCCTAAACAACACGTTGTAACTCAAAAAGATTTGGTGTGGCTCGTACGTCTACATGTGTAGCCTCAAAAGAGAGCCCACAGGAGAACTTTCATTCTTCAAAATTTGTCAGAAAACCACGTTTTAAGGAAATCCCGCATCGTGCAAAATTATCTTGTGTTTCCTAAACAACACGTTGTTACTCGAAAAGCTTTGGTGTTGCGTGTATGTCTAAGCGTGTAGCCTCTAAAGAGTACGCACAAGAG
Organism: Apodemus sylvaticus; assembly: GCF_947179515.1. NCBI lineage: Eukaryota > Metazoa > Chordata > Mammalia > Rodentia > Muridae > Apodemus > Apodemus sylvaticus. The sequence continues at coordinate 60,733,725 of NC_067492.1, read as the reverse complement.
AGGTTTCTCTCGATAGAACATGTAAGAATACAACGTTATAAGGAAATACAGTGTTGCAGAGTAAAGACAAATAATTAGGTATTGGAAACACTTTACGAGAAGACATAACGCATCTTACTAAATTTGCTTGTATCTCCTAAACAACATGTTGTAACTCGAAATATTTATTGTGGCTCGTACGTCTACATGTGTAGCCTCAAATGAGAACCCACAGGAGAACTTTCTTTCATCAAAATTTGTCAGAAAACCACGTTTTAAGGAAATCCCGCATCATGCAAAATTATCCTGTTTTTCCTAAACAACACGTTGTAACTCGAAAAGCTTTGGTGTTGCGTGTACGTCTAAGCATGTAGCATCTAAAGAGAATGCACAGGAGAGTTTTCTCTCGAAAGAACACGCAAGAATATAACGTTAAAGGAAATACAGTGTTGCAAGTAAAGACAAATATGTATGTATTGGAAACACTTTACGAGAAGAAATAACGCATCGTACAAGATTAGCTTGTATCTCCTAAACAACACGTGGTAACTCGAAAGGATTTGGTGTGGCGTGTACATCTAAACGTGTAGCCTCAAAAGAGAACCCACTGGAGAATTTTCTTTCATCAAAATTTGTCAGAAAACCACGTTTTAAGGAAATCCTGCATCATGCGAAATTATCTTGTTTTTCATAATCAACACGTTGTAACTCGAAAAGCTTTGCTGTTGCCTGTATGTCTAAGCATGTAGCATCAAAAGGGAATGCACAGGATAGTTTTCTGTCGAAAGAATATGTAATAATACCACGTTATAAGGAAATACAATGTTGCAGAGTAAAGACAAATACGTACGTATTGGAAACACTTTAGGAGAAGAATTAACGCATTGTAAAAAATTAGCTTCTATCTCCTAAACAACACGTTGTAACTCGAACGATTTGGTGTGCCGTGTACATCTAAACATGTAGCCTCAAAAGAGAACCCACAGGAGAATTTTCTTTCCTCAAAATTTTTCAGAAAACCATGTTTTAAGGAAATCCCGCATCGTGCGAAATCATCTTCTTTTTCCTAAACAACATGTTGCAACTCGAAAAGCTTTGGTGTTGCGTGTATGTGTAAGCGTGGAGCCTCAAAAGAGAAGGCACAGGAGAGTTTTCTCTTGAAAGAATATGTAAGAATACCACGTTATAAGGAAATACAATTTTGCAGAGTAAAGACAAATAAGTACATATTGGAAAAACTTTACGAGAAGAAATAACGCATCATAAAAAATTTACTTGTATCTCCTAAACAACACGTTGTAACTCGAAAAGATTTAGTGTGACGTGTATGTGTAAACGTGTAGCCTCAAAAGAGAACCCACAGGAGAATTTTCTTTCATCAAAATTTGTCAGAAACCACGTTTTAAGGAAATCTCGCATCGTGCGAAATAATCTTGTTTTTCCTACACAACACGTTGTAACTCGAGAAGCTTTGCTGTTGCGTGTATGTCTAAGCGTGTAGCCTCAAAAGAGAACGCACAGGAGAGTTTTCTCTCGAAAGAATATGTAAGAATACCACGTTATAAAGAAATACAGTGTTGCAGAGTAAAGACAAATAAGTACGTTTTGGTAACACCATAGGAGAAGAAATAATGCATCGTAAAATATTTGCTTTTATCTCCTAAACAACACGTTGTAACTCTAAAATATATGGTGTGGCTCGTACGTCTACAAGTGTAGCCTCAAAAGAGAACCCACAGGAGAACTTTCTTTCGTCAAATTTTGTCAGAAAACCACATTTTAAGGAAATCACGCATCGTGCAAAATTATCTTGTTTTTCCTAAACAACACGTTGTAACCCGAAAAGCTTTGGTGTAGCGTGTATGTCTTAGCATGTAGCCTCTAAAGAGAATGCACCGGAGAGTGTTCTCTTGAAAGAACATGTAAGAATACAACGTTATAAGGAAATACAGTGTTGCAGAGTAAAGACAAATACGTAAATATTGGAAACACTTTACAAGAAGATATAACGCATCATACAAAATTAGCTTGTATCTCCTAAACAAGACGTGGTAACTCGAAAGGATTTGGTGTGGCGGGTACGTCTAAACGTGTAGCCTCAAAAGAGAACCCACAGGAGAATTTTCTTTCATCAAAATTTTTCAGAAAACCACGTTTTAAGGAAATCCCGCATCGTGCGAAATTATCTTGTTTTTCATAAACAACACTTTGTAACTCGAAAAGCTTTGGTGTTGCCTGTATGTCTAAGTGTGTAGCCTCAAAAGGGAACACACAGGTAGTTTTCTCTCGAAGAATATGTAAGAATACCACGTTATAAGGAAATAAAATGTTGCAGAGTAAAAACAAATACATACGTATTGGAAACACTTTACGAGAAGAATTGACGCATCGTAAAAAATTAGCTTGTATCTCCTAAACAACACGTTGTGACTCGACAAGATTTGGTGTGGCATGTACGTCTAAACGTGAAGCCTCAAAAGAGAACCCAAAGGAGAATTTTCTTTCGTCAATTTTTCAGAAAACCACGTTTTAAAGAAATCCCGCATCATGTGAAATCATCTTCTTTTTCCTAAACAACATGTTGTAACTCAAAAAGCTTTGGTGTTGCGTGTATGTGTAAGCGTGGAGCCTCAAAAGAGAAGGCACAGGAGAGTTTTCTCTCGAAAGAATATGTAAGAATACCACGTTATAAGGAAATACAATATTGCAGAGTAAAGACAAATAAGTACATATTGGAAACACTTTACGAGAAGAAATAACGCATCGTACAAAATTAGCTTGTATCTCCTAAACAACACTTTGTAACTCGAAAACATTTGGTGTGATGTGTACGTCTAAACGTGTAGCCTCAAAAGAGAACCCACAGGACAATTTTCTTTCATCAAAATTTGTCAGAAACCACGTTTTAAGGAAATCTCGCATCGTGCGAAATTATCTTGTTTTTCCTAAACAACATGTTGTAACTCGAAAAGCTTTGGTGTTGCGTGTATGTCTAAGCGTGTAGCCTAAAAAGAGAACGCTCAAGAGAGTTTTCTCTCGAAAGAATATGTAAGAATACCACGTTATAAGCAAATACAGTGTTGCAGAGTAAGGACAAATACGTACGTATTGGAAACGCTATACGAGAAAAAAAAACGCATCGTAAAATATTTGATTGTATCTCCTAAACAACACGTTGTAACTCGAAAAGATTTGATGTGGCGTGTACATCTAAACATGAAGCCTCAAAAGAGAACCCACAGGAGAATTTTCTTTCGTCAAAATTTGTCAGAAACCACGTTTTAAGGAAATCCCGCATCGTGCGAAATCATCTTCTTTTTCCTAAACAACACGTTGTAACTCGAAAATCTTTGGTGTTGCGTGTATGTCTAAGCGTGTAGCCTCAAAAGAGAACGTACAGGAGAGTTTTCTCTTGAAAGAACATGTAAGAATACAACGTTATAAGCAAATACAGTGTTGCAGAGTAAAGACAAATACGTACGTATTGGAAACACTTTACGAGAAGAAATAATGCATGGTACAAAATTAGCTTGTTTCTCCTAAACAACACGTTGTAAATTAAAAAGATTTGGTGTGGCGTTTACATCTAAACGTGTAGCCTCAAAAGAGAACCCACAGGAGAATTTTCTTTCTTCAAAATTTTTCAGAAAACCACGTTTTAAGGAAATCCCGCATCGCGCGGAATTACCTTGTTTTTCCTAAACAAAAACTTGTAACTCGAAAAGCTTTGGTGTTGCGTGTATGTCTAAGCGTGTAGCCTCAAAAGAGAACGCACAGGAGAGTTTTCTCTCGAAAGAATAAGTAAGAATACCACGTTATATGAAAATACAGTGTTGCAGAGTAAAGACAAATATGTACGTATTGGAAACACTTTATGAGAAGAAATAACCCATGGTACAAAATTAGCTTGTATCTCCTAAACAACATGTTGTAACTCGAAAATATTTGGTGTGGTGTTTACATCTAAACGTGTAGCCTCAAAAGAGAACCCACAGGAGAATTTTCTTTCGTCAAAATTTTTCAGAAAACCACCTTTTAAGGAAATCCCGCATCGTGCCTAATTATCTTGTTTTTCCTAAACAACACGTTGTAACTCGAAAAGCTTTGGTGTTGCGTGTAAGTCTACGCGTGTAGCCTCAGAAGAGAATGCACAGGAGGGTTTTCTCTCGAAAGAATATGTAAGAATACCACGTTATAAGGAAATACAGTGTTGCAGAGTAAAGACAAATAGGTACTTATTGGAAACACTTACGAGAAGAAATAATGCATCGTACAAAATTAGCTTGTATCTCCTAAACAAGACGTTGTAACTCGAAAAGATTTGGTGTGGCGTGTACGTCTAAACGTGTAGCCTCAAAAGGGAACCTACAGGAGAATTTTCTTTCGTCAAAATTTGTCAGAAAACCACGTTTAAGGAAATCCCGTATCGTGTGAAATTATCAAGTTTTTCCTAAACAACACGTTGTAAATCGAAAAGCTTTGGTGTTGCGTGTATGTCTAAGCGTGTAGCCTCAAAAGAGAACACACAGGAGAGTTTTCTCTCGAAAGAATATGTAAGAATACCACGTTATTTGGAAATACAGTGTTGCAGAGTAAAGACCAATATGTATGTATTGGAAACACTTTACGAGAAGAAATAACGCATGGTAAAAAATTAGCTTGTATCTCCTAAACAACACGTTGTAACTCGAAAAGGTTTGGTGTGGTGTTTACATCTAAACGGGTAGCATCAAAAGAGAACCCACAGGAGAATTTTCTTTCGTCAAATTTTTTTCAGAAAACCATGTTTTAAGGAAATCCTGCATCATGTGAAATTATCTTGTTTTTCCTAAACAACACGTTGTAACTCGAAAAGCTTTGGGGTTGCGTGTATGTCTAAACGTGCAGCCTCTAAAGAGAAAGCACAGGAGAGTTTTCTCTCGAAAGAATATTTAAGAATACCACGTTATAAGGAAATACAGTGTTGCAGAGTAAAGACAAATATGTACTTATTGGAAACACGTTACGAGAAGAAATAACCCATCAACAAAATTAGCTTGTATCTCCTAAACAACACGTTGTAACTCGAAAGGATTTGGTGTGGCGTGTACGTCTAAACGTGTAGCCTCAAAAGAGAACCCACAGGAGAATTTTCTTTCGTCAAAATTTTTCAGAAATCACGTTTTTAGGAAATCCCGCATTTTGCGAAATTATCCTGTTTTTCCTAAACAACACGTTGTAACTCGAAAAGATTTGATGTGGCGTGTACATCTAAACATGAAGCCTCAAAAGAGAACCCACAGGAGAATTTTCTTTCGTCAAAATATGTCAGAAAACCATGTTTTAAGGAAATCCCGCATCGTGCGAAATTATCTTGTTTTTCTTAAACAACACGTTGTAACTTGAAAAGCTTTGCTGTTGTGGGTATATCTAAGCATGTAGCCTCAAAAGCGAACGCACAGGAGAGTTTTCTCTCGAAAGAAGATGTAAGAATACCACGTTGTAAGGAAATACAGTGTTGCAGACTAAAGACAAATACGTACGTATTGGAAACACTTTTAGAGATGAAATAACGCATCGTTCAAAATTAGCTTGTATCTCCTAAACAACACGTTGTAACTCGAAACGATTTGGTGTGGCGTGTACTTCTAAACGTGTAGCCACAAAAGAGTACCCAGAGGAGAATTTTCTTTCTTCAAAATTTTCCAGAAATCACGTTTTTAGGGAATCCCGCATTGTGCGAAATTATCTTGTTTTTCCTAAACAACACGTTGTAACTCGAAAAGCTTTGGTGTTATTGTATGTCTAAGCGTGTAGCCTCAAAAGAGAATGCACAGGAGAGTTATCTCTCGAAAGAATATGTAAGAATACCACGTTATAAGGAAATACATTGTTGCAGAATAAAGACAAATACGTATGTATTGGAAACACTTTACGAGAAGAAATAAAGCATCGTACAAAATTAGCTTGTATCTCCTAAACAACAAGTTTTAACTCGAAAAGTTTTGGTGTGGCGTGTATGTCTAAGCGTGTAGCCTCCAAAGAGAACGCACAGGAGAGTTTTCTCTCGAAAGTATATGTAAGAATACCACGTTATAGGGAAATACAGTGTTGCAGAGTAAAGACAAATACTTACGTATTGGAAACACTTAAGGAGAAGAAATAAGGCATGGTACAAAATTAGCTTGTATCTCCTAAACAACACATTGTAACTCGAAAAGATTTGGTGTGGTGTTTACATCTAAACGTGTAGCCTTCAACGAGAACCCACAGGAGAATTTTCTTTCGTCAAAATTTTTTTCAGAAAACCACGTTTTAAGTAAATCCCGCATCGTGAGAAATTATCTTGTTTTTCCTAAACAACACGTGGTAACTTGAAAAGCTTTGGTGTTGCGTGTATGTCTAAGCGTCTAGCCTCAAAAGCGAACGCACAGGAGAGTTTTCTCTCGAAAGAAGATGTAAGAATACCACATTGTAAGGAAATACAGTCTTGCAGACTAAAGACAAATAGGTACGTATTGGAAACACTTTTAGAGATCAAATAACGCATCTTTCAAAATTAGCTTGTATCTCCTAAACAACACGTTGTAACTTGAAACAATTTGGTGTGGCATGTACGTCTAAACGTGTAGCCTCAAAAGAGAACCCACAGGAGAATTTTCTTTCCTCAAAATTTTTCAGAAATCACTTTATTAGGAAATCCCGCATTGTGAGAAATTATCTAGTTTTTCCTAAACAACACGTTGTAACTCGAAAAGCTTTGGTGTTACGTGTATGTCTAAACATGTAGCCTCAAAAGAGAACGCAGAGGAGAGTTTTCTCTCGAAAGAATATACAAGAATACCACGTTATAAGGAAATACAGTGTTGCAGAGTAAAGACAAATACGTATGTATTGGAAACACTTTAAGAGAAGAATTAACGCATCATACAAAACTAGCTTGTATCTCCTAAACAACACGTTGTAACTCGAAAATATTTGGTGTGGCGTGTACGTATAAACGTGTAGCCTCAAAAGAGAACCCACAGGAGAATTTTCTTTCGTCAAAATTTGTCAGAAAACCACGTTTTAAGGAAATCCCGCCAAGTGCGAAATTATCTTGTTTTTCCTAAACTACAATTTGTAACTCGAAAAGCTTTGGTGTTGTATGTTTGTCTAAGCATGTAGCCTCAATAGAGAATGCACAGGAGAGTTTTCTCTCGAAAGAATATATAAGAATACCACGTTATAAGGAAATACAGTGTTGCAGAATAAAGGCAAATGCGTACATATTGGAAACACTTTACGAGAAGAAATAACGCATCGTACAACATTAGCTTGTATCTCCTAAACAACAAGTTGTAACTCGAAAAGATTTGATGTGGCGTGTGCATCTAAACGTGTAGCCTCAAAAGAGAACCCACAGAAGAATTTTCTTTCGTCAAAATTTGTCAGAAAACCACGTTTTAAGGAAATCCCGCATCGTGCGAAATTATCTTGTTTTTCCTAAACAACATGTTGTCACTCGAAAAGCTTTGGTGTTGCGTGTATGTCTAAGCGTGTAGCCTCAAAAGAGAAGGCACAGGAGAGTTTTCTCTTGAAAGAATATGTAAGAATACCACCTTATAAGGAAATACAGTGTTGCAGAGTAAAGACACATACGTACATATTGGAAACACTTTACGAGGAGAAATAATGCTTCGTGCAAAATTAGCTTGTATCTCCTAAACAACACGTTGTAACTCGAAAAGCTTTGGTGTTGCGTGTATGTCTAAGGGTGTAGCTTCAAAAGAGAATGCACAGGAGAGTTTTCTCTCGAAAGAATATGTAAGAATACCACATTATAAGGAAATACAGTTTTGCAGAGTAAAGACAATTACGTACGTATTGGAAACACTTTACGAGAAGAAATAATGCATCGTACAAAATTAGCTTGTATCTCCTAAACAACACGTTGTAACTCGAAAAGATTTGGTGTGGCGTTTACAACTAAACATGTAGCCTCAAAAGAGAACCCACAGGAGAATTTTCTTTCGTCAAAAATTTTCAGAAAACCATGTTTTAAGGAAATTCCGCATCGTGCGAAATTATCTTGTTTTTCCTAAACAACACGTTGTAACTCGAAAAGCATTGGTGTTGCGTGTATGTCTAAGCATGTAGCCTCAAAAGAGAAGCCACAGGAGAGTTTTCTCTCAAAAGAATATGTATGAATACCACGTTATAAGGAAATACAGTGTTGCAGAGTAAAGACAAATATGTACTTATTGGAAACACTTTACGAGAAGAAATAACGCATCGTACAAAATTAGCATGTATCTTCTAAACAAGTTGTAACTCTCAAAGATTTGTTGTGGCGTGTATGTCTAAACATGTAGCCTCAAAAGAGAACCCACAGGAGAATTTTCTTTCGTCAAAATTTGTCAGAAAACCACGTTTTAAGGAAATCCCACATCGTGCAAAATTATCTTGTTTTTCCTGAACAACACATTGTAACTCGAAAAGCTTTGGTGTCGCGTTTATGTCTAAGCGTGTAGCCTCAAAAGAGAAGGCACAGGAGAGTTTTCTCTTGAAAGAATATGTAAGAATACCACCTTATAAGGAAATACAGTGTTGCAGAGTAAAGACACATACGTACATATTGGAAACACTTTACGAGAAGAAATAATGCTTCGTGCAAAATTAGCTTGTATCTCCTAAACAACACGTTGTAACTCGAAAAGCTTTGGTGTTGCATGTATGTCTAAGGGTGTAGCTTCAAAAGAGAATGCAGAGGAGAGTTTTCTCTTGAAAGAATATGTAAGAATACCACGTTATAAGGAAATACAGTGTTGCAGAGTAATGACGAATACATACGTATTGGAAACACTTTACGAGAAGAAATAAAGCATCTTACATAATTAGCTTTTATCTCCTAAAGAACACGTTGTAACTCGAAATGATTTGGTGTGGCATGTAAGTCTAAACGTGTAGCCTCAAAAGAGAACCCACAGGAGAATTTTGATTCGTCAAAATTTGTCAGAAATCCACGTTTTAAGAAAATCCCGCATCGTGAGAAATTATCTTCTTTTTCCTAACCAACACGTTGTAACTAGAAAAGCTTTGGTGTTGCGTGTATGTCTAAGCGTGTAGCCTCAAAAGAGAAGGCACAAGAGAGTTTTCTCTTGAAAGAATATGTAAGAATACCACGTTATAAGGAAATACAGTGTTGCAGAGTAAAGACAAATACGTACATATTGGAAACACTTTACGAGAAGAAATAACGCATCATACAAAATTAGCTTGTATCTCCTAAACATCCCGTTGTGACTCGAAAAGATTTGGTGTGGCGTGTACGTCTAAACGTGTAGCCTCAAAAGAGAAAACACAGGAGAATTTTCTTTCCTCAAATTTTTTCAGAAAACCACGTTTTAAGGAAATCCCGCATCGTGCAAAATTATCATGTTTTTCCTAAACAACATGTTGTAACTCGAAAAGCTTTGGTGTTGCGTGCATGTCTAAGCATGTAGCCTCAAAAGAGAACACACGGGAGAGTTTTCTCTCGAAAGAATATGTAAGAATACAACGTTATAAGGAAATACAATGTTGCAGAGTAAAAGAAATACATATGTATTGGAAACACTTTAGGAGAAGAAATAACGCATGGAACAAAATTAGCTTGTATCTCCTAAACTACACGTTGTAACTCGAAACGATTTGGTGTGGCGTTTACATCTAAACGTGTAGCCTCAAAAGAGAACCCACAGGAGAATTTTCTTTGGTCAAAATTTGTCAGAAATCCACATTTTAAGAAAATCCTGCATCTTGCGAAATTATCTTGTTTTACCTAAAGAACAGGTTGTAACTCGAAAAGCTTTGATGTTGCGTGTATGTCTAAGCCTGTAGCCTCAAAAGAGAACGCACAGGAGAGTTTTCTCTCGAAAGAATATGTAAGAATACCACATTATAAGGAAATACAGTGTTGCAGAGTAAAGATAAATAGGTACGTATTGTAAATACTTTACGAGAAGAAATAATGCATGGTACAAAATTAGCTTGTATCTCCTAAACAACACCTTGTAAATCAAAGGATTTGGTGTGGCATGTACGTCTAAATGTGTAGCCTCAAAAGAGAACCCACAGGAGAATTTTCTTTCGTCAAAATTTGTCAAAAAACCACGTTTTAAGGAAATCCCTCATCGTGCGAAATTATCTTGTTTTTCCACAACAACATGTAACTCGAAATGCTTTGGTGTTGCATGCATGTCTAAGCATGTCGCCTCAAAAGAGAACGCACAGGAGAGTTTTCTATTGAAAGAATAGGTTAGAATACCAGGTTATAAGGAAATACAGTGTTGCAGAGTAAAACAAATACGGACATATTTGAAACATTTATGAGAAGAAATAACGCATTGAACAAAATTAGATTGTATCTCCTAAACTACAGGTTGTAACTCGAAAGATTTGGTGTGGCGTTTATATCTAAACATGTAGCCTCAAAAGAGAACCCACAGGAGAATTTTCTTTCGTCAAAATTTTTCAGAAAACCACGTTTTAAGGAAATCCTGCATCGTGCGAACTTATCTTGTTTTTCCTAAACAACACGTTGTAATTCGAAAATATTTGGTGTTGCGTGTGTGTCTAAACGTGTAGCCTCAAACGTGAACGCACAGGAGACTTTTCTCTTGAAAGAATATGTAAGAATACCACGTTATAAGGAAATACAGTGTTGCAGAGTAAAGACAAATACGTACGTAATGGAAACACTTTTCGAAGAGAAATAATGCATCATAAAAAATTAGTTTGTATCTCCTAAACAACACGTTGTAACTCGAAAAGATTTTGTGTGGCGTGTACGTCTAAACGTGAAGCCTCAAAAGGGAACCCACAGGAGAATTTTCTTTCGTCAAAATTTGTCAGAAAACCATGTTTTAAGGAAATCCCGCATCGTGCGAAATTATCTTGTTTTTCCTAAACAACACGTTTTAACTCGAAAAGCTTTGGTATTGCGTGTATGTCTAAGCGTGTAGCCTCAAAAGAGAACGCACAGGAGAGTTTTCTCTCGAACGAATATGTAAGAATACCACGTTATAAGGAAATACAGTGATGTAGAGTGAAGACAAATACAGACGTATTGGAAACACTTTAAGAGAAGAAATAAAGCATTGTACAAAATTAGTTTGTATCTACTAAACAACACGTTGTAACTCGAAAAGAATTTGTGTGGCATGTACGACTAAACGTGTAGCCTCCAAAGAGAACCCACAGGTGAATTTTTTTCGTCAAAAGTTGTCAGAAAGCACGTTTTAAGAAAATCCCGCATCGTGCGAAATTATCTTCGTTTTCCTAAACAACACGATGTAACTCGAAAAGCTTTGGTGTTGTGTGTATGTCTAAGTGTGTAGCCTCATAAGAGAAGGCACAAGAGAGTTTTCTCTCGAAAGAAAATGTAAGAATACCACGTTATAAGGAAATACAGTGTTGCAGAGTAAAGACAAATACGTACATACTGGAAACACTTCACGATAGGAAATAACGCATCCTAAAAAATTAGCTTGTATCTCCTAAACAACACGTGGTAACTCGAAAAGATTTGCTGTGGCGTGTATGTCTAAACGTGTAGCCTCAAAAGAGAAAACACAGGAGAATTTTCTTTCGTCAAAATTTTTCAGAAAACCACATTTTAAGGAAATCCCGTATGGTGCAAAATTATCTTGTTTTTCCTAAACAACACGTTGTAACTAGAAAAGCTTTGGTGTTGCATGTATGTCTAAGTGTGTACCCTCAAAAGAGAACGCACAGGAGAGCTTTCTCGTGAAAGAATATGTAAGAATACCACGTTATAAGGGAATACAGTGTTGCAGAGTAAAGACAAATACGTACGTATTGGAAACACTTTACGAGAAGAAATTATGCATCTTACAAAATTAGCTTGTATCTCCTAAACAACACGTTGTAACTCGAAAAGATTTGGTGCGGCTTGTACGTCTAAACGTGTAGCCTCAAAAGACAACCCACAGGAGAATTTTCTTTCATCAAAATTTGTCAGAAAACCACGTTTTAAAGAAATCCCGCATCGTGCGAAATTATCGGCTTTTTCCTAAACAACACGTTGTAACTCGAAAAGATTTGGTGTCTCGTGTACATCTAAGCGTGTAGCCTCAAACGAGAACGCACAGAAGATTTTTCTCTCGAAAGAATATGTAAGAATACCACGTTATAAGGAAATACAGTGTTGCAAGGTAAAGATAAATAGTAACGTATTTTAAATACTTTACGAGTAGAAATAATGCATGGTACAAAATTAACTTGTATCTCCTAAACAACACCTTGTAACTCGAAAGAATTTGGTGTGGCGTGTACGTCTAAACGTGTAGCCTCAAAAGAGATCCCACAGGAGAATTTTCTTTCATCCAAATTTGTCCAAAAACCACGTTATAAGGAAATCCCGCATCGTGCGAAATTATCTTGTTTTTCCTAAACAACACGTTGTAACTCGAAAAGCTTTGGTGTCGCGTGTATGTCTAAGCGTGTAGCCTCAAAAGAGAAGGCAGAGGAGAGTTTTCTCTCGAAAGATTATGTAAGAATACCTCGTTATAAGGAAATACAGTGTTGCAGACTAAAGACAAATACGTACGTATTAGAAACACTTTACGAGAAGAAATAATGCATCGTACAAAATTAGCTTCTATCTCCTAAACTACACCTTCTAACTCGAAAGGATTTGGTGTGGCCTGTACATCTAAACATGTAGCCTCAAAACAGAACCCACAGGAGAATTTTCTTTCGTCAAAATTTGTCAGAAAACCACGTTTTAAGAAAATCCCGCATCCTGCGAAATTATCTTGTTTTTCCTAAACAACATGTTGTAACTCAAAAACCATTGGTGTTGCGTGTATGTCTAGGCATGTAGCCTCAAAAGTGGACGCACAGGAGAGTTTTCTCTCAAAAGAATATGTAAGAATACCACGTTATAAGGAAATACAGTGTTGCAGATTAAAGACAAATACAAACGTATTGGGAACACTTTACGAGAAGAAATAACGCATCGCACAAAATTAGATTGTATCTCCTAAACAACACGTTGTAACTCGAAAAGATTTGGTGTGGCGTGTACGTCTAAACGTGTAGCCTCAAAAGAGAACCAATAGGAGAATTTTCTATCGTCAAAATTTTTCAGAAAATCACGTTTTAAGGAATTCCCGCATCATGCGAATTTATCTTGTTTTTCCTAAACAACACGTTGTAACTCAAAAAGCTTTCGTGTTGTGTGTATGTCTAAGTGTGTAGCCTCAAAAGAGAAGGCAAAGGAGAGTTTTCTCTCGAAAGAATATGTAAGAATACCACATTACAAGGAAATACAGTTTTGCAGAGTAAAGACAAATATGTACGTATTGGAAACACTTTACAAGAGGAAATAATGCATCGTACAAAATTAGCTTGTATCTCCTAAACAACACGTTGTAACTCAAAAAGAATTGGTGTGGCGTGTACGTCTAAATGTGTAGCCTCAAAAGAGAACCCATAGGAGAATTTTCTTTCGTCAAAATTTTTCAGAAAATCACGTTAAGGAAATCCCGCATCATGCGAAATTATCTTGTTATTCCTAAACAACACATTGTACTTCAAAAAGCTTTCATGTTGCGTGTATGTCTAATTGTGTAGCCTCAAAAGAGAAGGCACAGGAGAGTTTTCTCTCGAAAGAATATGTAAGAATACCACATTATAAGGAAATACAGTTTTGCAGAGTAAAAAAAAAATATGTAAGTATTGGAAACACTTTACGAGAAGAAATAACGCATCGTACAAAATTAGCTTGTATCTCCTAAACAACCCCTTGTAAATCGAAAAGAATTGGTGTGGCATGTACGTCTAAATGTGTAGCCTCAAAAGAGAACCGAAAAGAGAATTTTCTTTCGTCAAAATTTTTCAGAAAATCACGTTTTAATGAAATCCCGCATCGTGCGATATTATGTTGTTTTTTCCTAAACAACACGTTGTAACTCGAAAAGCTTTCGTGTTGCGTGTATGTCTAAGTGTGTAGCCTCAAAAGAGAAGGCACAGGAGAGTTTTCTCTCGAAAGAATATGTAAGAATACCACATTATATGGAAATACAGTTTTGCAGAGTAAAGAAAAATACGTACTTATTGGAAACACTTTACGAGAGGAAATAATGCATCGTACAAAATTAGCTGGTATCTCCTAAACAACACGTTGTAACTCAAAATGAATTGCTGTGGCGTGTACGTCTAAACGTGTAGCCTCAAAAGAGAACCCATAGAAGAATTTTCTTTCGTCAAAATTTTTCAGAAAATCACGTTTTAAGGAATTCCCGCATCATGCGAATTAATCTTGTTTTTGCTAAACAACACGTTGTAACTCGAAAAGCTTTCGTGTTGCGTGTATGTCTAAGTGTGTAGCCTCAAAAGAGAAGGCAAAGGAGAGTTTTCTCTCGAAAGAATATGTAAGAATACCACATTATAAGGAAATACAGTTTTGCAGAGTAAAGAAAAATATGTACGTATTGGAAACACTTTACGAGAAGAAATAACGCATCGTACAAAATTAGCTTGTATCTCCTAAACAACCCCTTATAAATCGAAAAGAATTGGTGTGGTGTGTACGTCTAAATGTGTAGCCTCAAAAGAGAACCGAAAAGAGAATTTTCTTTCGTCAAAATTTTTCAGAAAATCACGTTTTAATGAAATCCCGCATCGTGCGAAATTATGTTGTTTTTCCTAAACAACACGTTGTAACTCAAAAAGCTTTCGTGTTGCGTGTATGTCTAAGTGTGTAGCCTCAAAAGAGAAGGCACAGGAGAGTTTTCTCTCGAAAGAATATGTAAGAATACCACATTATATGGAAATACAGTTGTGCAGAGTAAAGACAAATACGTACGTATTGGAAACACTTTACGAGAGGAAATAATGCATTGTACAAAATTAGCTTGTATCTCCTAAACAACACATTGTAACTCAAAAAGAATTAGTGTGGCGTGTACGTCTATATGTGTATCCTCAAAAGAGAACCCATAGGAGAATTTTCTTTCGTCAAAATTTTTCAGAAAATCACGTTTTAAGGAAATCTCGCTTCATGCGTAATTATCTTGTTTTTCCTAAACAACACTTTGTAACTCGAAAAACTTTAGTGTTGCGTGTATGTCTAAGCGTGTAGCCTCAAAAGAGAAGGTACAGGAGAGTTTTCTCTCGAAAGAATATGTAAGAATACCACGTTATAAGGAAATACAGTGTTGCAGAGTAAAGACAAATATGTATGTATTGGAAACACTTTACGAGAAGAAATAACGCATCATACAAAATTAGCTTGTATCTCCTAAACAACAGGTTGTAACTCGAAAGGATTTTGTGTGGCGTGTACGTCTAAAGGTGTAGCCTCAAAAGAGAACCGACAGGAGAATTTTCTATCGTCAAAATATGTGAGAAAACTACGTTTTAAGGAAATCCCTCATCGTGCAAAATTATCTTGTTTTTCTTAAACAACAAGTTGTAACTCGAAAAGCTTTGGTGTTGCGTGTATGTCTAAGCGTGTAGCCTCAAAAAAAGAATGCAAAGGAGAGTTTTTCCTCGAAAGAATATGTAACAATACCATGTTATAAGGAAATACAGTGTTGCAGAGTAAAGACAAATACGTACCTATTGGAAACACTTTACGAGAAGAATTAACGCATCGTACAAAATTAGCTTGTATCTCCTAAACAACACGTTGTAGCTCGAAAGTTTTGGTGTGGCGTGTATGTCTAAACGTGTAGCCTCAAAAGAGAACCCACAGGAGAATTTTCTTTCGTTAAAATTTTTCAGAAACCACGTTTTAAGGAAATCCCGCATCGTGCGAAATCATCTTCTTTTTCCTAAACAACATTGTAACTCGAAAAGCTTTAGTGTTGCGTGTATGTCTAAGCGTGGAGCCTCCAAAGAAAAGGCACAGGAGAGTTTTCTCTCGAAAGAATATGTAAGAATACCACGTTATAAGGAAATACAATTTTGCAGAGTAACGACAAATACGTACATATTGGAAACACTTTACGAGAAGAAATAACGCATCGTACAAAATTAGCTTGTATCTCCTAAACAACACGTTGTAACTCGAAAAGATTTGGTGTGACGTGTACATCTAAACGTGTAGCCTCAAAAGAGAACCCACAGGAGAATTTTCTTTCATCAAAATTTGTCAGAAACCACGTTTTAAGGAAATCTCGCATCCTGCGAAATTATCTTGTTTTTCCTAAACAACACGTTGTAACTCGAAAAGCTTTGGTGTTGCGTGTATGTCTAAGCGTGTAACCTCAAAAGAGAATGCACATGATAGTTGGCTCTCGAAAGAATATGTAAGAATACCACATTATAAGGAAATACAGTGTTGCAGAATAAAGACAAATACATACGTATTGGAAACACTTTAAGAGAAGAAATAATGCATCATACAAAATTAGCTTGTATCTCCTAAACAACACATTGTAACTCGAAAAGGTTTGGTGTGGCTCGTACCTCTACACGTGTAGCCTCAAAAGAGAACCCACAGGAGAACTTTCTTTCGTCAAAATATGTCAGAAAACCACGTTTTATGGAAATCTCGCATCGTGCGAAATTATCTTGTTTTTCCTGAACAACACGTTGTAACTCGAAAAGCTCTGGCGTTGCGTGTATGTCTAAGCGGGTAGCCCCAAAGTAGAACGCACAGGAGAGTTTTCACTCGAAAGAATATGTAAGAATACCACGTTATAAGGAAATACAGTGTTGCAGAGTAAAGACAAATAAGTACATATTGGAAAAACTTTACGAGAAGAAATAACGCATCGTACAAAATTAGCTTGTATCTCCTAAAAAACACGTTGTAACTTGAAAAGATTTGGTGTGACATATACGTCTAAACGTGTAGCCTCAAAAGAGAACCCACAGGAGTATTTTCTTTCATCAAAATTTGTCAGAAACCACGTTTTAAGGAAATCTCGCATCGTGCAAAATTATCTTGTTTTTCCTAAACAACATATTGTAACACGAAAAGCTTTGGTGTTGTGTGTATGTCTAAGCGTGTAGCCTCAAAAGAGAACGCACAGGAGAGTTTTCTCTTGAAAGAATATATAAGAATACCACGTTATATGGAAATACAGTGTTGAAGAGTAAAGACAAATCCTTACCTATTGGAAACACTTTAAGAGAATAAATAACGCATTTTACAAAATCAGCTTGTATCTCCTAAACAACACGTTGTAACTCGAAAAGATTTGGTGTGGCTCGTACGTCTACATGTGTAGCCTCAAAAGAGAACCCACAGAAGAACTTTCTTTCGTCAAAATTTGTCAGAAAACCACATTTTAAGGAAATCCTGCATCGTGCAAATTATCTTGTTTTTCCTAAACAACACGTTGTAACTCGAAAAACTTTGGTGTTGCGTGTATGTCTAAGCGTTCAGCCTCTAAAGTGTACGAACAGGAGAGTTTTCTCTCGAAAGAACATGTAAGAATACAACGTTATAAGGACATACAGTGTTGCAGAGTAAAGACAAATATGTACGTATTGGAAACACTTTACGAGAAGAAATAACGCATCATACAAAATTAGCTTGTATCTCCTAAACAACAAGTAGTAACTCGAAAGGATTTGGTGTGGCGTGTAAGTCTAAACGTGTAGCCTCGAAAGAGAACCCATAGGAGAATTTTCTTTCTTCAAAATTTGTCAGAAAACCACGTTTTAACGAAATCCCGCATCCTGGGAAATTATCTTGTTTTTCCTAAACAACAAGTTGTAACTCGAAAAGCTTTAGTGTTGCGTGTAAGTCTAAGTGTGTAGCCACAAAAGGGAATGCACAGGAGAGTTTTCTCTCGAAAGAATATGTAAGATTACCACGTTATAAGGAAATACAGTGTTGCAGACTAAAGACAAATACGTATATATTGGAAACACTTTAAGAGAAGAAATAACGCATCGTACAAAATTAGCTTGTATCTCCTAAACAACACGTTGTAACTCGAAAAGATTTGGTGTTACGTGTACGTCTAAACGTGTAGCCTAAAAAAGAGAACCGACAGGAGAATTTTCTTTCATCAAAATTTGTCAGAAACCACGTTTTAAGGAAATCTCGCATCATGCGTAATTATCTTGTTTTTCCTAAACAACACGTTGTAACTCGAAAAGCTTTAGTGTTGCGTGTATGTCTAAGCGTGTAGCCTCAAAAGAGAACGCACAGGAGAGTTTTCTCTCGAAAGAATATGTAAGAATACCACGTTATAAGGAAATACAGTGTAGCAGAGTAAAGACAAATACGAATGTATTGGAAACACTTTACGAGAAGAAATAACGCATCATACAAAATTAGCTTGTATCTCCTAAACAACAGCTTGTAACTCGAAAGGATTTGGTGTGGCGTGTACGTCTAAAGGTGTAGCCTCAAAAGAGAACCGACAGGAGAATTTTCTTTCCTCAAAATATGTGAGAAAACTACGTTTTAAGGAAATCCCTCATCGTGCAAAATTATCTTGTTTTTCTTAAACAACAAGTTGTAACTCGAAAAGCTTTGGTGTTGCGTGTATGTCTAAGCGTGTAGCCTCTAAAGAGAATGCGAAGGAGAGTTTTTTTTTCTCGAAAGAATATGTAAGAATACCACGTTATAAGGAAATACAGTGTTGCAGAGTAAAGACAAATATGTACGTATTGGAAACACTTTACTAGAAGAATTAACGCATCATACAAAATTAGCTTGTATCTCCAAAACAACACGTTGTAACTCGAAAAGTTTTGGTGTGGCGTGTATGTCTAAATGTGTAGCCCCAAAAGAGAACCCACAGGAGAATTTTCTTTCGTTAAAATTTTTCAGAATACCACGTTTTAAGGAAATCCCGCATCGTGCGAAATCATCTTCTTTTTCCTAAACAACATATTGTAACTCGAAAAGCTTTAGTGTTGCGTGTATGTCTAAGCGGGGAGCCACCAAAGAGAAGGCACAGGAGAGTTTTCTCTCGAAAGAATATGTAAGAAAACCACATTATAAGGAAATACAATTTTGCAGAGTAAAGACAAATAAGTACATACTGGAAACACTTTACAAAAAGAAATAACGCATCTTACAAAATTAGCTTGTATCTCCTAAACAACACGTTGTAACTCGAAAAGATTTGGTGTGACATGTACGTCTAAACGTGTAGCCTCAAAAGAGAACCCACAGGAGTTATAACGTGTTGTTTAGGAGATACAAGCTAATTTTGTACGATGCTTTATTTCTTCTAGTAAAGTTTAAGTGTTTCCAATAAGTATGTATTTGTCTTCACTCTGCAACACTGTATTTCCTTATAACGTGGTATTCCTACATATTCTTTCGGGAGAAAACTCTCCTGTGCGTTCTCTTTTGAGGCTACACGCTTAGACATACACGCAACACCAAAGCTTTTCGAGTTACAATGTGTTGTTTAAGAAAAACAAGATAATTTCGCACGGTGCGGGATTTCTTTAAAACGTGGTTTTCTGACTAATTTTGATGAAAGAAAACTCTCCTGTAGGTTCTCTTTTGAGGCTACACGTTTAGACGTACACGCCACACCAAATCTTTTCGAGTTACAACGTGTTGTTTAGGAGATACAAGCTAATTTTGTATGATGCGTTATTTCTTCTCTTCTCGTAAAGTGTTTCCAATAAGTATTTGACTATACTCTGCAACACTCTATTTCCTTATAACGTGGTATTCTTACATATTCTTTCGAGAGAAAACACTCCTCTGCGTTCTCTTTGGAGGCTACACGCTTAGACATATACGCAACACCAAAGCTTTTCGAGTTACAATGTGTTGATTAGGAAAAACAAGATAATTTCCCACGATGCGGGATTTCTTTAAAATGTGGTTTTCTGACAAATTTTGACGAAAGAAAATTCTCCTGTGGGTTCTTTTTTGAGGCTACACGTTTAGACGTACACGCCACACCAAATCTTTTTGAGTTACCACGTGTTGTTTAGGAGATACAAGCTAATTTTGTACCATGCGTTATTTCTTCTCATAATGTGTTTACAATACGTACGTATTTGTCTTTACTCTGCAGCTATATATTTCCTTATAACGTGGTATTCTTACATATTCTTTCGAGAGAAAACTCTCCTGTGCATTCTCTTTGAGGCTACACGCTTAGACATACACCCAACACCAAAGCTTTTCGAGTTACAATGTGTTGTTTATGAAAAACAAGGTAATTTCGCACGATGCGGGATTTCCTTAAAACGTGGTTTTCTGAAAAATTTTGACGAAAGAAAATTCTCCTGAGGGTTCTCTTTGAGGCTACACGTTTAGACGTACAGGCCTCACCAAATCTTTTTAAGTTACAACATGTTCTTTAGGAGATACAAGCTAATTTTGTACGATGCGTTATTTCTTCTCGTAAAGTTTTTACAATACGTAAGTATTTGTCTTTACTCTGCAACACTGTATTTCCTTATAACGTGGTATTCTTACATATTCTTTTGAGAGAAAACTCTCCTGTGCGTTCTCATTTGAGGCTACACGCTTTGACATACACGCAACACCAAAGCTTTTCGAGTTACAACGTGTTGTTTAGGAAGAACAAAATAATTTCCCATGATGCGGGATTTCCTTAAAACGTGGTGTTCTGACAAATTTTGACGAAAGAAAATTCTCCTGTGGGTTCTCTTTTGAGGCTACACGTTTAGACGTACACGCCACACCAAATCGTTTCGAGTTATAACATGTTGTTTAGGAGATACAAGCTAATTTTTACGATGCATTATTTCTTCTAGTAAAGTTTAAGTGTTTCCAATAAGTATGTATTTGTCTTTACTCTGCAACACTGTATTACCTTATAACGTGGTATTCCTACATATTCTTTCGGGAGAAAACTCTCCTGTGCGTTCTCTTTTGAGGCTACACGCTTAGACATACACGCAACACCAAAGCTTTTCGAGTTACAATGTGTTGTTTATGAAAAACAAGATAATTTCGCACGATGCGGGATTTCCTTAAAACGTGGTTTTCTGAAAAATTTTGACGAAAGAAAATTCTCCTGTGGATTCTCTTTGAGGCTACACGTTTACACGTACAGGCCACACCTAATCTTTTTAAGTTACAACGTGTTGTTTAGGAGATACAAACTAATTTTGTACGATGCGTTATTTCTTCTCGTAAAGTTTTTCCAATACGTATTTGTCTTTACTCTGCAACACTGTATTTCCTTATAACGTGGTATTCTTACATATTCTTTTGAGAGAAAACTCTCCTGTGCATTCTCATTTGAGGCTACACGCTTAGACATACACGCAACACCAAAGCTTTTTGAGTTACAACGTGTTGTTTAGGAAGAACAAGGTAATTTCCCACGATGCGGGATTTCCTTAAAACGTGGTGTTCTGACAAATTTTGACGAAAGAAAATTCTCCTGTGGGTTCTCTTTTGAGGCTACACGTTTAGACGTACACGCCACACCAAATCCTTTCGAGTAATAACGTGTTGTTTAGGAGATACAAGCTAATTTTGTACGATGCATTATTTCTTCTAGTAAAGTTTCAGTGTTTCCAATAAGTATGTATTTGTCTTTACTCTGCAACACTGTATTACCTTATAACGTGGTATTCCTACATATTCTTTCAGGAGAAAACTCTCCTGTGCGTTCTCTTTTGAGGCAACATGCTTAGACATACACACAACACAAAGCTTTTCGAGTTACAACCTGTTGTTTAGGAAAAACAAGATAATTTCGTATGATGGGGGATTTCCTTAAAAGGTGGTTTTCTGACAAATTTTGACAAAAGAAAACTCTCCTGTGGGTTCTCTTTTGAGGCTACAGGTTTAGACGTACACGCCACACCAAATCCTTTCGAGTTATAACGTGTTGTTTAGGAGATACAAGCTAATTTTGTATGATGCATTATTTCTTCTAGTAAAGTTTAAGTGTTTCCAATAAGTATGTATTTGTCTTTACTCTGCAACACTGTATTACCTTATAACATGGTATTCCTACATATTCTTTCGGGAGAAAACTCTCCTGTGCGTTCTCTTTTGAGGCTACACGCTTAGACATACACGCAACACCAAAGCTTTTCGAGTTACAACATGTTGTTTAGGAAAAACAAGATAATTTCGTATGATGGGGGATTTCCTTAAAAGGTGGTTTTCTGACAAATTTTGACGAAAGAAAACTCTCCTGTGGGTTCTCTTTTGAGGCTACACGTTTAGGCGTACACGCCACATCAAATCTTTTCGAGTTACAACGTGTTGTTTAGGAGATACAAGCTAATTTTGTATAATGCGTTATTTCTTTTCATAAAGTGTTTCCAATAAGTACATATTTGTCTATACTCTGCAACACTGTATTTCCTTATAACGTGGTATTCTTACATATTCTTTCGAGAGAAAACGCTCCTGTGCGATCTCTTTGGAGGCTACACGCTTAGACATACACGCAACACCAAAGCTATTCGAGTTACAACGTGTTGATTAGGAAAAACAAGATAATTTCCCACGATGCGGGATTTCCTTAAATCGTAGTTTTCTGACAAATTTTGACCTAAGAAAATTCTCCTGTGCGTTCTCTTTTGAGGCAACACGTTTAGACGTACACGCCACACCAAATCTTTTTGAGTTATCACGTGTTGTTTAGGAGATACAAGCTAATTTTGTACCATGCGTTATTTCTTCTCATAATGTGTTTCCAATACGTATGTATTTGTCTTTATTCTGCAGCAATATATTTCCTTATATCGTGCTATTCTTACATATTCTTTTGAGAGAAAACTCTCCTGTGCATTCTCTTTTGAGGCTACACGCTTAGACATACACCCAACAGCAAAGATTTTCCAGTTACAATGTGTTGTTTATGAAAAACAAGAAAATTTCGCAAGATGCGGGATTTTCTTAAAACGTGGTTTTCTGAAAAATTTTTACGAAAGAAAATTCTCCTGTGCATTCTCTTTTGAGGCGACATGTTTAAACGTGCAGGCCACACCAAATCTTTTCGAGTTACAACGTATTGTTTAGGACATACAAGCTAATTTTGTAAGATGCGTTATTTCTTCTCATAAAGTGTTTCCAATACGTACGTATTTGTCTTTACTCTGCAACACTGTATTACTTTATAACGTGGTATTCTTACATATTCTTTCGAGAAAAAACTCTCCTGTGCGTTCTCTTTTGAGGCTACACACTTAGACATACACGCAACACCAAAGCTTTTCGAGTTACAACGTGTTGTTTAGGAAGAACAAGACACTTTCGCAGGATGCGGGATTTCCCTAAAACGTGGTTTTCTGACAAATTTTAACGAAAGAAAATTCTCCTGTGGGTTCTCTTTTGAGGCTACACGGTTAGACGTACACGCCACGCCAAATCTTTTCGAGTTACAATGTGTTGTTTAGGAGATACAAGCTAATTTTTTAAGATGCGTTATTTCTTCTCGTGAAGTTTGTGTTTCCAATAAGTATGTATTTGTCTTTACTCTGCAACACTGTACTTCCTTATAACGTGGTATTCTTACATAATCTTTCAAGAGAAAACTCTCCTGTGCTTTCTCTTTCGAGGCTACACGCTTAGACATACACGCAACCCCAAAGCTTTTCGAATTGCAACATGTTGTTTAGGAAAAAGAAGATGATTTCGCACGATGCGGGATTTCCTTAAAAGGTGGTTTTCTGACAAGTTTTGACGAAAGAAAATTCTCCTGTGCGGTCTCTTTTGAGGCTACACGTTTTGATGTACATGCCACACCAAATCTTTTCAGGTTACAACGTGTTGTTTAGGACATACAAGCTAATTTTGCAAGATGCGTTATTTCTCTCATAAAGTGTTTCCAATACGTACATATTTGTCTTTACTCTGCCACACTGTATTTCCTTATAACGTGGCATTCTTACATATTCTTTTGAGAGAAAACTCTCTTGTGCGTTCTATTTTGGG
Source organism: Apodemus sylvaticus (assembly GCF_947179515.1). Classification (NCBI taxonomy): domain Eukaryota; kingdom Metazoa; phylum Chordata; class Mammalia; order Rodentia; family Muridae; genus Apodemus; species Apodemus sylvaticus. The sequence continues at coordinate 60,709,910 of NC_067492.1, read as the reverse complement.
GCTACACGCTTAGACATACACCCAACACCAAAGCTTTTCGAGTTAAAACGTGTTGTTTAGGAAGAACAAGATAATTTCTCATGATGCGGGATTTCCTTAAAATGTGGTTTTCTGACAAATTTTGACGAAAGAAAATTGTCCTGTGGGTTCTCTTTTGAGGCTACACGTTTAGACGTGTAGGCCACACCAAATCTTTTCGAGTTACAACGTGTTGTTTAGGAGATACAAGCTAATTTTGTACGATGCTTTATTTCATCTCGTAAAGTTTAAGGGTTTCCAATACATACGTATTTGTCTTTACTCTGCAACACTCTATTTCCTTATAACGTGGTATTCTTAAATATCCTTTCGAGAGAAAACTCTCCTGTGCGTTCTTTTTTGAGGCTACACGCTTAGACATACACGCAACACCAAAGCTTTTCGAGTTCAAAGTGTTGTTTATGAAAAACAAGATAATTTCGCACGATGCAGGATTTCCTTAATACGTGGTTTTCTGACAAATTTTGACCAAAGAAAACTCTCCTATGGGTTCTCTTTTGAGGCTACACGTTTAGACGTACAGGCCACACCTAATCTTTTTAAGTTACAACGTGTTGTTTAGGAGATACAATCTAATTTTGTAAGATGCATTATTTCTTCTCGTAAAGTTTTCTAATACATAAGTATTTGTCTTTACTCTGCAACACTGTATTTCATAATAACGTGGTATTCTTACATATTCTTTCGAGAAAAAACTCTCCTTTGCGATCTCTTTTGAGGCTACACGCTTAGACATACACGCAACAACAAAACTTTTCGAGTTACAATGTGTTGTTTAGGAAAAACAAGATAATTTCGCACGATGCGGGATTTCCTTAAAAGGTGGTTTTCTGACAAATTTTGACGAAATAAAGTTCTCCTGTGTGGTCTCTTTTGAGTCTACACGTTTAGACGTACACGCCACACCAAATCCTTTCAAGTTACAACGTGTTGTTTAGGACATACAAGCTAATTTTGCCAGATGCGTTATTTCTCTCATAAAGTGTTTCCAATACGTACGTATTTGTCTTTTACTCTGCCACACTGTATTTCCTTATAACGTGGTATTCTTACATATTCTTTCAAGAGAAAACTCTCCTGTGCGTTCTATTTTGGGGCTACACGCTTAAACATACACCCAACACCAAAGGTTTTCGAGTTAAAACGTGTTGTTTAGGAAGAACAAGATAATTTCTCACGATGCGGGATTTCCTTAAAACATGGTTTCTGACAAATTTTGACAAAAGAAAATTGTCCTGTGGGTTCTCTTTTGAGGCTACACGTTTAGACGTGTAGGCCACACCAAATCTTTTCGAGTTACAACGTGTTGTTTAGGAGATACAAGCTAATTTTCTATGATGATTTATTTCATCTCGTGAAGTTTAAGGGTTTCCAATACATACGTATTTGTCTTTTCTCTGCAACACTGTATTTCCTTATAACGTGGTATTCTTACATATTCTTTCGAGAGAAAAGTCTCCTGTGCGTACTCTTTTGAGGCTACATGCTTAGACATACACGCAACACCAAAGCTTTTCGAGTTACAACGTGATGTTTAGGAAAAACAACATAATTTCGTACGATGTGGGATTTCGATAAAACGTGGTATTCTGACAAATTTTGAGGAAATAAAACTCTCCTGTGGGTTCTCTTTTGAGGCTACACGTTTAGACGTACACGCCACACCAAATCTTTTTGAGTTATATCGTTTTGTTTAGGAGATACAAGCTAATTTTGTACCATGCATTATTTCTGCTCATAAAGTGTTTCCCATACTTACGTATTTGTCTTTACTCTGCAGCACTGTATTTCCTTATAACGTGGTATTCTTACATATTCTTTAGAGAGAAACCTCTCCTGTGCGTTCTCTTTTGAGGCTACATGCTTAGACATACATGCACACCAAAGCTTTTCGAGTTACAATGTGTTGTTTATGAAAAACAAGATAATTTTGCACGATTCGGGATTTCCTTAAAACGTGGTTTTCTGAAAAATTTTTACAAAAGAAAATTCTACTGGGGGTTATTTTTTGAGGCTACACGTTTAGACATACACGCCACACCAAAAGTTTTCGAGTTACAACGTGTTGTTTAGGACATACAAGCTAATTTAGCATGATGCGTTATTTCTCTCATAAAGTGTTTCCAATACATATGTATTTGTCTTTAATCTGCAACCCTGTATTTCCTTATAACGTGGTATTCTTACATATTCTTTCGAGAGAAAACTCTCCTGTGCATTCTCTTTTGTGGCTACACGCTTAGACATACACGCAACACCAAAGCTTTTCGAGTTACAACATGTAGTTTAGGAAGAACAAGATAATTTCTCACGATGCGGGATTTCCTTAAAACGTGGTTTTCTGACGAATTTTGACGAAAGAAAATTGTCCTGTGGGTTCACTTTTGAGGCTACACGTTTAGACGTACAAGCCACACCAAATCTTTTCGAGTAACAACGTGTTGTTTAGGAGATACAAGCTAATTTTTTACGATGCTTTATTTCATCTCGTAAAGTTTAAGGGTTTCCAATATGTACGTTTTTGTCTTTACTCAACAACACTCTACTTCCTTATAAAGTGGTATTCTTACCTATTCTTTCGAGATAAAACTCTCCTGTGCATTCTCTTTTGAGGCTACACGCTAAGACATACACGCAACACCAAAGCGTTTCGAGTTACAACGTGTTGTTTAGGAAAAACAAGATAATTTCGCGTGATGCGGGATTTCCTTAATACGTGGTTTTCTGACAATTTGACCAAAGAAAATTCTCCTGTGGGTTCTCTTTTGAGGCTACACGTTTAGACGTACATGCCACATCAAAACTTTTCGAGTTACAACATGCTGTTTAGGAGATACAAGCTAATTTTGTATGATGTGTTATTTCTTCTCGTAAAGTGTTTCCAATACGTACGTATTTGTCTTTACTCTGCAACACTGTATTTCCTTATAACGTGGTATTCTTATATATTCTTTCGAGAAAAAACTCTCCTTGCGTTCTCTTTAGAGGCTACAAGCTTAGACATACACGCAACACCAAAGCTTTTCGAGTTACAACATGTAGTTTAGGAAGAACAAGATAATTTCTCACGATGCGGGATTTCCTTAAAACTTGGTTTTCTGACAAATTTTGACGAAAGAAAATTGTCCTGTGGGTTCACTTTTGAGGCTACACGTTTAGACGTACACGCCACACTAAATCCTTTCGAGTTACAACCTGTTGTTTAGGAGATACAAGCTAATTTTGTATGATGCGTTATTTCTTCTCTTAAAGTGTTTCCAATACATATGTATTTGTCTTACACTGCAACACTGTATTTCCTTATAACGTGGTATTCTTACATATTCTTTCGAGAGAAAACTCTCCTGTGCATTCTCTTTTGAGGCTACACACTTAGACATACAGGCAACACCAAAGCTTTTCGAGTTACAACGTGTTGTTTAGGAAAAACAAGATAATTTCGCACTATGCGAGATTTCCTTAAAACGTGGTTTCTGACAAATTTTGATGAAAGAAAATTCTCCTGTCGGTTCTCCTTTGAGGCTACACGTTTAGACGTACACGTCACAACAAATCTTTTCGAGTTACAACATGTTGTTTAGGAGATACAAGCTAATTTTGTACGATGCTTTATTTCTTCTCTTAAAGGGTTTCCAATATGTAGGTATTTGTCTTTACTCTGCAACACTGTATTTCCTTATAACGTGGTATTCTTACATATTCTTTCAAGAGAAAACTCTCCTGTGCCTTCCCTTTTGAGGCTACACACTTAGACATACACGCAACACCAAAGCTTTTCGAGTTACAACTTGTTGTTTAGGAAAAACAAGATAATTTCGCAGGATGCGGGATTTCGTTAAAACGTGGTTTTCTGACAAATTTTGAAGAAAGAAAATTCTCCAGTGGGTTCTCTTTTGAGGCTACACTTTTAGATGTACACGCCAAACCAAATGTTTTCTTGTTTCCACTTGTTGTTTAGGAGATACAAGCTAATTTTGTACGATGCGTTATTTCTTCTCGTAAAGTGTTCCCTATATATACTTATTTGTCTTTACTCTGCAAAATTGTATTTCCTAATAACGTGGTATTCTTACATATTCTTTCGACAGAAAACTATCCTGTTCCTTCTCTTTTGAGGCTCCACGCTTACACATACACTCAACACTAATGCTTTTCGAGTTACAACATACTGTTTAGGAAAAAGAAGATGATTTCGCACGATGCGGGATTTCCTTAAAACATGGTTTTCTGAAAAATTTTGACGAAAGAAAATTCTCCTGTGGGTTCTCTTTTGAGGCTACACGTTTAGACGTACACGCCAAACCAAATCTTTTCGAGTTACAACTTGTTTTTTAGGAGATACAAGCTAATATTGTACGATGTGTTAATTCTTCTCGTAAGGTGTTTCCAATACGTATTTGTCTTTACTCTACAGCACTGTATTTCCTTATAACGTGGTATTCTTACATATTCTTTCGAGAGAAAACTATCCTGTGCGTTCCCTTTTGAGGCTACACACTTAGACATACACGCAACACCAAAGCTTTTCGAGTTACAACGTGTTGTTTATGAATAAAAAGATAATTTCGCACGATGCGGGATTTCCTTAAAACGTGGTTTATGACAAATTTTGATGAAAGAAAATTCTCCTTCGGTTCTCTTTTGAGGCTACATGTTTAGACGTACACGTCACACCAAATCATTTCGAGTTACAACTTGTTGTTTAGGAGATACAAGCTAATTTTGAACGATGCGTTATTTCTTCTCTTAAAGTGCTTCCAATATGTACTTATATGTCTTTACTCTGCAACACTGTATTTCCTTATAACGTGGTATTCTTACATATTCTTTGGAGAGAAAACTCTCCTGTGCATTCCCTTTTGTGGCTGCACACTTAGACATACACGCAACACCAAAGCTTTTCGAGTTAGAACTTGTTGTTTAGGAAAAACAAGATAATTTCGCAGGATGCGGGATTTCGTTAAAACGTCGTTTTCTGACAAATTTTGAAGAAAGAAAATTCTCCTATGGGTTCTCTTTTGAGGCTACACGTTTAGATGCACACACCACACCAAATCCTTTCGAGTTACTACGTGTTGTTTAGGAGATACAAGCTAATTTTGTACGAAGCATTATTTCTTCTCGTAAAGTGTTTCCAATACGGACGTATTTGTCTTTACATTTCAACACTGTATTTCCTTATAACGTTGTATTCTTACATGTTCTTTCGAGAGAAAACTCTCCTGTGCGTACTCTTTAGAGGCTACACGCTTAGACATACACGCAACACCAAAGATTTTCGAGTTACAACGTGTTGTTTAGGAAAAACAAGATAATTTTGCACGATGCGGGATTTCCTTAAAACGTGGTTTTCTGACAAATTTTGACGAAAGAAAGTTCCCCTGTGGGTTCTCTTTTGAGGCTACACATGTAGACGTACGAGCCACACCAAATCTTTTCGAGTTACAACGTTTTCTTTAGCAGATACAAGCTAATTTAGTACGATGCGTTATTTCTTCTCTTAAACTGTTTCCAATACGTACCAATTTGTCTTTACTCTGCAACACTGTATTTCCTTATAACGTGGTATTCGTACATATTCTTTCAAGAGAAAACTCTCCTGTGCATTCTCTTTTGAGGCTACAAGCTTAGACATACACGCAACACCAAAGCTTTTTGAGTTACAACGTGTTGTTTAGGAAAAACAAGATAATTTCGCACGATGCGAGATTTCCTTAAAACGTGGTTTCTGACAAATTTTGATGAAAGAAAATTCTCCTGTGGGTTCTTTTTTGAGGCTACACGTTTAGACATACACGTCACACCAAATCTTTTCGAGTTACAATGTGTTGTTTAGGAGATATGAGTTAATTTTTTACGATGCGTTATTTCTTCTCTTAAAGTGTTTCCAATACGTACTTATTTGTCTTTACTCTGCAACACTGTATTTCCTTATAAAGTGGTATTCTTACATATTCTTTCGAGAGAAAACTATCCTGTGCATTCCCTTTTGAGGCTACACACTTAGACATACAGGCAACACCAAAGCTTTTCGAGTAACAACGTGCTGTTTTTGAAAAACAAGATAATTTCGCACGAAGCGGGATTTCCTTAAAACGTGGTGTTCTGACAAATTTTGACGAAAGAAAATTCTCCTGTGGGTTCTCTTTTGAGGCTACACGTTTAGACATGCACGCCACACCAAATCCTTTTGAATTACGACGTGTTGTTTAGGAGATACAATCTAATTTTGTAAGATGCATTATTTCTTCTCATAAAGTGTTTCCAATACGAACGTATTTGTCTTTACTCTGCAGCACTGTATTTACTTATAACGTTGTATTCTTACATGTTCTTTCGAGAGAAAACTCTCCTGTGCATTCTCTTTAGAGGCTACATGCTTAGATATACACGCAACACCAAAGCTTTTCGAGTTACAACGTGTTGTTTAGGAAAAACAAGATAATTTTGCACGATGCGGGATTTCCTTAAAACTTGGTTTTCTGACAAATTTTGACGAAAGAAAGTTCTCCTGTGGGTTCTCTTTTGAGGCTACACGTTTAGACGTACGAGCCACACCAAATCTTTTCGAGTTACAACGTGTTGTTTAGGAGATACAAGCAAATTTTGTACGATGCATTATTTCTTCTCGTAAAGTGTTTCCAATACTTACTTATTTGTCTTTACTCTGCAACACTGTATTTCCTTATAAGGTGGTATTCTTACATATTCTTTCGAGGGAAAACTCTCCTGTGCGTTCTCTTTTGAGCCTACACGCTTAGACATACACGCAACGCCAAAGATTTTCGAGTTACAATGTGTTGTTTAGAAAAAACAAGATAATTTCGCACGATGCGAAATTTCCATAAAACGTGGTTTTCTGAAAAATTTTGACCAAAGAAAGTTCTCCTGTGGGTTCTCTTTTGAGACTACACGTGTAGAGGTACGAGCCACATCAAATCTTTTCGAGTAAATATAAAGAGGTAGTTATTGTAAATACTTTACGAGAAGAAATAACGCATGGTACAAAATTAGGTTGTATCTCCTAAACAACACATTGTAAATCGAAAATATTTGGTGTGGTGTATATGTCTAAATGTGTAGCCTCAAAAGAGAACCCACAGGAGAATTTCTTTCGTCAAAATTTGTCAGAAAACCATGTTTTATGGAAATCCCTCATCGTGCGAACTTATCTTGTTTTTCCTAAACAACACGTTGTAACTCGAAAAGGTTTGGTGTTGCTTGTATGTCTAAGCGTGTAGCCTGAAACGAGAACGCACAGGAGAGTATTCACTCGAAAGAAGGTGTAAGAATACCACGTAATAAGGAAATACAGTATTGCAGAGTAAAGACAAATACGTACGTATTGGAAACACTTAACGAGAAGAAATAATGCATCGTACAAAATTAGATTGTATCTCCTAAACAACACGTTGTAACTCGAAAAGATTTGGTGTGGCGTTTACGTCTAAACGTGTAGCCTCAAAAGAGAACCCACATGAGAATTTTCTTTCGTCAAAATTTGTCAGGAAACCATGTTCTAAGGAAATCCCGCATTGTGCGAAATTATCTTGTGTTTCCTAAACTACACGTTGTAACTCGAAAAGCTTTGAAGTTGCGAGTATGTCTAAGCGTGTAGCCACAAAAGAGAACGCACAGGAGAGTTTTCTCAAGAAAGAATATGTCAGAATACCACGTTATAAGGAAATACAGTGTTGCAGAGTAAAGATAAATAGGTAGTTATTGTAAATACTTTACGAGAAGAAATAACGCATGGTACAATATTAGGCTGTATCTCCTAAACAACACGTTGTAACTCGAAAGGATTTGGTGTGGCATGTACATCTAAACGTGTAGCCTCAAAAGAGAACACACAGGAGAATTTTCTTTCATCAAAATTTGTCAGAAAACCACGTTTTAAGGAAATCCCTCATCGTGCGAACTTATCTTGTTTTTCCTAAACGACACGTTGTAACTCGAAAAGCTTTGGTGTTGCATGTATGTCTAAGCGTGTAGACTTAAAAGAGAACGCACAGGAAAGTTTTCTCTCGAAAGAAAATGTAAGAATACCACGTTACAAGGAAATACAGTGTTGCAGAGTAAAGACAAATATGTACTTATTGGAAACACTTTAAGAGAAGAAATAACGCATCGTAAAAAATTAGCTTGTATCTCCTAAATAACACCTTGTAACTCGAAAGGATTTGGTTTGGCGTGTACATCTAAACGTGTAGCCTCAAAAGAGAACCCACAGGAGAATTTTCATTCGTCAAATTTTTTTCAGAAAACCACATTTTAAGGAAATCCCGCATCGTGCAAAATTACCTTGATTTTCCTAAACAACACGTTGTAACTCGAAAAGCTTTGGTGATGCGTGTATGTCTAAGCATGTAGCCTCAAAAGACAACGCACAGGAGAGTTTTCTCTTGAATGAATATCTAAGAATACCACGTTATAAGGAAATACAGTGTTGCAGAGTAAAGACAAATACATACGTACTGGAAACACTTTATGAGAAGAAATAACGCATCGTAAAAAATTAGCTTGTATCTTCTAAACAACACCTAGTAACTCGAAAAGATTTGGTGTGGCTCATACGTCTACACGTGTAGCCTCAAAAGAGAACACACAGGAGAATTTTCTTTCGTCAATATTTTCAGAAAACCACGTTTTAAGGAAATCCCTAATCGTGCAAAATTATCTTGTTTTTCCTAAACAACACGTTGTAACTCGAAAAGCTTTGGTGTTTGGTGTATGTCTAACTGTGTAGCCTCAAAAGAGAACGCACAGGAGAGTTTTCTCTCGAAAGAATATGTAAGAATACCACGTTATAAGGAAATACAGTGTCGAAGAGTAAAGACAAATACACACGTATTGGAAACACTTTACGAGAAGAAATAATGCATGGTACAAAATTAGCTTGTATCTCCTAAACAACACGTTGTAACTCGAAAAGATTTGGTGTGGCGTTTACATCTAAACGTGTAGCCTCAAAAGAGAACCCACAGGAGAATTTTCTTTCGTCAAAATTTGTCAGAAAACCACTTTTTAAGGAAATACCGCATCGTGCGAAATTATTTTGTTTTTCCTAAACAACACATTGTATCTCGAAAAGCTTTGGTGTTGCATGTATGTCTAAGCGTGTAGCCTAAAAGAGAACGCACAGGAGAGTTTTCTCTCGAAAGAATATGTAAGAATACCACGTTATAAGGAAATACAGTGTTGCAGAATAAAGACAAATACGTACTTATTAGAAACACTTTATGAGAAGAAATAACGCATCATACAAAATACAGTGTTGCAGAGTAAAGACAAATACATATGTATTGGAAACACTTACGAGAAGAAATAACGCATCGTAAAAAATTAGCTTGTATCTCCTAAACAACAAGTTGTAACTCGAAAAGATTTGGTGTGGCGTATACGTCTAAACGTGTAGCCTCAAAAGAGAACCCACAGGAGAATTTTCTTTGGTCAAAATTTGTCAGAAAACCACGTTTTAAGGAAATCCCGCATCTTGCTAAATTATCTTGTTTTTCCTAAACAACATGTTGTAACTTGAAAATCTTTGGTGTTGCGTGTATGTCTAAGAGTGTAGCCTCAAAAGAGAACACACAAGAGAGTTTTCTCTCGAAAGAATATGTAAGGATACCACGTTATAAGGAAATACAGTGTTGCAGAATAAAGACAAATACGTACTTATTGGAAACACTTTACGAGAAGAAATAATGCATCGTAAAAATTAGCTTGTATCTCCTAAACAACACATTGTAACTCGAAAATACTTGGTGTGGCGTGTACGTCTAAACGTGTAGCCTCAAAAGAGAACCCACAGGAGAATTTTTTTCCGTCAAAATTTGTCAGAAAACCATATTCTAAAGAAATCCCGCATCATGCGAAATTATCTTGTTTTTCCTAAACAACACGTTGTAACTCGAAAAGCTTTGATGTTGCGTGTAGGTCTAAGCGTGTAGCCTCAAAGGTGAACGCACAGGAGAGTTTTCTCTCGAAAGAATATGTAAGAATACCACCTTTTAAGGAAATACAGTGTTGCAGAGTAAAGAAAAATACGTACATATTGGAAAAACTTTACGAGAAAATAACGCATCGTACAAAATTAGCTTGTACCTCCTAAACAACACCAGGTAACTCGGAAGGATTTGGTGTGGCATGTGCGTCTAAACATGTAGCTTCAAAAGGGAACCCACAGGAGAATTTTCTTTCTTCAAAATTTGTCAGAAAACCACGTTTTTAGCAAATCCCGCATCGTGCGAAATTATAAGCGTGTAGCCTCAAAAGAGAACGCACAGGAGAGTTTTCTCTTAAAAGAATGTGAAAGAATACCACGTTATAAGGAAATACAGTGTTGCTGAGTAAAGACAAACACGTACGTATTGGAAACAGCATACGAGAAGAAATAATGCATCATACAAAATTAGCTTGTATCTCCTAAACAACACGTTGTTACTCGAAAAGATTTGGTGTGGCGTGTACGTCTAAACATGTAGCCTCAAAAGAGAACCCACAGGAGAATTTTCTTTCTTCAAAATTTGTCAGAAAACTACGTTTTCAGGAAATCCCGCATCGTGCGAAATTATCTTGTTTTTCCTAAACAACACATTGTAACTCGAAAAGCTTTGATGTTGCCTGTATGTCTAAATGTGTAGCCTCAAATGAGAAGGCACAGGAGAGTTTTCTTTCGAAAGAAAATATAGCAATACCACGTTATAAGGAAATACAGTGTTGCAGAGTAAAGACAAATACGTACGTATTGGAAACACTTTACGAGAAGAAATAATGCATCGTAAAAAATTAGGTTTTATCTCCTAAACAACACTTTGTAACTTGAAAAGATTTGGTGTGGCGTGTACGTCTAATCGTGTAGCCTCAAAAGAGAACCCACAGGAGAATTTTCTTTCATCAAATTTGTCAGAAAACCACGTTTTAAGGAAATACAGTGTTGCAGACTAAAGACAAATACGTACATATTGGAAACACTTTATGAGAAGAAATAATTCATCGGACAAAATTAGCATGTATCTCCTAAACAACACCTTGTAACTCGAAAAGCTTTGGTGTCGCTTGTATGTCTAAGCATGTAGCCTCAAAAGAGAATGCACAGGAGAGTTTTTTCTCGAAAGAATATGTAAGAATACCACGTTATAAGTAAATACAGAGTTGCAGATTAAAGACAAATACGTACTTATCGGAAACACTTTATGAGAAGAAATAACGCATTGTACAAAATTAGCTTTATGTCCTAAACAACACCTTGTAACTCGAAAGGATTTGGTGTGGCGTGTACGTCTAAATGTGTAGCCTCAAAAGAGAACCCACAGGAGAATTTTCTTTCGTCAAAATTTGTCAGAAAACCACGTTTTAAGGAAATCCCTCATCGTGCGAAATTATCTAGTTTTTCCTAAACAACACATTGTAACTCGAAAAGCTTTGGTGTTGCGTGTATGTCTAAGCATGTAGCCTCATAAGAGAACGCACAGGAGAGTTTTCTCTCGAACGAATATGTAAGAAATACCACGTTATAATGAAATACAGTGTTGCAGAGTAAAGATAAATAGGTAGTTATTGTAAATACTTTACGAGAAGAAATAACGCATGGTACAAAATTAGCTTGTATCTCCTAAACAACACATTGTAATTCGAAAATATTTGGTGTGGCGTGTACGTCTTAACTTGTAGCCTCAAAAGAGAACCCACAGGAGAATTTTCTTTCGTCAAAATTTTTGAGAAAACCACGTTTTAAGGAAATCCCTCATCGTGCGAAATTATCTTGTTTTTCCTAAACAACACATTGTAACTCAAAAAACTTTGGTGTTGCGTGTATGTCTAAGCGTGTAGCCTCAAAAGGGAACGCACAGGAGAGTTTTCTCTCGAAAGAATATGTAAGAATACCACGTTATAAAGAAATACAGTGTTGCAGAGTAAAGATAAATAGGTAGTTATTGTAAATACTTTACTAGAAGAAATAACGCATGGTACAAAATTAGCTTTTATCTCCTAAACAACACATTGTAACTCGAAAATATTTGGTGTGGCATGTACGTCTACACGTGTAGCCTCAAAAGAGGACCCACAGGAGAATTTTCTTTCGTCAAAATTTTTCAGAAAACACGTTTTATGGAAATCCCTCATCGTGCGAAATGATCTTGTTTTTCCTAAACAACACGATGTAAGTCGAAAAGATTTGGTGTTGCGTGTATGTCTAAGCGTGAAGCCTTAAAGAGAATGCACAGGAGACTTTTCTCTCGAAAGAATATGTAAGAATACCACGTTATAAGGAAATACAGTGTTGCAGAGAAAAGACAAATACGTACGTATTGGAAACACTTTACGAGAAGAAATAAAACATCGTAAAAAATTAGCTTTTATCTCCTAAACAACACTTTGTAACTCGAAAGATTTGGTGTGGCGTGTACGTCTAAACGTGTAGCCTCAAAAGAGAACCCACAGGAGAATTTTCTTTCGTCAAAATTTGTCAGAAAACCATGTATTAAGGAAATCCTGCATCGTGCGAAATTATCTTGTTTTTCCTAAACAACATGCTGTAACTCGAAAAGCTTTGGTGCTGCGTGTATGTCTAAGTGTGTAGCCTCAAAAGAGAGCACACAGGAGAGTTTTCTCTCGAAAGAATATGTAAGAATACCACCTTATAAGGAAATACAGTGTTGCAGAGTGAAGAAAAATATGTACATATTGGAAAAACTTTACTAGAAGAAATAACGCTTCGTACAAAATTAGCTTGTATCTCTTAAACAACACCTTGTAACTCGAAAGGATTTGGTTTGGCGTGTAAGTCTAAATGTGTAGCCTCAAAAGAGAACCCACAGGAGAATTTTCATTTGTCAAAATTTGTCAGAAAACCCCGTTTTAAGGAAATCCCGCATCATGCAAAATTATCTTTTTTTCCTAAACAACACGTTGTAACTCGAAAAGCTTTGGTGTTGCGAATATGTCTAAGCGTGTAGCCTCAATAGAGAATGCACAGGAGAGTTTTCTCTCGAAAGAATATGTAAGAATACCACGTTATAAGGAAATACAGTGTTGCAGAGTAAAGATAAATAGGTACTTATTGTAAATACTTTAGGAGAAGAATTAACACATGGTACAAAAGAGTTTTCTATCGAAAGAATATGTAAGAATACCACGTTATAAGGAAATACAGTGTTGCAGGGTAAAGACAAATACGTTCGTATTGGAAACACTTTACTAGAAGAAATAACGCATCGTACAAAATTAGCTTGTATCTCCTAAACAACACGTTGTAACTCGAAAGGATTTGGTGTGGCGTGTATGGCTAAACATGTAGCCTCAAAAGAGAACCCATAGGAGAATTTTCTTTCATCAAAATTTTTCAGAAAATCACGTTTTAAGGAAATCCCGAATCTTGCGAAATTATCTTGTTTTTCCTAAAGAACACGTTGTCACTCGAAAAGCTTTCGTGTTGCGTGTATGTCTAAGTGTGTAGCCTCAAAGGAGAAGGCACAGGAGAGTTTTCTCTCAAAAGAATATGTAAGAATACCACGTTATTAGGATATACAATGTTGCAGAGTAAAGACAAATATGTACCTATTGGAAACACTTTACGAGAAGAAATAACGCATCATAAAAAATTAGCTTTTATCTCCTAAACAGCACGATGTAAATCGAAAAGATTTGGTGTGGTGTGTACATCTAAACGTTTAGCTTCAAAAGAGAACCCGTAGGAGAATTTCCTTTCGTCAAATTTTTCAGAAAATCACGTTTTAAGGAAATCCTGCATCGTGCGAAATTATCTTGTTTTTCCTAAACAATACGTTATAACTGGAAAAGCTTTAGTGCTGCGTGTTTGTCTAAGTGTGTAGCCTCAAAAGAGAAGGCACAGGAGAGTTTTCTCTTGAAAGAATATGTAAGAATACCACGTTATAAGGAAATACAGTTTTGCAGAGTAAAGACAAATACGAACGTATTGGAAACACTTTACGAAAAGAAAAAACGCATCATACAAAATTAGCTTGTATCTCCTAAACAACTCGTTGTAACTCGAAAAATTTTGGTGTGGTGTGTACGTCTAAACGTGTAGCCTCAAAAGAGAACCCACAGGAGAATTTTCTATCGTCAAAATTTGTCAAAAAACCACGTTTTAAGGAAATACAGTGTTGCAGACTAAAGACAAATATGTACCTATTGGAAACACTTTAGGAGAAGAAATAAGGCATCGGACAAAATTAGCTCGTATCTCCTAAACAACACCTTGTAACTCGAGAAGCTTTGGTGCCGCGTGTATGTCTAAGCGTGTAGCCTCAAAAGAGAATGCACAGGAGAGTTTCCTTTCGAAATAATATGTAAGAATACCATGTTATAAGGAAATACAGTGTTGCAGGGTAAGACAAATACTTACGTATTGGAAATATTTTAGGAGAAGAAATAACGCATCGTACAAATTTAGCTTGTAACTCCTAAACAACACTTTGTAACTCGAAAAGATTTGGTGTGGCGTGTACGTCTAAACGTGTAGCCTCAAAAGAGAACCGACAGGAGAATTTTCTTTTGTCAAAATTTGTCAGAAAATCAAGTTTTAAGGAAATCCCTCATCATACGAAAGTATCTTGTTTTTCCTAAACAACACTTTGTAACTCGAAAAGCTTTGGTGTTGCATGTATGTCTAAGCGTGTAGCCTCAAAAGAGAACGCACAGGAGAGTATTCTCTCGAAAGAATATGTAAGAATACCACGCTATAAGGAAATACAGTGTTGCAGAATAAAGACAAATACGTACGTATTGGAAACACTTTACGAGAAGAAATAATGCATCGTACAAAATTAGCTTGTATCTCCTAAACAACAAGTTGTAACTCGAAAGTATTTGGTGTGGCTTGTACGTCTAAACGTGTAGCCTCAAAAGAGAACGCACAGGAGAATTTTCTTTCGTCAAAATTTGTCAGAAAACCACGTTTGAAGAAAATCCCGCATCGTGCGAATTTATCCTTTTTTTTCCTAAACAACAGGTTGTAACTCGAAAATCTTTGGTGTTGCGTGTATGTGTAAGCGTGTAGCCTCAAAAGAGAACGCACAGGAGAGTTTTCTCTCGAAAGAATATGTAAGAATACCACGTTATAAGGAAATACAGTGTTGCAGAGTAAAGACTAATACGTACGTATTGGAAACACTTTACGAGAAGAAATAATGCATCGTACAAAATTAGCTTGTATCTCCTAAACAAACCTTGTAACTCGAAAGGATTTGGGTGTGGTGTGTACATCTAAACGTGTAGCCTCAAAACAGAACCCACAGGAGAATATTCTTTCGTCAAAATTTGTCAGAAAACCACGTTTTAAGGAAATCCCGCATCGTGCGAAATTATCTTGTTTTTCCTAAACAACATGGAGAAACTCGAAAAGCATTGGTGTTGCGTGTATGTCTAAGTGTGTAGCCTCAAAAGAGAGCGCACAGGAGAGTTTTCTCTCGAAAGAATATGTAAGAATACCACCTTATAAGGAAATACAGTGTTGCAGAGCAAAGAAAAATACATACATATTGGAAAAACTTTACTAGAAGAAATAACGCATCATACAAAATTAGCTTGTATCTCCTAAACAACACCTTGTAACTCAAAAGGATTTGGTTTGGCGTGTAAGTTTAAACGTGTAGCCTCAAAAGAGAACAAACAGGAGAATTTTCTTTTGTCAAAATTTGTCAGAAAACCACATTTTAAGGAAATCACGCATCGTGCGAAATTATCTTGTTTTTCCTAAACAACACGTTCTAACTCGAAAAGCTTTGGTGTTGCATATATGTCTAAGCGTGTAGCCTCAATAGAGAATGCACAGGAGAGTTTTCTCTTGAAAGAATATGTAAGAATACCACGTTATAAGGAAATACAGTGTTGCAGAGTAAAGATAAATAGGTAGTTATTGTAAATACTTTAGGAGAAGAAATAACGCATGGTACAAAAGAGTTTTCTATCGAAAGAATGTGTAAGAATACCACGTTACAAGGAAATACAGTGTTGCAGGGTAAAGACAAATACGTTCGTATTGGAAACACTTTACTGGAAGAAATAACGCATCGTAAAAAATTAGCTTTTATCTCCTAAACAACACGTTGTAACCCGAAAGGATTTGGTGTGGCGTGTACGGCTAAACATGTAGCCTCAAAAGAGAACCCATAGGAGAATTTTCTTTTGTCAAAATTTTTCAGAAAATCACGTTTTAAGGAAATCCCGCATCGTGCGAAATTATCTTGTTTTTCCTAAAGAACACGTTGTCACTAGAAAAGCTTTCCTGTTGCGTGTATGTCTAAGTGTGTAGACTCAAAGGAGAAGGCACAGGAGAGTTTTCTCTCGAAAGAATATGTAAGAATACCACGTTATAAGGATATACAATGTTGCAGAGTAAAGACAAATACGTACCTATTGGAAACACTTTACGAGAAGAAATAACGCATCGTAAAAAATTAGCTTTTATCTCCTAAACAACACGTTGTAACTCGAAAAGATTTGGTGTGGCGTGTACGTCTAAACGTTTAGCCTCAAAAGAGAACCCATAGGAGAATTTCCTTTCGTCAAATTTTTCAGAAAATCACGTTTTAAGGAAATCCTGCATCGTGCGAAATTATCTAGTTTTTACTAAACAACACGTTGTAACTCGAAAAACTTTAGAGCTGCGTGTAGGTCTAAGTGTGGAGCCTCAAAAGAGAAGGCACAGGAGAGTTTTCTCTCGAAAGAATATGTAAGAATACCACATTATAAAGAAATACAGTTTTGCAGAGTAAAGACAAATATGTACGTATTGGAAACACTTTACGAAAAGAAAAAACGCATCGTAAAAAATTAGCTTGTATCTCCTAAACAACACTTTGTAACTCGAAATGAATTGGTGTGGCGTGTACGTCTAAACGTGTAGCCTCAAAGGAGAACCCATAGGAGAATTTTCTATCGTCAACATTTTTCAGAAAATCACCTTTTAAGGAAATCCCGCATCGTGCGAAATTATCTTGTTTTTCCTAAACAACACGTTGTAACACGAAAAACTTTCATGTTGCGTGTATGTCTAAGTGTGTAGCCTCAAAAGAGAAGGCACAGGAGAGTTTTCTCGTTAAACAATATGTAAGAATACCACATTATAAGGAAATACAGTGTTGCAGAGTAAAGACAAATACTTACTTATTGGAAACACTTTACGAGAAGAAATAATGCATCGTAAAAAATTAGATTGTATCTCCTAAACAACACGTTGTAACTCGAAAAGAATTGGTGTGGCATGTACGTCTAAACGTGTAGCCTCAAAAGAGAACCGATAGGAGAATTTTCTTTCGTCAAAATTTTTCAGAAAATCACGTTTTAAGGAAATCCCGCATCGTGCGAAATTATCTTGTTATTCCTAAACAACACGTTGTAACTCGAAAAGCTTTCGTGTTGCCTGTATGTCTAATTGTGTAGCCTCAAAAGAGAAGGCACAAGAGAGTTTTCTCTCGAAAGAATATGTAAGAATACCTCGTTATAAGGAAATACAGTGTTGCAGAGTAAAGACAAATACGTACGTATTGGAAACACTATACGAGAAGAAATAACGCACCATACAAAATTAGCTTGTATCTCCTAAACAACGCGTTGTAACTCGAAAGGATTTGGTGTGGCGTGTACGTCTAAACGTGTAGCCTCAAAAGAGAACCCATAGGAGAATTTCCTTTCGTCAAATATTTTCAGAAAATCACGTTTTAAGGAAATCCCACATCGTGCAAAATTATCTTGTTTTTCCTAAACAACACGTTTTAACTCGAAAAGCTTTGGTATTGCCAGTATGTCTAAGCGTGTAGCCTCAAAAGAGAAGGCACAGGAGAGTTTTCTCTCGAACGAATATGTAAGAATACCACGTTATAAGGAAATACAGTGTTGCAGAGTAAAGACAAATAGGTACGTATTGTAAACACTTTATGAGAAGAAATAACCCATGGTAAAAAATTAGCTTTTATCTCCTAAACAACACGTTGTAACTCGAAAATATCTGGTGTGGCGTTTACATCTAAATGTGTAGCCTCAAAAGAAAACCCACAGGAGAATTTCCTTTCTCCAAAATTTTTCAGAAACCACGTTTTAAGGAAATCCAGCATAGTGCGAAATTATCTTGTTTTTCCTAAACAACACATTTTAACTCGAAAAGCTTTGGTGTTGTGTGTATGTTTAAGCGTGTAGCCTCAAGGGGTACGCACAGGAGAGTATTCTCTCGAAATAATATGTAAGCATACCACGTTAGTTGCAGAGTAAAGACAAATACATACATATTGGAAACACTTTACGAGAAGAAATAACGCATGTTTAGGAGATACAAAATTAGCTTGTATCTCCTAAACAACACGTTATAACTCGAAAAGATTTGATGTGGCGTGTACGTCTAAACGTGTAGCCTCAAAAGCGAACCGACAGAATTTTTTTCGTCAAAATTTTGCAGAAAACCACGTTTTAAGGAAATCCCGCATCGTGCGAAATTATCTTGTTTTTCCTAAACAACACGTTGTAACTCGAAAAGCTTTCGTGTTGCCTGTATGTCTAATTGTGTAGCCTCAAAAGAGAAGGCACAAGAGAGTTTTCTCTCGAAAGAATATGTAAGAATACCTCGTTATAAGGAAATACAGTGTTGCAGAGTAAAGACAAATACGTACGTATTGGAAACACTATACGAGAAGAAATAACGCACCATACAAAATTAGCTTGTATCTCCTAAACAACGCGTTGTAACTCGAAAGGATTTGGTGTGGCGTGTACGTCTAAACGTGTAGCCTCAAAAGAGAACCCATAGGAGAATTTCCTTTCGTCAAATATTTTCAGAAAATCACGTTTTAAGGAAATCCCACATCGTGCAAAATTATCTTGTTTTTCCTAAACAACACGTTTTAACTCGAAAAGCTTTGGTATTGCCAGTATGTCTAAGCGTGTAGCCTCAAAAGAGAAGGCACAGGAGAGTTTTCTCTCGAACGAATATGTAAGAATACCACGTTATAAGGAAATACAGTGTTGCAGAGTAAAGACAAATAGGTACGTATTGTAAACACTTTATGAGAAGAAATAACCCATGGTAAAAAATTAGCTTTTATCTCCTAAACAACACGTTGTAACTCGAAAATATCTGGTGTGGCGTTTACATCTAAATGTGTAGCCTCAAAAGAAAACCCACAGGAGAATTTCCTTTCTCCAAAATTTTTCAGAAACCACGTTTTAAGGAAATCCAGCATAGTGCGAAATTATCTTGTTTTTCCTAAACAACACATTTTAACTCGAAAAGCTTTGGTGTTGTGTGTATGTTTAAGCGTGTAGCCTCAAGGGGTACGCACAGGAGAGTATTCTCTCGAAATAATATGTAAGCATACCACGTTAGTTGCAGAGTAAAGACAAATACATACATATTGGAAACACTTTACGAGAAGAAATAACGCATGTTTAGGAGATACAAAATTAGCTTGTATCTCCTAAACAACACGTTATAACTCGAAAAGATTTGATGTGGCGTGTACGTCTAAACGTGTAGCCTCAAAAGCGAACCGACAGAATTTTTTTCGTCAAAATTTTGCAGAAAACCACGTTTTAAGGAAATCCCGCATCGTGCGAAATTATCTTGTTTTTCCTAAACAACACGTTGTAACTCGAAAAGCTTTCGTGTTGCCTGTATGTCTAATTGTGTAGCCTCAAAAGAGAAGGCACAAGAGAGTTTTCTCTCGAAAGAATATGTAAGAATACCTCGTTATAAGGAAATACAGTGTTGCAGAGTAAAGACAAATACGTACGTATTGGAAACACTATACGAGAAGAAATAACGCACCATACAAAATTAGCTTGTATCTCCTAAACAACGCGTTGTATCTCGAAAGGATTTGGTGTGGCGTGTACGTCTAAACGTGTAGCCTCAAAAGAGAACCCATAGGAGAATTTCCTTTCGTCAAATATTTTCAGAAAATCACGTTTTAAGGAAATCCCACATCGTGCAAAATTATCTTGTTTTTCCTAAACAACACGTTTTAACTCGAAAAGCTTTGGTATTGCCAGTATGTCTAAGCGTGTAGCCTCAAAAGAGAAGGCACAGGAGAGTTTTCTCTCGAACGAATATGTAAGAATACCACGTTATAAGGAAATACAGTGTTGCAGAGTAAAGACAAATAGGTACGTATTGTAAACACTTTATGAGAAGAAATAACCCATGGTAAAAAATTAGCTTTTATCTCCTAAACAACACGTTGTAACTCGAAAATATCTGGTGTGGCGTTTACATCTAAATGTGTAGCCTCAAAAGAAAACCCACAGGAGAATTTCCTTTCTCCAAAATTTTTCAGAAACCACGTTTTAAGGAAATCCAGCATAGTGCGAAATTATCTTGTTTTTCCTAAACAACACATTTTAACTCGAAAAGCTTTGGTGTTGTGTGTATGTTTAAGCGTGTAGCCTCAAGGGGTACGCACAGGAGAGTATTCTCTCGAAATAATATGTAAGCATACCACGTTAGTTGCAGAGTAAAGACAAATACATACATATTGGAAACACTTTACGAGAAGAAATAACGCATGTTTAGGAGATACAAAATTAGCTTGTATCTCCTAAACAACACGTTATAACTCGAAAAGATTTGATGTGGCGTGTACGTCTAAACGTGTAGCCTCAAAAGCGAACCGACAGAATTTTTTTCGTCAAAATTTTGCAGAAAACCACGTTTTAAGGAAATCCCGCATCGTGCGAAATTATCTTGTTTTTCCTAAACAACACGTTGTAACTCGAAAAGCTTTGGTGTTGCGTGTATGTCTAAGCATGTAGCCTCAAAAGAGAACGCACAGAATAGTATTCTCTCGAAAGAATATGTAAAAATACTGCGTTATAAGGAAATACAGTGTTTCAGAGTAAAGACAAATACGTAAGTTTTGGAAACACTTTACGAGAAGAAATAATGCATCGTACAAAATTAGCTTGTATCTCCTAAACAACACGTTGTAACTCGAAAAGCTTTGGTGTTGCGTGTATGTCTAAGCATGTAGCCGCAAAAGAGAAGGAACATGAGCGTTTTCTCTCAAAAGAATATGTAAGAATACCACGTTATAAGGAAATACAGTGTTGCAGAATAAAGACAAATACATATGTATTGGAAAAACTTTAGGAGAACAAATAACGCATCGTACAAAATTAGCTTGTATCTCCTAAACAACACGTTGTAACTCGAAATGATTTGGTGTGGCATGTACGTCTAAACGTGTAGCCTCAATAGAGAACCCACAGGAGAATTTTCTTTCGTCAAAATTTGTCAGAAAACCACGTTTCAAGGAAATCTCGCATCGTGAGAAATTATCTTGTTTTTCCTAAACAACACGTTTTAACTCGAAAATCTTTGCTGTTGTACGTATGTCTAAGCATGTAGCCTCAAAAGAGAACGCACAGGAGAGTTTTCTCTCGAAAGAATATGTAAGAATACCACGTTATAAGGAAATACATTGTTCCAGACTAAAGACAAATACGTACATATTGGAAACACTTTACGAGAAGAAATAACGCATCGTTCAAAATTAGCTTGTATCTCCTAAACAACACATTGTAACTCGAAAAGCTTTGGTGTGGCATGTATGTCTAAGCATGTAGCCTCAAAGGAGAACGCACAGGAGAGTTTTCTGTCGAAAGAATATGTAAGAATACCACGTTATAAGGAAATACAGTGTTGCAGAATAAAGACAAATACGTATGTATTGGAAAAACTTACGAGAACAAATAACGCATCGTACAAAATTAGCTTGTATCTCCTAAACAACACGTTGTAACTGGAAAAGATTTGGTGTGGCGTGTACGTCTAAATGTATAGCCTCTAAAGAGAACCCACAGGAGAATTTTCTTTCGTCAAAATTTGTCAGAAAACCACGTTTTAAGGAAATCTTGCATTGTGCGAAATTATCTTGTTTTTCCTAAACAACACGTTGTAACTCGAAAAGCTTTGGTGTTCGGTGTATGTCTAAGCGTGTAGCCTCAAAAGAGAATGCACAGGAGAGTTTTCTCTCAAACGAATATGTAAGAATACCACGTTATAAGGAAATACAGTGTTGCAGAATAAAGACAAATACGTACATATTGGAAACACTTTACGAGAAGAAATAACTCATGGTACAAAATTAGCTTGTATCTCCTAAACAACACGTTGGAACTCGAAAATATTTTGTGTGGCGTGTAAGTCTAAATGTGTAGCCTCAAATGAGAACCCACAGGAGAATTTTCTTTGGTCAAAATTTTTCAGAAAACCACGTTTTAAGGAAATCCATCATCGCGCATAATTATCTTGTTTTTCCTAAACAACACGTTGTAACTCGAAAAGCTTTGGTGTTGGTTGTATGTGTAAGCATGTAGCCTCAAAAGAGAAAGCACAGGAGAGTTTTCTCTCAAAAGAATATGTAAGAATACCATGTTATAAGGAAATACAGTGTTGCAGAGTAAAGACAAATACTTACCTATTGGAAACACTTTACGAGAAGAAATAACGCATCGTTAAATATTAGCTTGTATCTTTAAAACAACATGTTGTAACTCGAAAAGATTTGGTGTGGCGTGTATGGCTAAAAGTGTAGCTTCAAAAGAGAACCCACAGGAGAATTTTCTTTCGTCAAAATTTGTCAGAAAACCATGTTTTAAGGAAATCCCTCATCGTGCGAAATTATCTTGTTTTACCTAAACAACACGTTGTAACTCGAAAAGCTTTGGTGTTGCGTGTATGTCTAAGCGTGTAGCCTCAAAAGAGAATGCACAGAAGAGTTTCCTCTCGAAAGAATATGTAAGAATACCACGTTATAAGGAAATACAGTGTTGCAGAGTAAAGACAAATACGTACATATTGGAAACACTTTAGGAGAAGAAATAACGCATCGTACAAAATTAGCTTGTATCTCCTAAACAACACACACGTTGTAACTCGAAAAGATTTGTTGTGGCGTATACGTCTAAACGTGTAGCCTCAAAAGAGAACCCACAGGAGAATTTTCTTTCGTCAAAACTTGTCAGAAAACCAAGTTTTAAGGAAACCCCCCATCATGCGAAATTATCTTGTTTTTCCTAAACAACACGTTGTAACTCGAAAAGCTTTGGTGATGCATGTATGTCTAAGAATGTAGCATCAAAAGAGAACGCACAGGAGAGTTTCCTTTCGAAATAATATGTAAGAATACCACGTTATAAGGAAATACAATGTTGCAGAGTAAAGACAAATACTTACGTATTGGAAACACTTTCGGAGAAGAAATAAGGCATCGTACATAATTAGCTTGTATCTCCTAAACAACACGTTGTAACTCGAAAAGATTTGGTGTAGCGTGTACATCTAAACGTGTAGCCTCAAAAGGGAACCGACAGGAGAATTTTCTTTCATCAAAATTTGTCAGAAAACCACGTTTTAAGGAAATCCCTCATCGTGCGAAATAATCGTGTTTTTCCTAAACAACACTTTGTAACTCGAAAAGCTTTGGTGTTTCGTGTATGTCTAAGCGTGTAGCCTCAAAAGAGAATGCACAGGAGAGTTTTCTCTCAAAAGAATATGTAAGAATACCACGTTATAAGGAAATACAGTGTTGCAGAGTAAAGACAAATACATACATATAGGAAACACTTTACCAGAAGAAATAATGCATCGTAAAAAATTAGCTTGTATCTCCTAAACAACAAGTTGTAACTCGAAAAGATTTGGTGTGACTTGTATGTCTAAACGTGTAGCCTCAAAAGAGAACCCACAGGAGAATTTTCTTTGTCAAAATTTGTCGGAAAACCACGTTTTAAGGAAATCCCGCATCGTGCGAAATTATCTTGTTTTTCCTAAACAACACTTTGTAACTCGAAAAGCTTTGGTGTTGCGTGTATGTCTAAGGTTGTAGCCTCAAAAGAGAAGGCACAGGAGAGTTTTCTCTCAGAAGAATATGTAAGAATACCACGGTATAAGGAAATACAGTGTTGCAGAATAAAGAAAAATATGTATGTATTGGAAACACTTTACAAGAAGAAATAACGCACTGTACAAAATTAGCTTGTATCTCCTAAACAACACGTTGTAACTCGAAAATATTTGGAGTGGCACGTACTTCTAAACGTGTAGCCTCATAAGAGAACCCACAGGAGAATTTTCTTTTCTCAAAATTTTTCAGAAATCACGTTTTTAGGAAATCCCGCATTGTGCGGAATTATCTGGTTTTTCCTAAACAACATGTTGTAACTCGAAAAGCTTTGGTGTTGCTTGTATGTCTAAGCGTGTAGCCTCAAAAGAGAACGCATAGGAGAGTTTTATCTCAAAAGAATATGTATGAATACCACGTTATAAGGAAATACAGTGTTGCAGAGTACAGATAAATAGGTATGTATTGTAAATACTTTACGAGAAGAAATAATGCATGGTAAAAAATTAGCTTGTATCTCCTAAACAACACCTTGTAACTCGAAAGGATTTGGTGTGGCGTGTACGTCTAAACGTGTAACCTCAAAAGAGAACCCAAAGGAGAATGATCTTTCATCAAAATTTTTCAGAAAACCACGTTTTAAGAAAATCCCTCATGGTGCGAAATTATCTTGTTTTTCCTAAACAACATGTTGTAACTCGAAATGCTTTTGCGTTGCGTGTATGTCTAAGCGTGTAGCCTCAAAAGAGAATACACAGGAGAGTTTTCTCTCGAAAGAATATGTAAGAAAACCACGTTATAAGGAAATACAGTGTTGCAGAGTAAAGACAAATACGTACGTATTGGAAACACTTTATGAGAAGAAATAACGCATGGGAAAAAATTAGCTTGTATCTCCTAAACTACACGTTGTAACTTGAAAAGATTTGGTGTGGCGTTTACATCTAAACATGTAGCCTCAAAAGAGAACCCACAGGAGAATTTTCTTTCGTGAAAATTTTTCAGAAAACCACGTTTTAAGGAAATCCCGCATCATGAGAGAGTATCTTGTTTTTCCTAAACAACACGTTGTAATTTGAAAAGCTTTGGTGTTGCGTGTATGTCTAAGCGTGTAGCCTCAAAAGAGAACGCACGGGAGAGTTTTCTCTTGAAAGAATATGTAAGAATACCACGTTAAAAGGAAATACAGTGTTGCAGAGTAAAGACAAATACGTACGTATTGGAAACACTTTATGAGGTGAAATAATGCATCATACAAAATTATCTTGTTTTTCCTAAACAACACCTTGTAAATCGAAAGGATTTGGTGTGGCGTGTATGTCTAAACGTGTAGCCTCAAAAGAGAACCCACAGGAGAATTTTCTTTCATCAACATTTGTCAGAAAACCACGTTTTAAGGAAATCCCATATCGCGCGAAATTATCTTGTTTTTTCCTAAACAACAGGTTGTAACTCGAAAAGCTTTGGTGTTGCCTGAATGTCTAAGCGTGTAGCCTCAAAAGAGAACGCACAGGAGAGTTTTCTCTCGAAAGAATATCTATGAATACCACGTTATAAGGAAATACAGTGTTGCAGAGTACAGATAAATAGGTACGTATTGTAAATACTTTATGAGAAGAAATAATGCATGGTACAAAATTAGCTTGTATCTCCTAAACAACACCTTGTAACTCGAAAGGATTTGGTGTAGCGTGTACGTCTAAACGTGTAACCTCAAAAGAGAACCCAAAGGAGAATTTTCTTTCATCAAAATTTTTCAGAAAACCACGTTTTAAGAAAATCCCTCATGGTGCGAAATTATCTTGTTTTTCCTAAACAACATGTTGTAACTCGAAATGCTTTTGCGTTGCGTGTATGTCTAAGCGTGTAGCCTCAAAAGAGAATACACAGGAGAGTTTTCTCTCGAAAGATTATGTAAGAAAACCACGTTATAAGGAAATACAGAGTTGCAGAGTAAAGACAAATACGTACGTATTGGAAACACTTTATGAGAAGGAATAACGCATGGAAAAAAATTAGCTTGTATCTCCTAAACTACACGTTGTAACTTGAAAAGATTTGGTGTGGCGTTTACATCTAAACATGTAGCCTCAAAAGAGAACCCACAGGAGAATTTTCTTTCATCAAAATTTTTCAGAAAACCACGTTTTAAGGAAATCCCGCATCATGAGAGAGTATCTTGTTTTTCCTAAACAACACGTTGTAATTGGAAAAGCTTTGGTGTTGCGTGTATGTCTAAGCGTGTAGCCTCAAAAGAGAACCCACAGGAGAATTTTCTTTCGTCAAAATTTGTCAGAAAACCACGTTTTAAGGAAATCCCGCATCGTGCGAAATTATCTTGTTTTTCCTAAACAACATGTTGTAACTCGAAAACTTTGGTGTTGCGTGTATGTGTAAGCTTGTAGCCTCAAAAGAGAAGGCACAAGAGAGTTTTCTCTCGAAAGAATATGTAAGAATACCACGTTATAAGGAAATACAGTGTTGCAGAATAAAGACAAATACGTATGTATTGGAAACACTTTACGAGAAGAAATAAAGCACTGTACGAAATTAGCTTGTATCTCCTAAACAACAAGCTGTAACTCTAAAAGATTTGGTGTGGCATGTATGTCTAAACGTGTAGCCTCATAAGAGAACCCACAGGAGAATTTTCTTTCGTCAAAATTTTTCAGAAATCACATTTTTCGGAAATCCCGCATTGTGCGAAATTATCTGTTTTTTCCTAAACAACACGTTGTAACTCGAAAAGGTTTGGTGTTGCGTGTATGTCTAAGCATGTAGCCTCAAAAGAGAATTCATAGGAGAGTTTTCTCTCGAAAGAATATGTAAGAATACCACGTTATAAGGAAATACAGTGTTGCAGAGTAAAACAAATACGTACTTATTGGAAACACTTTAAGAGAAGAAATAACGCTTGGAACAAAATTAGCTTGTATCTCCTAAATTACACGTTGTAACTCGAAAAGATTTGGTGTGGCATTTACATCTAAACGTGTAGCCTCAAAAGAGAACCCACAGGAGAATTTTCTTTGGTCAAAATTTGTCAGAAAACCACGTTTTAAGGAAATCCCGCATCGTGCGAAATTATCTTGTTTTTCCTAAACAACACGTTTTAAATCGAAAAGCTTTGGTACTGCGTGTATGTCTAAGCATGTAGCCTCAAAAGAGAACCCACAGAAGAGTTTTCTCTCGAAAGAATATGTAAGAATACCACGTTATAAGGAAATACAGTGTTGCAGAGTAAAGACAAATACATACGTATTGGAAACACTTTACGAGAAGAAATAAAGCATCGTACAAAATTAGTTTGTATCTCCTAAAGAACAAGTTGTAACTCTAAAAGATTTGGTGTGGCGTGTACGTCAAAACGTGTAGCCTCAAAAGAGTTCCACAGGAGAATTTTGTTTCGTCAAAATTGGTCAGAAAACCACATTTTAAGGAAATCCCGCGTCGTGTGAAATTATCTTGTTTTTCCTAAACAACACGTTGTAACTCGAAAAGCTTTGGTGTTGCGTGTATGTCTCAGCCTTTAGCCTCAAAAGCGAACGCACAGGAGAGTTTTCTCTCCAATGAATATGTAAGAATACCACGTTATAAGGAAATACATTGTTGCAGAGTAAAAACAAATACATACATATTGGAAACACTTTATGAGAAGAAATAATGCATCGTACAAAATTAACTTGTATCTCCTAAACAACACGTTGTAACTCGAAAAGATTTGGTGTGGCGTGTACGTCTGAAGGTATAGCCCAAAAGAGAACCCACAGGATAATTTTCATTCGTCAAAATTTGTCACAAAACCACGTTTTAAGGAAATCCCGCATCGTGGGAAATTATCTTGTTTTTCCTAAACAACAGGATGTAACTCGAAAAGCTTTGGTGTTGCGTATATATCTAAGCGTGTAGCCTCAAAAGAGAACGCACAGGAGAGTTTTCTTTCGAAAGAATATGTAAGAATACCACGTTATAAGGAAATACAATGTTGCAGAGTAAAGATTAACAGGTACGTATTGTAAATACTTTAGGAGAAGAAATAATGCATGGTAAAAAATTAGCTTGTATCTCCTAAACAACACCTTGTAACTCGAAAGGATTTGGTGTGGCGTGTACGTCTAAACGTGTAGCCTCAAAAGAGAACCCACAGGAGAATTTTCTTTCGTCAAAATTTGTCAGAAAACCACGTTTTAAGGAAATACCTCATCGTGCGAAATTATCTTGTTTTTCCTAAACAACATGTAGTAACTCGAAAAGCTTTGGTGTTGTGTGTATGTCTAACCGTGTAGCCTCAAAAGAATACACACAGGAGAGTTTTCTCTCAAAAGAATATGTAAGAATACCACATTATAGGGAAATACAGTGTTGCAGAGTAAAACAAATACGTACGTATTGGAAACACTTTACGAGAAGAAATAACGCATGGAACATAATTAGCTTGTATCTCCTAAACTACACGTTGTAACTTGAAAAGATTTGGTGTGGCATTTACATCTAAATGTGTAGCCTCAAAAGAGAACCCACAGGAGAATTTTCTTTCATCAAAATTTTTCAGAAAACCACGTTTTAAGGAAATCCCGCATCGTGCAAAATTATCCTTTTTTTCCTAAACAACATGTTGTAACTCGAAAATCTTTGGTGTTGCGTGTATGTCTAAGCATGTAGCCTCAAAAGAGAATGCACAGCAGAGTTTCCTCTTGAAAGCATGCTTAGTCATACACGCAACACCAAATCTTTACGAATATCAACTTTTTGTTTAGGAAATACAAGATAATATTTTATGGACCGTTATTTCTTCTCATAACGTTTAAGTATTTCTAATACGTACGTATTTGTCCTTACACTGCAACACTGTTTTTCCTTGTAACGTGGTATTCTGACATATTCTTTTGAGAGAAAACTCTCCTGTGCATTCTCTTATGAGGCTACACACTTAGGTATACAAACAACACCAAAGCTTTTCGAGTTAAAACATGTTGTTTAGGAAAAACAAGATAATTTCGCACGATGCTGGATTTCCTTAAAACGTGGTATTCTGACATAATTTTTCGAGCGAAAACTATCCTGTGCGTTGTCTTTTGAGGCTAAACGCTTAGTCATACACTCAACACCAAATCTTTTCGAGTTACAACGTGTTGTTTAGGAAAAACAAGATAATTTTGCATGATGCGTTATTTCTTCTCGTAAAGTTTAAGTATTTCTAATACGTACATGTTTGTATTTAGTCTGCAACACTGTATTACGTTATAATGTGGAATTCCTACATATTCTTTTCAGAGAAAACTCTCCTGTGCGTTCTCTTTTGAGGCTGCACGCTTAGTCATAAACGCAACAACAAATCTTTACGAATATCAACTTGTTGTTTAGGAAATATAAGATAATTTTTTACGGAGCGTTATTTCTTCTCATAAAGTTTAAGTATTTCTAATACGTACGAATTGGTCTTTACTCTGCAACACTGTATTTCCTTGTAACGTGGTATTCTGACATATTCTTTCGAGAGAAAACTCTCCTGTGTATTCTCTTCTGAGGCTACACACTTAGGCATACACACAACACCAAAGCTTTTCGAGTTACAATGTGTTGTTTAGGAAAAACAAGATAATTTCGCACGATGCTGTTTTTCCTTAAAACATGGTATTCTGACATTTTTTCAAGAGAAACCTCTCCTGTGCATTCTCTTTTGAGGCTACACGCTTAGTCATACACTCAACACCAAATCTTTTCGAGTTACAACGTGTTGTTTAGGAAAAACAAGATAATTTTGCATGATGTGTTATTTGTTCTCGTAAACTTTAAGTATTTCTAATACGTACATATTTGTCTTTACTCTGCAACACTGTATTACGTTATAACGTGGAATTCTTACATATTCTTTCGACAGAAAACTCTCCTGTGCGTTCTCTTTTGAGGCTGCATGATTCGTCATACACGCAACATCAAATCTTTATGAATATCAACTTGTTGTTTAGGAAATACAAGATAATTTTGTATGATGCGTTATTTCTTCTCGTAAAGTTTAAGTATTTCTATTACGTACGTATTTGTCCTTACTCTGCAACACTGTATTTCCTTATAACGTGGTATTATTACATATTCATTCAAGTGAAAACTCTCCTGTGTGTTCTCTTTTGAGGCTACACACTTAGACATACACGCAACACCAAAGCTTTTTGAGTTAAAACATGTTGCTTAGGAAGAACACGATAATTTCACACGATGGGGGACTTCCTTCAAACGTGTTATTCTGACATATTTTTTTGAGAGAATACTCTCCTGTGGGTTCTCTTTGAGGATACACGTTAAGACATACACGCAGCAACAAATCTTTTCGAGTTACAATGTGTTGTTTAGGAAATACAAGATAATTTTGTATGATGCGTTATTTCTTCTAATAAAGTTTAAGAATTTCTAATATGTATGTATTTGTCTTTACTCGGCAACACTGTATTTCCTTGTAATTTGGTATTGCTACATATTCTTTCGAGTGAAAAATCTCCTGTGCATTGTGTTTTGAGGCTACACGCTTAGACATACACTCAACACCAAAGCTTTTCGAGTTACAACGTGTTGTGTAGGAAAAACAAGATAATTTCGCATGATGCTGGATTTCCTTAAAACGTGGTATTCTGACATATTTTTTCAAGAGAAAATTCTCCTGTGCATTAGCTTTTGAGGCTACATGTTTAGACATGCACGCAAAACAAAATCTTTTCGAGTTACAACGTGTTGTTTAAGAAATACAAGATAATTTTGCACGATGCGTTATTTCTTCTTGTAAATTTTAAGTATTTCTAATATGTACGTATTTGTCTTTACTCTGCAACACTGTATTTCCTTATAACGTGGTTTTCTTACATATTCGTTCGAGAGAAAACTCTCCTGTGCGTTCTCTTTTGAGGCTGAACCCTTTCACAGACACACAACACCAAAGTTTTTCCAGTTACAACATCTTGTTTAGGAAAAACAAGATAATTTGGCAGGACGCGGGATTTCCTTAAAAAATTGTATTCTTACATATTTTTTCGAGAGAAAACTCTCCTGTGCATTCTCTTTTGAGGCTGTACGCTTAGTCATACACTCAACACCAAAGCTTTTCGAGCTACAACGTGTTGTGTAGGAAAAACAAGATAATTTCGTAAGATGATGGATTTCCTTAAAACGTGGTATTCTGACATATTTTTTGAGAGAAAACTCTCCTGTGCGTTCTCTTTTGAGGCTACACGCTTAGTCATACACTCAACACCACATCTTTTCGAGTTACAACTTGTTGTTTAGGAAAAACAAGATAATTTTGCATGATGTGTTATTTCTTCTCGTAAAGTTTAAGTATTTCTAATACATACATATTGGTCTTTACTCTGCAACACTGTTTTTCCTTGTAACGTGGTATTCTGACATATTCTTTCGAGAGAAACCTCTCCTGTGCATTCTCTTCTGAGGCTACACACTTAGGCATACACACAACACCAAAGCTTTTCGAGTTAAAACATGTTGTTAAGAAAAACAAGATAGTTTGGCACGATGCAGGATTTCCTTAAAACGTGGTTTTCTGACATAATTTTTCGAGCGAAAACTATCCTGTGCGTTCTCTTTTGAGGCTACACGCTTAGTCATACACTCAACACCAAATCTTTTCGAGTTACAACATGTTGTTTAGGAAAAACAAGATAATTTTGCTTGATGCGTTATTTCTTCTCGTAAAGTTTAAGTATTTCTAATACGTACATATTTGTCTTCACTCTGCAACACTGTATTACGTTATAACGTGGAATTCCTACATATTCTTTTGAGAGAAAACTCTCCTGTGCGTTCTCTTTTGAGGCTGGGCGCTTAGTCATACACGCAACACCAAATCTTTACGAATATCAACTTGTTGTTTAGGAAATACAAGATAAATTTTTATGGAGCTTTATTTCTTCGCAAAACGTTTAAGTATTTCTAATACGTACGTATTTGTCTTTACTCTGCAACACTGTTTTTCCTTGTAACGTGGTATTCTGACATATTCTTTCGAGAGAAAACTCTCCTGTGCATTCTCTTATAAGGCTACACACTTAGGCATACACACAACACCAAAGCTTTTCGAGTTAAAACATGTTGTTTAGGAAAAACAAGATAATTTCGCACGATGCTGGATTTCTTTAAAACGTGGTTTTCTGACATATTTTTTTGAGAGAAAACTCTCCTGTGCGTCCTCTTTTGAGGCTACACGTTTAGTCATACACTCAACACCAAATCTTTTCGAGTTACAACGTGTTGTTTAGGAAAAACAAGATAATTTTGCATGATGCGTTATTTCTTCTCGTAAAGTTTAAGTATTTCTAATACGTACATATTTGTCTTTACTCTGCAACACTGTATTACATTATAACATGGAATTTCTACATATTCTTTTGAGAGAAAACTCTCCTGTGCATTCTCTTTTGAGGCTGCATGCTTAGTCATACAGGCAAAACTAAATCTTTACGAATATCAACTTGTTGTTTAAGAAATACAAGATAATTTTGTACGGAGCGTTATTTCTTCTCATAAAGTTTAAGTATTTCTAATATGTACGTATTGGTCTTTACTCTGCAACACTGTATTTCCTTGTAACGTGGTATTCTGACATATTCTTTCGAGAGAAAACTCTCCTGTGCATTCTCTTCTGAGGCTACACACTTAGGCATACACACAACATCAAAGCTTTTCGGTTACAACGTGTTGTTTAGGAAAAACAAGATAATTTTGCACGATGCTGGTTTTCCTTAAAACATGGTATTCTGACATATTTTTTCAAGAAAAAACTCTCCTGTGCGTTCTCTTTTGAGGCTACACGCTTAGTCATACACTCAACACCAAATCTTTTCGAGTTACAACGTGTTGTTTAGGAAAAACAAGATAATTTTGCATGGTGTGTTATTTCTTCTCGTAAAGTTTAAGTATTTCTAATACGTGAATATTTGTCTTTACTCTGCAACACTGTATTACGTTATAATGTGGAATTCTTACATATTCTTTCGAGAGAAAATTCTCCTGTGCGTTCTCTTTTGAGGCTGCATGCTTTGTCATAAACTCAACATCAAATCTTTACGAATATCAACTTGTTGTTTAGGAAATACAAGATAATTTTGTATGATGCGTTATTTCTTCTCATAAAGTTTAAGTATTTCTAATACATACGTATTTGTCCTTACTCTGCAACATTGTATTTCCTTATAACGTGGTATTATTAGATATTCATTCAAGAGAAAACTCTCCTGTGCGTTTTCTTTTGAGGCTACACACTTAGACATACACACAACACCAAAGCTTTTTGAGTTAAAACATGTTGCTTAGGAAAAACACGATAATTTCACACGATGGGGGACTTCCTTCAAACGGGTTATTCTGACATATTTTTTCGAGAGAATACTCTCCTGTGGGTTCTCTTTGAGGATACACGTTTAGACATACACGCAGCAACAAATCTTTTCAAGTTACAATGTGTTGCTTAGGAAATACAAGGTAATTTTGTATGATGCGTTATTTCTTCTCATAAAGTTTAAGAATTTCTAATATGTATGTACTTGTCTTTACTCGGCAACACTGTATTTCCTTGTAATGTGGTAATCCTACATATTCTTTCGAGTGAAAACTCTCCTGTGCATTCTCTTTTGAGGCTACACGCTTAGACATACACTCAACACCAAAGCTTTTCGAGTTACAACGTGTTGTGTAGGAAAAACAAGATAATTTCGCATGATGCTGGATTTCCTTAAAACGTGGTATTCTGACATATTTTTTCGAGAGAAAATTCTCCTGTGCATTAGCTTTTGAGGCTACATGTTTAGACATGCACGCAAAACAAAATCTTTTCGAGTTACAACGTGTTGTTTAAGAAATACAAGATAATTTTGCACGATGCGTTATTTCTTCTTGTAAATTTTAAGTATTTCTAATATGTACGTATTTGTCTTTACTCTGCAACACTGTATTTCCTTATAACGTGGTTTTCTTACATATTCTTTCGAGAGAAAACTCTCCTGTGCGTTCTCTTTTGAGGCTGAACCCTTTCACAGACACGCAACACCAAAGTTTTTCGAGTTACAACATGTTGTTTAGGAAAAACAAGATAATTTCGCAGGATGCGGGATTTCCTTAAAACGTTGTATTCTGATATATTTTTTCGAGAGAAAACTCTCCTGTGCATTCTCTTTTGAGGCTGCACGCTTAGTCATACACGCAACACCAAAGCTTTTCGAGTTACAATGTGTTGTGTAGGAAAAACAAGATAATTTCGTAAGATGATGGATTTCCTTAAAACGTGGTATTCTGACATATTTTTCGAGAGAAAACTCTCCTGTGCGTTC
Organism: Apodemus sylvaticus; assembly: GCF_947179515.1. Lineage (NCBI taxonomy): Eukaryota > Metazoa > Chordata > Mammalia > Rodentia > Muridae > Apodemus > Apodemus sylvaticus. The sequence continues at coordinate 60,675,679 of NC_067492.1, read as the reverse complement.
TCTTTTGAGGCTACACGCTTAGTCATACACTCAACACCACATCTTTTCGAGTTACAACTTGTTGTTTAGGAAAAACAAGATAATTTTTAATGATGTGTTATTTCTTCTCGTAAAGTTTAAGTATTTCTAATACATACATATTGGTCTTTACTCTGCAACACTGTTTTTCCTTGTAACGTGGTATTCTAACATTTTCTTTCGAGAGAAAACTCTCCTGTGCATTCTCTTCTGAGGCTACACACTTAGGCATACACACAACACCAAAGCTCTTCGAGTTAAAACATGTTGTTTAGGAAAAACAAGGTAATTTCGCACTATGCTGGATTTCCTTAAAACGTGGTTTTCTGACATATTTTTTCGAGTGAAAACAATCCTGTGCGTTCTCTTTTGAGGCTACATGCTTAGTCATACACTCAACACCAAATCTTTTCGAGTTACAACGTGTTGTTTAGGAAAAAAAGATAGTTTTGCATGATACGTTATTTCTTCTCGTAAAGTTTAAGTATTTCTAATATGTACATATTTGTCTTTACTCTGCAACACTGTATTGCGTTATAACGTGTAATTACTACATATTCTTTCGAGAGAAAACTCTCCTGTGCGTTCTCTTTTGAGGCTGTACGCTTAGTCATACACACAACACCAAATCTTTACGAATATCAACTTGTTGTTTAGGAAATACAACATAATTTTGTACGGAGCGTTATTTCTTCTCGTAAAGTTTAAGTATTTCTAATACATACGTATTGGTCTTTACTCTGCAACACTGTATTTCATTGTAACGTGGTATTCTGACATACTCTTTTGAGAGAAAACTCTCCTGTGCACTTTCTCCTGAGGCTACACACTTAGGCATACACACAACACCAAAGCTTTTCGAGTTACAACGTGTTGTTTAGGAAAAACAAGATAATTTTGCATGATGCGTTATTTCTTCTCGTTAAGTTTAAGTATTTCTAATACGTACATATTTGTCTTTACTCTGCAACACTGTATTACGTTATAACATGGAATTCCTAAATATTCTTTTGAGAGAAAACTCTCCTGTGCATTCTCTTTTGAGGCTGCGCGCTTAGTCATACACGCAACACCAAATCTTTACGAATATCAACTTGTTGTTTAGGAAATACAAGATAATTTTTTATGGAGCTTTATTTCTTCGCATAACGTTTAAGTATTTCTAATACGTACGTATTTGTCTTTACTCTGCAACACTGTTTTTCTGTAACGTGGTATTCTGACATATTCTTTCGAGAGAAAACTCTCCTGTGCATTCTCTTATGAGGCTACACACTTAGGCATACACACAACACCAAAGCTTTTCGAGTTAAAACATGTTGTTTAGGAAAAACAAGATAATTTCGCACGATGCTGGATTTCCTTAAAACATGGTTTTCTGACATATTTTTTCGAGAGAAAACTCTCCTGTGCGTTCTCTTTTGAGGCTACACGCTTAGTCATACACTCAACAACAAATCTTTTCGAGTTACAACGTGTTGTTTAGGAAAAACAAGATAATATTGCATGATGCGTTATTTCTTCTCCTAAAGTTTAAGTATTTCTAATACATACATATTTGTCTTTACTCTGAAACACTGTATTACGTTATAACGTGGAATTTCTACATATTCTTTCGAGAGAAAACTCTCCTGTGCGTTCTCTTTTGAGGCTGCATGCTTAGTCATACACGGAACTCCAAATCTTTACGAATATCAACTTGTTGTTTAAGAAATACAAGATAATTTTGTATGGAGCGTTATTTCTTCTCATAAAGTTTAAGTATTTCTAATATGTACGTATTGGTCTTTATTCTGCAACACTGTATTTCCTTGTAACGTGGTATTCTGACATATTCTTTCGAGAGAAAACTCTCCTGTGCGTTCTCTTTTGAGGCTGCATCCTTAGTCATACACGCAACACCAAATCTTTACGAATATCAACTTGTTTAAGAAATACAAGATAATTTTGTACGGAGCGTTATTTCTGCTCATAAAGTTTAAGTATTTCTAATATGTACGTATTGGTCTTTACTCTGCAACACTGTATTTCCTTGTAACGTGGTATTCTGACATATTCTTTCGAGAGAAAACTCTCCTGTGCATTCTCTTCTGAGGCTACACACTTAGGCATACACACAACATCAAAGCTTTTCGAGTTACAACGTGTTGTTTAGGAAAAACAAGATAATTTTGCACGATGCTGGTTTTCCTTAAAACATGGTATTCTGACATATTTTTTCAAGAGAAAACTCTCCTGTGAGTTCTCTTTTGAGGCTACACGCTTAGTCATACACTCAACACCAAATCTTTTCGAGTTACAACGTGTTGTTTAGGAAAAACAAGATAATTTTGCATGATGTGTTATTTCTTCTCGTAAAGTTTAAGTATTTCTAATACGTACATATTTGTCTTTACTCTGCAACACTGTATTACGTTATAACGTGGAATTCTTACATATTCTTTCGAGAGAAAATTCTCCTGTGCGTTCTCTTTTGAGGCTGCATGCTTTGTCATAAACTCAACATCAAATCTTTACGAATATTAACTTGTTGTTTAGGAAATACAAGATAATTTTGTATGATGCGTTATTTCTTCTCATAAAGTTTAAGTATTTCTAATACGTACGTATGTGTCCTTACTCTGCAACACTGTATTTCCTTATAACGTGGTATTATTAGATATTCATTCAAGAGAAAACTCTCCTGTGCGTTCTCTTTTGAGGCTACACACTTAGACATACACGCAACACCAAAGCTTTTTGAGTTAAAACAAGTTGCTTAGGAAAAACACGATAATTTCACACGATGGGGGACTTCCTTCAAACGGGTTATTCTGACATATTTTTTCGAGAGAATACTCTCCTGTCGGTTCTCTTTGAGGATACACGTTTAGACATACACGCAGCAACAAATCTTTTCGAGTTACAATGTGTTGTTTAGGAAATACAAGATAATTTTGTATGATGCGTTATTTCTTCTCATAAAGTTTAAGAATTTCTAATATGTATGTATTTGTCTTTACTCTGCAACACTCTATTTCCTTGTAATGTGGTAATCCTACATATTCTTTCAAGTGAAAACTCTCCTGTTCATTCTCTTTTGAGGCTACACGCTTAGACATACACTCAACACCAAAGCTTTTCGAGTTACAATGTGTTGTGTAGGAAAAACAAGATAATTTCGTAAGATGCTGGATTTCCTTAAAACGTGGTATTCTGACATATTTTTTCGAGAGAAAACTCTCCTGTGTGTTCTCTTTTGAGGCTACATGCTTAGTCATACACTCAGCACCACATCTTTTCGAGTTACAACTTGTTGTTTAAGAAAAACAAGATAATTTTGCATGATGTGTTATTTCTTCTCGTAAAGTTTAAGTATTTCTAATACATACATATTGGTCTTTACTCTGCAACACTGTTTTTCCTTGTAACGTGGTATTGTGACATATTCTTTCGAGAGAAAACTCTCCTGTGCATTCTCTTCTGAGGCTACACACTTAGGCATACACACAACACCAAAGCTCTTTGAGTTAAAACATGTTGTTTAGGAAAAACAAGATAATTTCGCACGATGCTGGATTTCCTTATAACGTGGTTTTCTGACATATTTTTTCGAGCGAAAACTATCCTGTGCGTTCTCTTTTGAGGCTACACGCTTAGTCATACACTCAACACCAAATCTTTTCGAGTTACAACGTGTTGTTTAGGAAAAACAAGATAATTTTGCATGATGCGTTATTTCTTCTCATAAAGTTTAAGTATTTCTAATACGTACATATTTGTCTTTACTCTGCAACACTGTATTGCGTTATAACGTGGAATTACTACATATTCTTTCGAGAGAAAACTCTCCTGTGCGTTCTCTTTTGAGGCTGTACGCTTAGTCTTACACACAACACCAAATCTTTACGAATATCAACTTGTTGTTTAGGAAATACAACATAATTTTGTACGAAGAGTTATTTCTTCTGATAAAGTTTAAGTATTTCTAATACGTACGTATTGGTCTTTACTCTGCAACACTGTATTTCCTTGTAACGTCGTATTCTGATATATTCTTTCGAGAGAAAACTCTCCTGTGCATTCTCTTCTGAGGCTACACACTTAGGCATACACACAACACCAAAGCTTTTCAAGTTACAACGTGTTGTTTAGGAAAAACAAGATAATTTTGCATGATGCGTTATTTCTTCTCGTAAAGTTTAAGTATTTCTAATACGTACATATTTGTCTTTACTCTGCAACACTGTATTACGTTATAACGTGGAATTCCTACATATTCTTTTGAGAGAAAACTCTCCTGTGCGTTCTCTTTTGAGGCTGCGTGCATAGTCATACACGCAACACCAAATCTTTACGAATATCAACATGTTGTTTAGGAAATACAAGATAATTTTTTATGGAGCGTTATTTCTTCGCATAACGTTTAAGTATTTCTAATACGTACGTATTTGTCTTTACTCTGCAACACTTTTTGTTCTTGTAACGTGGTATTCTGACATATTCTTTCGAGAGAAAACTCTCCTGTGCATTCTTCTATGAGGCTACACACTTAGGCATACACACAACACCAAAGCTTTTCGAGTTAAAACATGTTGTTTAGGAAAAACAAGATAATTTCGCAGGATGCTGGATTTCCTTAAAACATGGTTTTCTGACATATTTTTTCGAGAGAAAACTCTCCTGTGCGTTCTCTTTTTAGGCTACACGCTTAGTCATACACTCAACACCAAATCTTTTCGAGTTACTACGTGTTGTTTAGGAAAAACAAGATAATTTTGCACGATGCGTTATTTGTTCTTGTAAATTTTAAGTATTTCTAATATGTACATATTTGTCTTTACTCTGCAACACTGTATTTCCTTATAATGTGGTTTTCTTACATATTCTTTCGAGAGAAAACTCTCCTGTGCATTCTCTTTTAAGGCTGAACCCTTTCACAGACACACAACACCAAAGTTTTTCGAGTTACAACATGTTGTTTAGGAAAAACAAGATAATTTCGCAGGATGCGGAATTTCCTTAAAACGTTGTATTCTGACATATTTTTCGAGAGAAAACTCTCCTGTGCATTCTCTTTTGAGGCTGCACGCTTAGTCATACACGCAACACCAAAGCTTTTTGAGTTAAAACATGTTGTGTAGGAAAAACAAGATAATTTCCTAGGATGATGGATTTCCTTAAAACATGGTATTCTGACATATTTTTTGGAGAGAAAACTCTCCTGTGCGTTCTCTTTTGAGGCTACATGCTTAGTCATACACTCAACACCACATCTTTTCGAGTTACAACTTGTTGTTTAGGAAAAACAAAATAATTTTGCATGATGCGTTATTTCTTCTCGTAAAGTTTAAGTATTTCTAAGGCATACATATTGGTCTTTACTCTGCAACACTGTTTTTCCTTGTAACATGGTATTCTGACATATTCTTTCGAGAGAAACATCTCCTGTGCATTCTCTTCTGAGGCTTCACACTTTGGAATACACACAGCACCAAAGCTTTTCGAGTTAAAACGTGTTGTTTAGGAAAAAAAAGATAATATCGTACAATGCTGGATTTCCTTAAAACGTGGTATTCTGACATTATTTTCGAGAGAAAACTCTCCTGTGCGTTCTCTTTTGAGGCTGCATGCTTACTCATACACACAACACCAATTTTTTTCGAGTTACAACGTGTTGTTTAGGAAAAACAAGATAATTTTGCATGATGCGTTATTTCTTCTCATATATTTTAAGTATTTCTAATAAGTATGTATCTGTCTTTACTCTGCAACACTGCATTTCTTTTAACGTGGAATTCTTACATATTCTTTCGAGAAAAAACTCTCCTGTGTGTTCTCTATTGAGGCTACATGCTTAGACATACACGCAACACCAAAGTTTTTCTAGTTCTAACGTGTTGTTTAGGAAAAATAAGATAATTTAGCACGACGCAGAATTTCCTTAAAACGTGGTATTATGACTTATTTTTTTCGAGAGAAAATTCTCCTGTGGGTTCTCTTTTGAGGCTGCATGTTTAGACATACACGCAACACCAATTCTTTTTGAGTTACAACGTGTTGTTTAGGAAATCCAAGAAAATTTTGCACGATGCGTTGTTTCTTCTCGTAAAGTTTAAGTATTTCTAATACGTACGTATTTGTCCTTACTCTGCAACATTGTATTTCCTAATAACGTGGTATTCTTACATATTCTTTCGAGAGAAAACTCTCCTGTGCGTTCTCTTTTAAGGCTACACGCTTAGACATACACGCAACACCAATGTTTTTCGAGTTCCAACGTGTTGTTTAGGAAAAACAAGACAATTTAGCACGATGCAGGATTTGCTTAAAACGTGGTATTATGAAGTATTTTTTTCGAGAGAAAATTCTCCTGTGGGTTCTCTTTTGAGGCTGCACGCTTAGAGAAAAATGCAACACCAAAGCTTTTCGAGTTACAATAAGTTGTTTAGGAAAAAAAAGATAATTTCGCACGATGAAGGATTTCCTTAAAACGTTGTATTCTGACATATTTTTTCGTGAGAAAACTCTCCTGTGCGTTCCCTTTTGAGGCTACACGCTTAGACATACACGCAACACCAAAGCTTTTCAAGTTACAACGTGTTGTTTAGGAAAAACAAGATAATTTAGCACGATGTGCGATTTCCTTATAACGGGGTATTCTGACATGTTTTTTCAATGGAAAAACTCTCCTGTGCATTCTCTTTTGAGGCTAGAAGCTTAGACATACATGCAACACCAAATCTTTTCGAGTTACAACGTGTTATTTAGGAAAAAATAGATAATTTTGCATGATGCGTTATTTCTTCTCATAAAGTTTAATTATTTCCAATATGTACGTATTTGTTTTTAATATGCAACCCTGTATTTCCTTATAACGTTTTATTCTTACATATTCTTTCGAATGAAAACTCTCCTGTGCGTTCTCTATTGAGGCTACACGCTTAGACATACACGCAACGCCAAAGCTTTTCGAGTTAAAATATGTTGTTAAGGAAAAACAAGATAATTCCCCAAGATGCATGATTTCCTTATAACGTGGTATTCTGACATATTTTTTCGAGAGAAAACTCTCCTGTGCGTTCGCTTTTGAGGCTGCATGCTTAGACAAAAATGCAACACCAAAGCTTTTCGAGTTACAATGTGTTGTTTAGGAAAAACAAGATAATATTGCACGATACAGGATTTTCTTAAAACGTAGCATTCTTACATATTTTTTCGAGAGTAAACTCTCCTGTGCGTTCTCTTTTGAGGCTACACACTTAGACATACATGCAACACCTAAGCTTTTCGTGTTACAACGTGTTGTTTAGGAAAAACAAGATAATTTCACACGATGCTGGATTTCCTTAAAACGTGGTATTCTGACATATTTTTTTGAGAGAAAACTCTCCTGTACATTCTCTTTTGAGGCTACAAGCTTAGACATACATGTAACACAAAATCTTTTCGAGTTACAACGTGTTGTTTAGGAAAAACTAGATAATTTTGCACGATGTGTTATTTTTCTTGTAAAGTTTAAGTATTTCCAATATGTACGTATTTGTCTTTACTCTACAACACTTTATTTCCTTATAACGTCGTATACTTACATATTCTTTCGAGAGAAATCTCTCCTGTGCGTTCTCTTTTGAGGCTGCACGCTTAGACAAAAACGCAACAGCCACGCTTTTCGAGTTACAACAAGTTGGTTAGGAAAAAAAAAAGATAATTTTGCACAATGCAGGATTTCCGTAAAACTTTGTATTCTGACATATTTTTTCGAGCAAAAACTCTCCTGTGCATTCTCTTTTGAGGCTACATGCTGAGACATACAAGCAACACCAAAGCTTTTCAAGTTACAACGTGTTGTTTAGGAATAACAAGATAATTTCGCACGATGCAGGATTTCCTTAAAACGTGGTATTGAGACATATTTTTTCGAGAGAAAATTCTCCTGTGGGTTCTCTTTTGAGGCTACACGTTTAGACATACAGGCAACACCAAATCTTTTTGAGTTACAACGTGTTGTTTAGGAAATACCAGATAATTTTGTATGATGCGTTATTTCTTCTCATAAAGTTTAAGTATTTCTAATAAGTAAATATTTGTCTTTACTTTGCAACACTGTATTTCCTTATAACGTGGTATTCTTAAATTTTCATTCGAGAGAATTCTCTCCGGTCCGTTCTCTTTTGAGGCTACACGCTTTGACATACATGCAACACCAAAGTTTTTCGAGTTACAACGTGATGTTTAGGAAAAACAAGAGAATTTCGCACGATGCGGGATTTCCTTAAAACATGGTATTCTGACATATTTTTTTGAGAGAAAACTCTCCTGTGCATTCTCTTTTGAGGCTGCATGCTTAGACAAAAACGCAACACCAAAGCTTTTCGAGTTACAACAAGTTGTTTAGGAAAAACGAGATAATTTCGCACGATACGGGATTTTCTTAAAACGTGGTATTCTGACATACTTTTTCGATAGAAAACTCTCCTATGCGTTCTCTTTTGAGGATACATGCTTAGACACACACGCAACACCAAATCTTTTCATGTTACAACGAGTTTTTTAGGAAAAACCATATAATTTCGCATGATGCAGGGTTTTTTTAAAACGTGGTATTCTGACATATTTTTTCGAGAGAAAATTCTCCTGTGGGTTCTCTTTTGAGGCTACACATTTACACATACACACAACACCAAATTTTTCTAGTTACAACATGTTGTTTAGGAAATACAAGAAAAATTTTACGATGCATTATTTCTTGTCGTAAAGTTTAAGTATTTCTAGTACGTACGTATTTGACTTTACACTGCAACACTGTATTTCCTTACAACGTGGTATTCTTACATATTCTTTCGAGAGAAAACTCTCCTGTGCGTTCTTCTTTGAGGCCTCTAGCTTAGACATACACGGAACACCAAACCTTTTTGAGTTGCAAAGTGTTGTTTAAGAAAAACAAGATAATTTCGCACGATGCAGGATTTCCTAAAAACGTGGTATTCTGACATATTTTTTTCGAGTGAAAACTCTCCTGTGCGTTCTCCTTTGAGGCTACACGCTTAGACATACATGCAACAACAAATCTTTTCGAGTTACAACGTGTTGTTTAGGAAGTACAAGATAAATTTGTACGATGCGTTATTTCTTCTCATAAAGTTTAAGAATTTTCAATACGTACGAATTTGCCTTTACTCTGCAACACTTTATTTCTTTATAACGTGGTATTCTTACATATTCTTTCGAGAGAAAACTCTCCTGTGCATTATCTTTTGAGGCTGCATGCTTAGACAAAAACGCAACACCAAAGCTTTTCGAGTTACAATGTATTGTTTAGGAAAAATTAGATAATATTGCACAATACGTGATTTTCTTAAAATGTGGTATTCTGACATATTTTTTCGAGAGTAAACTCTCCTGTGCGTTCTCTTTTGAGGCTACACGCTTAGACATACATGCAACACCAAGGCTTTTCGAGTTACAATGTGTTGTTTAGGAAAAACAAGATAATTTCGCACGATGCAGGATTTGCATAAAACGTGGTATTCTGACATATTTTTTCGAGAGAAAATTCTACTGTGGGTTCTCTTTTAAGGCTACCCATTTACACATACACACAACACCAAATCTTTTCGATTTACAACATGTTGTTTAGGAAATACTAGATAATTTTATATGATGCATTATTTCTTCTCGTAAAGTTTAAGTATTTCTAATACGTACATATTTATCTTTATTCTGCAGCACTGTATTTCCTTATAATGTGGTATTCTTACATAATCTTTCGAGAGAAAACTCTCCTGTGCGTTCTCTTTTGAGGCTACATGCTTAGACATACACGCAACACCAAATCTTTTCGAGTTACAACGTGTTGTATAGGAAAAACAAGATAATTTCGCACGATGCGGGATTTCCTTATAACGTGGTATTCTGACATATTTTTTCGAGAGAAAACTATCTTGTGCTTTCTCTTTTGAGGCAACACACTTAGACATACACGCCACATCAAATCTTTTCAAGTTACAACCTGATTTTTAGGAAATAGAATATAATTTTTTACGATGCGTTATTTCTTCTCTTAAAGTTTAAGAATTTCCAATACGTACGTATTTTTCTTTACTCTGCAACACTGTATATCCTTATAACGTGGTATTCTTACATATTCTTTTGAGAGAAAACTCTCTTGTGTGTTCTCTTTTGAGGCTACACGCTTAGACATACACGCAACACCAAAGCTTTTCGAGTTACAACGTGTTGTTTAGGAAACACATGATAATTTCGCACGATTAGGGATTTCCTTAAAACGTGGTATTCTGACATATTTTGTCGAGAGAAAACTTTCCTGTGCATTCTCTTTTGAGGCTACACGCTTAAACATATACGCCACACCAAATCTTTTCGAATTACAATGTGTTGTTTAGGAAATACAATAAAATTTTTTACGATGCGTTATTTCTTCTCATAAAGTTTTAGTATTTCTAATATGTACGTATTTGTCTTTACACTGCAACACTGTATTTCCTTATAACGTGGTATTCTTACATATTCTTTCGAGAGAAAACTCTCCTGTGCGTTCTCTTTTGAGGCTGCACCCTTAGACATACACGCAACACCAAAGCTTTTCAAGTTACAACGTGTTGTTTAGGAAAAACAAGATAATTTCGCACAATGCAGGATTTCCTTAAAACGTGGTATTCTGACATATTTTTTCGAGGGAAAACTCTCCTGTGCGTTCTCTTTTACGGCTACAAGCTTAGACATACACGCAAAAGCAAATCTTTTCCAATTTCAACTTGTTGTTTAGGAAATACAAGATAATTTTTTACGGAGCATTATTTCTTCTCCTAAACTTTAAGTATTTCTAATATGTACATATTTGTCTTTACTCTCCAACACTCTATTTCCTTGTAACGTGGTATTCTTACATATTCTTTCGAGAGAAAACTGTCCTGTGCCTTCTCTTTTGAGGCTACACACTTAGACATACACGCAACAACAAATCTTTTCGAGTTACAATGTGTTGTTTAGGAAATGCAAGATAATTTTTTACGATGCGTTATTTCTTATCGTAAAGTTTAAGTATTTCTAATATGTACGTATTTGTCTTTACTCTGCAACACTGTATTTCCTTGTAACGAGGTATTCTTACATATTCTTTTGAGAGAAAACTCTCCTGTGCGTTCTCTTCTGAGGCTACTCACATAGACATACACGCAACACCAAAGCTTTTCGAGTTAAAACTGGTTGTTTAGGTAAAAACAAGATAATTTCGCACGATGCGGGATTTCCTTAAAACGTGGTATTCTGACATATTCATTCGAGAGAAAACACTCCTGGGCGTTCTCTTTTGAGGATACACGCTTAGTCATACATGCAACACCAAATTTTTTCGAGTTACAATGTGTTGTTAAGGAAAAATAAGATAATTTTGCACGATGAGTTATTTAGGCATACACGCAACACCAAATGTTTTCGAGTTACAACGTGTTATTTAGGAAATACAAGATAATTTTGTACGATGCTTTATTTCTTCGAGTAAAGTTTAAGTATTTCTAATACGTACGTATTTGTCTTTACTCTGCAATACTATATTTCCTTATAACGTGGTATTCTTACATATTCTTTCGAGAGAAAACTCTCCTGTGCGTTCTCTTTTGAGTCTTCACGCTTAGACATGCATGCAACACCAAAGCTTTTTGAGTTACAAAATGTTGTTTAGGAAAAACAAGATAAGTTCGCACGATGCGGGATTTCCTTTAAAAATGGTATTCTGACATATTTTTTCGAGAGAAAATTCTCCTGTGGTTTCTCTTTTGAGGCTACATGCTTAGCCATACACGCAACACCAAATCTTTTCGAGTTACAACTTGTTGTTTAGGATATACAAGATAATTTTGCACGATACGTTATTTCTTCTCGTAAAGTTTAAGTATTTCTAATACGTACTTATTTGTCTTTAATCTGCAACTTTGTATTTCCTTAAAACGTGGTATTCTTACATATTCTTTCTAGAGAAAACGCTCCTGTGCCTTCTCTTTTGAGGATACACACTTAGACATAAACGCAATACCAAAGCATTTCGAGTTACAACGTGTTGTTTAGGAAAAAAATGATAATTTCACACGATGCGGGATTTCCATAAAAAGTGGTATTCTGACATATTTTTTCGAGAGAAAACTCTCCTGTGCATTCTATTTTGAGGCTACAAGCTTAGACATACATGCAACACCAAATCTTTTCGAGTTACAACGTGTTGTTTAGGAAAAACAAGATAATTTTGCACGATGCGTTATTTCTTGTCATAAAGTTTAAGTATTTCCAATACGTACATATTTTTCTTTACTCTGCAACACTGTATTTCATTATAACGTGGTATTCTTACATATTCTTTCAAGAGAAAACTCTCCTGTGTGTTCTCTTTTGAGGCTACACGCTTAGACATACACGCAACACCAAAGCTTTTAGAGTTACAACGTGTTGTTTAGGAAACACATGATAATTTCGCACGATGCAGGATTTCCTTAAAACGTGGTATTCTGACATATTTTTTTGAGAGAAAACTCTCCTGTGCGTTCTCTTTTGAGGCTACACGCTTAGACATATATGCCACACCAAATCGTTTTGAGTTACAACGTGTTGTTTAGGAAATACAAGATAATTTTTTACGATGCGTTATTTCTTCTCCTTAAGTTTAAGTATTTCTAATATGTACGTATTTGTCTTTATGCTGCAAAACTGTATTTCCTTGTAAAGTGGTATTCTTACATATCTTGTGAGAGAAAACTCTCCTGTGCATTATCTTTTGAGGCTACACAATTAGACATACACGCAACACCAAAGCTTTTCGAGTTAAAACATGTTTAGGAAAAACAAGATAATTTCGCACAATGCAGGATTTCTTTAAAACGTGGTATTGTGACATATTTTATCGAGAGAAAACTCTCCTGTGTGTTCTCTTTTGAGGCTACACACTGAGACATACAAGCAACACCAAAGGTTTTTGAGTTACAACATGTTGTTTAGGGAAAAAAAGATAATTTCGCACGTTGCAGGATTTCCTTAAAACTTGGTATTCTGACATATTTTTTCGGAGAAAATTCTCCTGTAGGTGTTCTTTTGAGGTTACACGTTTAGACATACACGCAACACGAAATCTTTTCGAGTTACAACGTGTTCTTCAGGAAATACAAGATAATTTTTATGATGCATTATTTCTTCTCGTAAAGTTTAAGTATTTCTAATACGTACTTATATGTCTTTACTCTGCAACATTTTATTCTGTTATAATGTGGAATTCTTACATATTCTTTCGAGAGAAAACTCTGCTGTGCGTTCTCTTTTGAGGCTACACGCTTAGACATACACGCAACACCAAAGCTTTTCGAGTTACAACGTGTTGTTTAGGAAAAACAACATAATTTCGCATGAAGCAGTATTTCCTTAAAACGTGGTATTCTGACATATTTTTTCAAGAGAAAATTCTCCTGTGGGTTCTCTTTTGAGGATACACATTTAAACATACACACAACACCAAATCTTTTCGAGTTACAACGTGTTGTTTAGGAAATACAAGATAATTTTGAACGATGCGTTATTTCTTCTCGTAAAGTTTAATTATTTCTAATAGGTATGTGTTTGTCTTTACTCTGCAACACTGTATTTCCTTACAACGTGGTATTCTTACATATTCTTTCGTGAGAAAACTCTCCTGTGCATTCTCTTTTGAGGCTACACACTTAGACATACATGAACACAAAATCTTTTCTAGTTACAACGTGTTGTTTAGGAAATACAAGATAATTTTGCACGATGTGTTATTTCTTCTCGTAAATTTTAAGTATTTCTAATATGTACGTATTTGTCTTTACTCTGCAACACTGTATTTCCTTATAACGTGGTATTTTTACATATTCTTTCGAGAGAAAACTCTCCTGTGCGTTCTATTTTGAGGCTGAACCCTTACACATATACGCAACACCAAAGCTTTTCGAGTTACAACGTGTTGTTTAGGAAAAACAAGATAATTTCGCAGGATGCGGGATTGCCTTAAAACGTGGTATTCTGACATATTTTTTTCGAGAGAAAACTCTCCTGTGTGTTCTCTTTTACGGCTACATGCTTAGACATACACGCAACACCAAATCTTTATGAATATCAACTTGTTGTTTAGGAAATACAACATAATTTTGTACGGAGCGTTATTCCTTCTCATAAAGTTTAAGTATTTCTAATACGTACGTATTTGTCTTTACTCTGCAACACTGTATTTCCTTTTAACGTGGTATTCTGACATATTCTTTCAAGAGAAAACTCTCCTGTGCATTCTCTTCTAAGGCTACACACTTAGGCATACACACAACACCAACGCTTTTCGAGGTAAAACATGTTGTTTAGGAAAAAAAAAGATAATATCGCACAATGCTGGAGTTCCTTAAAACGTGGTATTATGACATATTTTTTCGAGAGAAAACTCTCCTGTGCACTCACTTTTGAGGCTACACGATTAGTCATTACTCAACACCAAATCTTTTCGAGTTACAACGTGTTGTTTAGGAAAAACAAGATAATTTTGCATGATGCGCTATTTCTTCTTGTAAAGTTTAAGTATTTCTAATATGTACATATTTGTCTTCACTCTGCAACACTGTATTACGTGATAACGTGGAATTCTTACATATTCTTTCGAGAGAAAACTCTCCTGTGCGTTCTCTTTTGAAGCTACATGCTTAGACATACACGCAACACGAAAGCTTTTCGAGTTACAACGTGTTGTTTAGGAAAAACAAGATAATTTCGCAGGATGCTGTATTTCCCTAAAACGTGGTATTCTGACATATTTTTTCGAGCGAAAACTCTCCTGTGCGTTCCCTTTTGAAGCTCCATGCTTACTCATACAAGCAACACCAAATCTTTTCGAGTTACAACGTGTTGTTTAGGAAATACAAGATAATTTTGCACGATGCATTATTTCTTCTCGTAAATTTTAAGTATTTCTAATACGTATGTATTTGTCTTTACACTGCAACACTATATTTCCATATAACGTGGTATTCTTACATATTTTTTCGAGAGAAAACTCTCCTGTGCATTCTCTTTTGTGGCTACATGCTTAGACATACACGCAACACCAAAGTTTTTCGAGTTCCAACATGTTGTTTAGGAAAAACAAGGTAATTTTGCACGATGTGTTATTTCTTCTCGTAAAGTTTAAGTATTTCTAATATGTACGTATTTGTCTTTACTCTGAAACACTGTATTTCCTTATAACGTGGTATTCTTACATATTCTTTCGAGAGAAAACTCTCCTGTGTGTTCTCTTTTGAGGCTACACACTTAGACATACATGCAACACCAAAGCTTTTCAAGTTACAAAGTGTTGTTTAGGAAACACAAAATAATTTTGAACGATGTGCGATTTCCTTATAACGGGGTATTCTGACATGTTTTTTTTGGGAGAAAACTCTCCTGTGCATTCTCCTTTGAGGCTAGAAGCTTAAACATACAAGCAACACCAAATATTTTTGAGTTACAACGTGTTATTTAGGAAAAACCAGATAATTTTGCACGATGCGTTATTTCTTCTCATAAAGTTTAAGTATTTCTAATATGTACGTATTTCTCTTTAATATACAACTCTGTATTTCCTTATAAGGTGGTATTCTTACATATTCTTTCAAGTGAAAACTCTCCTGTGCGTTCTCTATTGAGGCTACACACTTAGACATACACGCAACACCAAAGCTGTTCGAGTCAAAATATGTTGTTGAGGAAAAACAAAATAATTTCCCACGATGCGTGATTTCCTTAAAACTTGGTATTCTGACATATTTTTTCGAGAGAAAACTCTACTGTGCATTGTCCTTTGAAGCTACATGCTTAGACATACACGCAACACCAAATCCTTTCGAGTTACAACGTGTTGTTTAGGAATTACAAGATAATTTTTTACGATGCGTTTTTTCTTCTCATAAAGTTTAAGTGTTTCTAATACGTACATAGTTGTCTTTACTCTCCAACACTGTATATCCTTATAACGTGGTATTCTTACATAATCTTTCGAGAGAAAACTCTCCTGTGCGTTCTCTTTTGAGGCTACACCCTTAGACATAGACGTAACACCAAAGCTTTTCGAGTTAAAACATGTTGTTTAGGAAAAACAAGATAATTTCGCACGATGCGGGATTTCTTTAAATCGTGCTATTCTGACATGTTTTTTCGAGAGAAAACACTCCTGTGCCTTCTCTTTTGAGGCTACAAGCTTATACATACACACAACACCAAATATTTTCGAGTTACAATGTTTTAGGAAAAACAAGATAATTTTGCACGATGTGATATTTCTTCTCGTAAAGTTTAAGTATTTCCAATACGTATGTATTTGTCTTTACTCTGCAACACTATCTTTCCTTATAACGTGGTATTCTTACATATTCTTTCGAGGGAAAACTCTCCTGTGCGTTCTCTTTTGAGGCTGCATGCTTAGACATACACTCAACACCAAAGCTTTTCGAGTTACAACGTGTTGTTTAGGAAAAAAAAAGATAATTACGCACGATGCTGGATTTCCTTAAAACGTGGTATTCTGAAATATTTTTTCGAGAGAAAATTGTTCTGTGCATTCTCTTTTGGGACTACATGCTTTACCACACACACAACATAAAATCTTTTCGAGTTATAATGTGTTGTTTAGGAAATAAAAGATAATTTTTCACGATGCGTTATTTCTTCTCGTAAATTTTAAGTATTTCTAATATGTACGTATTTGTCTTTACTCTGCAACACTTTATTTCCTTATAACGTGGTATTCTTACAAATCTTTCAAGTGAAAACTCTCCTGTGCGTTCTCTATTGAGGCTACACGTTTAGACATACACGCAACACCAAAGCTTTTCGAGTTAAAATATGTTGTTAAGGAAAAACAAGATAATTGCCCAAGATGCGTGATTTCCTTAAAACGTGGTATTCTGACATATTTTTTCGAGAGAAAACTCTCCTGTGCGTTCTCCTTTGAGGCTACACGCTTAGACATACACGCAACACCAAATCCTTTCGAGTTACAACGTGTTTTTTAGGAAATACAAGATAATTTTGTACGATGAGTTATTTCTTCTCATAAAGTTTAAGTGTTTCTAATACATACATAGTTGTCTTTACTCTCCAACACTGTATTTCCTTATAACGTGGTATTCTTAAATAATTTTTCGAGAGAAAACTCTCCTGTGCATTCTCTTTTGAGGCTCACGCTTAGATATCCACGCAACACCCCAGCTTTTCGAGTTACAACTTGTTGTTTAGGAAACAAAAGATAATTTTGCACGATGCGGGATTTCCTCAAAACGTGGTATTCTGACATATTTTTTTAGAGAGAAAACTCTCCTGTGTGTTCTCTTTTGAGGCTACACGCATAGACATATATGCCACACCAAATCTTTTCGAGTTACAACATGTTGTTTAGGAAATACAATATAATTTTGTACCATGCATTATTTCTTCTCGTAAAGTTTAAGCATTTCTAATATGTACGTATTTGTCTTTACTCTGCAAAACTGTATTCCCTTGTAACGTGGTATTCTTACATATTCTTGCGAGAGAAAACTCTTCCTGTGCATTCTCTGTTGAGGCTACACACTTAGACCTACAGGCAACACCAAAATTTTCATTTAAAACATGTTGTTTAGGAAAAACAAGATAATTTCACATGATGCAGGATTTCCTTAAAACATGGAATTGTGACATATTTTTTCGAGAGACAACACTCCTGTGCCTTCTCTTTTGAGGCTACAAGCATATACATACACGCAACACCAAATCTTTTCGAGTTACAATGTGTTGTTTAGGAAAAACAAGATAATTTTACATGATGTGATATTTCTTCTCGTAAAGTTTAAGTATTTCCAATACGTACATATTTGTCTTTACTCTGCAACACTATATTTCCTTATAACGTCGTATTCTTACATATTCTTTCGAGAGAAAACTTTCCTGTGCGTTCTCTTTTGAGGCTGCATGCTTAGACATACACGCAACACCAAAGCTTTTCAAGTTACAACGTGTTGTTTAGGAAAAACAAGATAATTTCGCACAATGCTGGATTTCCTTAAAACGTGGTATTCTTACATATTTTTTCGAGCGAAAACTCTCCTGTGCGTTCTCTTTTGCGGCTACACGCTTAGACATACGCGCAACATCAAAGCTTTTCGAGTTAAAACGTGTTGTTTAGGAAAAATTAGATAATTTCACAAGATGTGCTATTTCCTTATAACGGGGAATTCTGACATGATTTTTCAAGAGAAAACTCTCCTGTGCGTTCTCTTTTGAGGCTAGAAGCTTAGTGACATATTTTTTGAGAGAAAACACTCCTGTGTGTTCTCTTTTGAGGCTACAAGCTTAGACATACACGCAACACCAAATCATTTCGTGTTACAACGTGTTGTTTAGGAAAAACAAGATAATTTTGCAGGATGCATTTTTTCTTCTCGTAAAGTTTAAGTATTTCCAATACGTACGTATTTTTCTTTACTCTGCAACACTGTATTTCCTTATAACGTGGTATTCTTACATATTCTTTCGAGAGAAAACTCTCCTGTGTGTTCTCTTTTGAGGCTACACGCTTAGACATACACGCAACACCAAAGCTTTTCGAGTTACAACATGTTGTTTAGGAAACACATGATAATTTCGCACATGCGGGATTTCCTTAAAACGTGGTATTCTGACATATTTTTTCGAGAGAAAACTTTCCTGTGCATTCTCTTTTGAGTCTACATGCTTAGACATACACGCAACACCAAATCTTTTTGAGTTACAACATGTTGTTTAGGAAATACTAGATAATTTTGTATGATGCGTTATTTCATCTCGTAAAGTTTAAGTATTTCTAATATGTACGTATTTGTCTTTACTCTTCAACACTGTATTCCTTTGTAACGAGGTATTCTTACATATTCTTTAGAGAGAAAACTCTCCTGTGCATTCTCTTCTGAGGCTACACACTTAGACATACACGCAACACCAAAATATTTCGAGTTAAAACGTGTTGTTTAGGAAAAACAAGATAATTATGCACGATGCGGGATTTCCTTAAAACATGGTATTCTGACATATTTTTTTTCGAGAGTAAATTCTCCTGTGGGTTCTCTTTTGAGGCTACACGTTTAGCCATACACGCAACACCAAATCTTTTCAGGTTACAACGTGTTGTTTAGGATATACAAGATAATTTTGCATGATGTGTTATTTCTTCTCGTAAAGTTTAAGTATTTCTAATACGGACATATTTGTCTTTATTCTGCAACACTGTAATTCCTTATAACATGGTATTCTTATATATTCTTTCGAGAGAAAACTCTCCTATGCGTTCTCTTTTGAAGCTACACGCTTAGACATACAAGCAACACCAAAGCTTTTCGAGTTACAACATGTTGTTTAGGAAAAACAAGATAATTTCGCACGATGCAGGATTTCCTTAAAACGTGGTATTCTGATATATTTTTTCCAGAGAACATTCTGCTGTGGGTTCTCATTGAGGCTACATGTTTAGACATACACGCAACAACAAATGTTTTCGAGTTACAACGTGTTGTGTAGGAAAAACAAGATAATTTCACACGATGCGGGATTTCCTTAAAACGTGGTATTCTGATATATTTTTTCAAGGGAAAACTCTCCTGTGTGTTCTCTTCTGAGGCTACACACTTAGACATACACGCAACACCAAAGCTTTTCGAGTTAAAATGTGTTGTTTAGGAAAAACAAGATAATTTCGCATAATGCTGGATTTCCTTAAAACGTGGTATTCTGATTTATTTTTTCAAGAGAAAACTCTCCTGTGCATTCTCTTTTGAGGATACACGCTTAGTCATACACGCAACAGCAAATCCTTTCGAGTTACAAAGTGTTGTTTAGGAAAAACAAGATAATTTTGCATGATGCGTTATTTCTTCTCGTAAAGTTTAAGTATTTCTAATACGTACATATAAGTCTTTACTCTGCAACATTGTATTCCGTTATAACGTGGAATTCTTACATATTCTTTCGAGAGAAAACTCTCTTGTGCGTTCTCTTTTGAGGCTACACACTTAGACATACACGCAACACCAAAGCATTTCGAGTTACAACGTGTTGTTTAGGAAAAACAAGATAATTTCGCATGATGCAGTATTTCCTTAAATCGTGGTATTCTGACATATTTTTTCGAGAGAAAATTCTCCTGTGGGTTCTCTTTTGAGGCTACACATTTAGACATACACGCAACACCAAATCTTTTCGAGTTACAACGTGTTGTTTAGGAAATACAAGATAATTTTGTGCGATGCGTTATTTCTTCTTGTAAAGTGTATTTCTAATATGTACGTATTTGTCTTTACTCTGCAACACTGCATTTCCTTTTAACGGGGTATTCTGACATATTCTTTCAAGAGAAAACTCTCCTGTACGTTCTCTTCTGAGGCTACCCACTTAGACATACACGCAACACCAAAGCTTTTCGAGTTAAAACGTGTTGTTTAGGAAAAAACAAGATAATTTCGCACGATGCCGGATTTCCTTAAAATGTGGTATTCTGACATATTTTTTCGAGAGAAAACTATCCTGTGCATTATCTTTTGAGTCTACATGCTTAGACATACACGCAACACCAAATCTTTCGAGTTACAACATGTTGTTTAGGAAATACTAGATAATTTTGTATGATGCTTCATTTCTTCTCATAAAGTTTAAGTATTTCTAATACGTACGTATTTGTCTTTACCTGCATCACTGTATTTCCTTGTAATGTGGTATTTTTACATATTCTTTGGAGAGAAAACTCTCCTGTGTGTTCTCTTTTGAGGCTACACACTTAGACATACACGCAACACCAATGCTTTTCGAGTTACAACATGTTGTTTAGGAAAAACAAGATAATTTCGCACGATGCGGGATTTCCTTATAATGTGGTATTCTGACATATTTTTTCGAGAGAAAACACTCCTGTGCGTTCTCTTTTGAGGCTAGAAGCTTAGACATACACGCAACACCAAAACTTTTCGAGTTACAACGTGTTGTTTAGGAAATACAAGATAATTTTGTACGATTATTTTATTTCTTCTCGTAAAGTTTAAGTATTTCTAATATGTACATAGTTGTCTTTACTCTGCAACACTGTATTTCCTTATAACGTGGTATTCTTACATATTCTTTCGAGACAAATCTCTCCTGTGCATTCTCTTTTGAGGCTACAAGCTGAGACATACATAAAACACCAAAGCTTTTCGAGTTACAACGTGTTGTTTAGGAAAAATAACTTAATTTCGCACGATGCGGGACTTCCATAAAACGTGGTATTCTGACATATTTTTCCTAGAGAGAATTCTACTGTGGGTTCTCTTTTGAGGATCCACGATTAGACATACACGCAACAACAAATCTTTTCGAGTTACAATGTGGTGTTTAGGAAATACAAGATAATTTTGTATGATGCAATATTTCTTCTCATAAGTTTAAGTATTTCTAATATGTACGTATTTGTCTTTACTCTGCAACACTGTTTTTACTTATAATGTGGTATTCTTACATAATCTTTCGAGTGAAAACTCTCCTGTGCATTCTCTTTTGAGGCTACCCGCTTAGACATACACGCAACACCAATTCTTTTCGAGTTACAACGTGTTGTTTAGGAAAAACAAGATAATTTTGCATGATGCATTATTTCTTCTCGTAAATTTTAAGTATTTCTAATACGTACGTATTTGTCTTTACTCTGCAACACTGTATTTCCTTATAACGTCGTATTCTTACATATTCTTTTGAGAGAAAACTCTCCTGTGCATTCTCTTTTGAGGCTACACGCTTAGACATGCACGGAACACCAAAGCTTTTCAAGTTACCACGTTTTGTTTAGGAAAAACAAGAAAATTTTGCAGGATGTGCGATTTCCTTATAACGGGGTATTCTGACATATTTTTTCGAGAGAAAACTCTCCTGTGCATTCTCTTTTGAGGCTAGAAGCTTAGACATACACGCAACACCAAATCTTTTCGAGTTACAACGTGTTATTTAGGAAAAACAAGATAATTTTGCACGATGCGTTATTTCTTCTCATAAATTTTAAGTATTTCTAATACGTACGTATTTGTCTTTACTCTGCAACACTGAATTTCCTTATAACGTGGTATTCTTACATATTTTTTCGAGAGAAAACTCTCCTGTGCGTTCTCTTTTGCGGCTACACGCTTAGACATACACGCAACACCAAAGTTTTTCGAGTTACAACGTGTTGTTTATGAAAAACAAGATAATTTCGCACGATGCAGGATTTCCTTAAAACGTGGTATTATGAAGTATTTTTTCGAGAGAAAATTCTCCTGTGGGTTCTCTTTTGAGTCTACATGTTTAGACATACACGCAACACCAATTCTTTCGAGTTACAACGTGTTGTTTAGGAAAAACAAGATAATTTCGCATGATGCAGTATTTCCTTAAATCGTGGTATTCTGACATATTTTTTCGAGAGAAAATTCTCCTGTGGGTTCTCTTTTGAGGCTACACATTTAGACATACACGCAACACCAAATCTTTTCGAGTTACAACTTGTTGTTTAGGAAATACAAGATAATTTTGTGCGATGCGTTATTTCTTCTTGTAAAGTGTATTTCTAATATGTACGTATTTGTCTTTACTCTGCAACACTGCATTTCCTTTTAACGGGGTATTCTGACATATTCTTTCAAGAGAAAACTCTCCTGTACGTTCTCTTCTGAGGCTACCAACTTAGACATACACGCAACACCAAAGCTTTTCGAGTTAAAACGTGTTGTTTAGGAAAAAACAAGATAATTTCGCACGATGCCGGATTTCCTTAAAATGTGGTATTCTGACATATTTTTTCGAGAGAAAACTATCCTGTGCATTATCTTTTGAGTCTACATGCTTAGACATACACGCAACACCAATTCTTTTCGAGTTACAACGTGTTGTTTAGGAAAAACAAGATAATTTTGCATGATGCGTTATTTCTTCTCGTAAATTTTAAGTATTTCTAATACGTACGTATTTGTCTTTACTCTGCAACACTGTATTTCCTTATAACGTCGTATTCTTACATATTCTTTTGAGAGAAAACTCTCCTGTGCATTCTCTTTTGAGGCTACACGCTTAGACATGCACGGAACACCAAAGCTTTTCAAGTTACCACGTTTTGTTTAGGAAAAACAAGAAAATTTTGCAGGATGTGCGATTTCCTTATAACGGGGTATTCTGACATATTTTTTCGAGAGAAAACTCTCCTGTACATTCTCTTTTGAGGCTAGAAGCTTAGACATACACGCAACACCAAATCTTTTCGAGTTACAACGTGTTATTTAGGAAAAACAAGATAATTTTGCACGATGCGTTATTTCTTCTCGTAAATTTTAAGTATTTCTAAAACGTACGTATTTGTCTTTACTCTGCAACACTGTATTTCCTTATAACGTGGTATTCTTACATATTTTTTTCGAGAGAAAACTCTCCTGTGCGTTCTCTTTTGCGGCTACATGCTTAGACATACACGCAACACCAAAGTTTTTCGAGTTACAACGTGTTGTTTATGAAAAACAAGATAATTTCGCACGATGCAGGATTTCCTTAAAACGTGGTATTATGAAGTATTTTTTCGAGAGAAAATTCTCCTGTGGGTTCTCTTTTGACTCTACATATTTAGACATACACGCAACACCAATTCTTTTCGAGTTACAACGTGTTGTTTAGGAAAAACAAGATAATTTTGCATGAAGCGTTATTTCTTCTCGTAAATTTTAAGTATTTCTAATACGTACGTATTTGTCTTTACTCTGCAACACTGTATTTCCCTATAACGTGGTATTCTTACATATTCTTTCGAGAGAAAACTCTCCTGTGCATTCTCTTTTGAGGCTACACGCTTAGACATGCACGGAACACCAAAGCTTTTCAAGTTACCACGTTTTGTTTAGGAAAAACAAGAAAATTTTGCAGGATGTGCGATTTCCTTATAACGGGGTATTCTGACATATTTTTTCGAGAGAAAACTCTCCTGTGCATTCTCTTTTGAGGCTAGAAGCTTAGACATACACGCAACACCAAATCTTTTCGAGTTACAACGTGTTATTTAGGAAAAACAAGATAATTTTGCACGATGTGTTATTTCTTCTCATAAAGTTTAAGTATTTCCAATATGTACGTATTTCTCTTTAATATGCGACTCTGTATTTCCTTATAACGTGGTATTCTTACATATTCTTTCGAGTGAAAACTCCTGTGCGTTCTCTATTGAAGCTACATGCTTAGACATACACGCAACACCAAAACGTTTCGAGTTAAAATATGTTGTTAAGGAAAAACAAGATAATTTCCAACGATGAGTGATTTCCTTAAAACATGGTATTCTGACATATTTTTACGAGAGAAAATTCTCCTGTGCGTTCTCTTTTGAGGCTACATGCTTAGACATACACGCAACACCAAATCTTTTCGAGTTACAACCTGTTGTTTAGGAAACACAAGATAATTTCGCACGATGTGGGATTTCCTTAAAACGTGGTATTCTGACATATTTTTTCGAGAGAAAATTCTCCTGTTCGTTCTCTTTTGAGGCTACACGCATAGACATATACGCCACACCAAATCTTTTCGAGTTACAATGTGTTGTTTAGGAAATACAAAATGATTTTGTACGATGCGTTATTTCTTCTCGTAAGTTTAAGTATTTCTAATATGTACGTATTTGTCTTTACTCGGCAAAACTGTATTTCCTTGTAACGTGGTATTCTTACATATTCTTGTGAGAGAAAACTCTCCTGTGCATTCTCTTTTGAGGCTACACACTTAGACCTACACGCAACAACAAAGCTTTTCCTTTTAAAACATGTTGTTTAGGAAAAACAAGATAATTTCTCATGATGCAGGATTTCCTTAAAACATGGTATTGTGACATATTTTTTCGAGAGAAAACTCTCCCGTGCGTTCTCTTTTGAGGCTATATGAGGAGACATACAAGCAACACCAAAGGTTTTCTAGTTACAATGTGTTGTTTAGGAAAAACCAGATAATTTCGCATGTTGCAGGATTTCCTTAAAAGTTGGTATTCTGACATATTTTTTAGAGAGAAAATTCTCCTGTGGGTGCTCTTTTGGGCTACACGTTTAGACGTACACACAACACCAAATCTTTTCGAGTTATAACGTGTTGGTTAGGAAATACAAGATAATTTTGTACGATGCGTTATTTCTTCTCGTAAAGTTTAAGTATTTCTAATACGTACGTATTTGTCTTTACTCTGCAACACTTTATTTCCTTATAACGTGGTATTCTTACATATTCTTTCGAGAGAAATCTCTCCTGTGTGTTCTCTTTTGAGGCTACAAGTTTAGACATACATGCAACACCAAAGCTTTTCGAGTTACAAAGTGTTGTTTAGGAGAAACAAGATAATTCCGCACGATGCGGGATTTCCTAAAAATGTGGTATTCTGACATATTTTTTCGAGAGAAAAATCTCCTGTGCGTTCTCTTTTGAGGCTACAGGCTTAGACATACACGCAACACCAAATCTTTTCGAGTTACAACGTGTTGTTTAGGAAATACAAGATAATATTGTATGATGCGTTATTTCTTCTGGTAAAGTTTAGGTATTTCTAATACGTACGTATTTGTCTTTAACTGCAACACTGTATTTCCTTGTAACGTGGTATTCTTACACATTCTTTGGAGAGAAAACTCTCTTGTGCGTTCTCCTTTGAGGCTACACACTTAGACATACACGCAACACCAAAGCTTTCTGAGTTACAACATGCTGTTTAGAAAAACAAGATAATTTCACACGATGCAGGATTTCCTTATAACGTGGTATTCTGACATATTTTTTCGAGAGAAAACACTCCTGTGCAATCTACTTTGAGGCTACCAGCTTAGACATACATGTAACACAAAATCTTTTCGAGTTACAACGTGTTGTTTAGGAAAAACAAGATAATTTTGCACGATGCGTTATTTCTTCTCGTAAAGTTTAAGTATTTCCAATACGTCCATATTTGTCTTTACTCTGCAACACTGTTTTTCTTTATAATGTGGTATTATTCTTACATATTCTTTCGAGAGAAAATTCTCCTGTGCGTTCTCTTTTGAAGCTACACACTTAGACATACACGCACAACCAAAGGTTTTCGAGTTAAAACATATTGTTTAGGGAAAAAAAGATTATTTTGTACGATGTAGGATTTCCTTAAAACGTGGTATTCTGACATATTTTTTCGACAGTAATCTCTCCTGTGCGTTTTCTTTTGAGGCTACATGCTGAAACATACTAGCAACACGAAAGCATTTAGAGTTACAACATGTTGTTTAGGAAAAAATAGATAATTTTGCACGATGCAGGATTTCCTTAAAACGTGGTATTCTGATATATTTTTTCGAGAGAAAACTCTCCTGTGTGTTCTCTTTTGAGGCTACACACTGAGACATACAAGCTACACCAAAACATTTCGAGTTACAACGTCTTGTTTAGGAAAAACATCATAATTTCGCAGGATGCAGGATTTCCTTAAAACGTGGTATTCAGACATATTTTTTCGAGAAAAAACTCTCCTGTGCGTTCTCTTTTGAGGCTACAAGGTTAGACATACATGCAACACCAAATCTTTTCGAGTTACAACATGTTGTTTAGGAAAAACAAGATAATTTTGCACGATGTGATATTTCTTCTCGTAAAGTTTAAGTATTTCCAATATGTACGTATTTGTCTTTACTCTGCAACACGGTATTTCCTTATAACGTGGTATTCTTACATATTCTTTCGAGAGAAAACTCTCCTGTGCGTTCTATTTTGTGGCTGCACGCTTTGACAAAAACGCAACACCAAAGCTTTTCAAGTTACAACAAGTTGTTTAGGAAAAAAAAGATAATTTCGCACATTTCGGGATTTTCTTAAAACGTGGTATTCTGACGTATTTTTTCGAGAGAAAATTCTCCAGTGCGTTCTCTTTTGAGGCTACACGCTTAGACATGCGCGCAACACCAAAGCTTTTCGAGTTACAACGTGTTGTTTAGGAACAACTAGATAATTTACAAGATGCATTATTTCTTCTCGTAAATTTTAAGTATTTCTAATACATATGTGTTTTTCTTTAATCTGCAACACTGTATTTCCTTATAACGTGGAATTCTTTCATATACTTTCGAGAGAAGACTCACCTCTTCGTTCTCTTTTGAGGCTACACGCTAAGACATACACGCAACACCAAAGCTCTTCGAGTTACAACGTGTTGTTTAGGAAAAACAAGATAATTTCGCACGATGCGGGATTTCCGTAAAACGTGGTATTCTGACCAATTTTTTCGAGAGAAAACTCTCCTGTGCGCTCTCTTTTGAGGTTACAAGCTTAGACATACACGTAACACAAAATCTTTTTGAGTTACAACGTGTTGATTAGGAAAAACAAGATAATTTTGCATGATGCGTTATTTCTTCTCGTAGATTTTAAGTATTTCCAATATGTACGTATTTGTCTTTAATCTGCAACACTCTATTTCCTTATAACATGATATTCTTACATATTCTTTCGAGAGAAAACTGTCCTGTGCATTCTCTTTTGAGGCTGCACACTTAGACAAAAACGCAACACCAAAGTTTTTCGAGTTAAAACAGGTTGTTTAGAAAAAATGATAATTTCGCACGATGCAGGATTTCCTTAAAACGTAGTATTCTGACATATTTTTTCAAGAGAATACTCTCCTGTGTGTTCTCTTTTGAGGCCACACGCTGAGACATAAAAGCTACACCAAAGCTTTTCGAGTTACAACGTGTTGTTTAGGAAAAACAAGATAATTTCGCACGATGCAGGATTTCCTTAAAACGTGGTATTCTGACATATTTTTTTGAGAAAAAACTCTCCTGTGCGTTTTCTTTTGAGGGGACCCATTTAGACATACACAGAATACCAAATCTTTTCGAGTTACAACGTGTTGTTTAGGAAATACAAGATAATTTTTTACAATGCGTTATTTCTTCTGGTAAAGTTTAAGTATTTCTAATATGTACGTATTGGTCTTTACTCTGCAACACTGTATTCCCTTATAACATGGTATTCTTACATATTCTTTCGACAGAAAACTCTCCCGTGTGTTCTCTTTTGAGGCTAAATGATTAGTCATACACGCAACACCAAATCTTTTCGAGTTACAACGTGTTGTTTAAGAAATACAAGATAATTTTGTAAGATGCGTTATTTCTTCTCATAAAGTTTAAGTATTTCTAATATGTACGTATTTGTCTTTACTCTGCAAAATTGTATTTCCTTGTAACGTGGTATTCTTACATATTCTTGCGAGAGAAAACTCTTCTGGGCATTCTCTTTTGAGGCTACACACTTAGATATACACGCAACACCAAAGCTTTTCGAGTTAAAACATGTTGTTTAGGAAAAACAAGATAATTTTGCACGATGCAAGATTTCCTTAAAACGTGGTATTCTGACATATTTTTTCGAGAGAAAACTCTCCTGTGCGTTCTCTTTTGAAGCTACAAGCTTAGACATACACGTAACACAAAATCTTTTCGAGTTACAACGTGTTGTTTAGGAAAAACAATATAATGTTGCACGATGCGATATTTCTTCTCGTAAAGTTTAAGTATTTCTAATACGTACGAATTTGTCTTTACTCTGCAACACTGTATTTCCTTGTAATGTGGTATTCTGACATATTCTTTCAAGAGAAAACTCTCCTGTGCATTCTCTTCTGAGGCTACACACTTAGTCATACACACAACACCAAAGCTTTTCGAGTTACAACGTGTTGTTTAAGAAAAACAAGATAATTTCGCACAATGCTGGATTTCCTTAAAACGTGGTATTCTGACATATTTCTTTGAGAGAAAACTCTCCTGTGCGTTCCCTTTTGAGGCTACACGCTTAGTCATACACTCAACATCAAATCTCTTCGAGTTACAACGTGTTGTTTAGGAAAAACCAGATAATTTTGCATGATGCGTTATTTCTTCTCGTAAAGTTTAAGTATTTCTAATACGTACCTATTTGTCTTTATTCTGCAACACTGTATTCCGTTATAACATGGAATTCTTACATATTCTTTCGAGAGAAAACTCTCCTGTGCGTTCTCTTTTGAGGCTACATGCTTAGACATACACGGAACACCAAAGCTTTTCGAGTTACAACATGTTGTTTAGGAAAAACAAGATAATTTCGCATGATGTGGTATTTCCCTAAAACGTGGTATTGTGAAATATATTTTTCGAGAGAACACTCTCCTGTGCATTCTCTTTTGAGGCTACAAGCTTAGACATACACGCAACAACAAATCTTTTCGAGTTACAACGTGTTGTTTAGGAAAAACAAGATAATGTTGCACGATGTGATATTTCTTCTCGTAAAGTTTAAGTATTTCTAATATGTACGTATTTGTCTTTACTCTGCAACACTATATTTCCTTATAACGTGGTATTCTTACATATTCTTTCGAGAGAAAACTCTCTTGTGCGTTCTCTTTTGAGGCTGCACCTTAGACAAAAACGCAACACCAAAGCTTTTCGAGTTACAACCAGTTGTTTAGGAAAAACAAGATAATTTCGCATGATGCGGGATTTTCTTAAAACGTGGTATTCTGACATATTCCTTCAAGAGAAAACTCTCAAGTGCATTCTCTTTTGAGGCTAGAAGCTTAGACATACACGCAACACCAAATCTTTTCGAGTTACAACGTGTTATTTAGGATAAACAAGATAATTTTGCATGATGCGTTATTTCTTCTCATAAAGTTTAAGTATTTCCAATATGTACGTATTTCTCTTTAATATGCAACTCTGTATTTCCTCATAACGTAGTATTCTTACATATTCTTTCGAGTGAAAACTCTCCTGTGCGTTCTCTATTGAGGCTACACACTTAGACATACACGCAACACCAAAGCTTTTCGAGTTAAAATATGTTGTTTAGGAAAAACAAGATAATTTCTCATGATTCAGGATTTCCTTAAAACATGGTATTGTGACATATTTTTTAGAGAGAAAACTCTCCTGTGCCTTCTCTTTTGAGGCTACACGTGGAGACATACAAGAAACACCGAAAGTTTTCGAGTTACAATGTGTTGTTTAGGAAAAACAAGATAATTTCGCACGTTGCAGGATTTCCTTAAAAGTTGGTATTCTGACATATTTTATCGAGAGAAAATTGTCCTGTGCGTGCTCTTTGGGGCTACACGTTTAGACATACAAACAACACCATATCTTTTCGAGTTACAACGTGTTGTTTAGGAAATACAAGATAATTTTGTACGATGCGTTATTTCGTCTCGTAAGTTTAAGTATTTCTAATACGTACTAATTTGTCTTTACTCTGCTACACTGTATTTCCTTATAACGTGATTTTCTTACATTTTCTTTCGAGGGAAAACTCTCCTGTGCGTTCACTTTTGAGGATACACGCTTAGACATACACACAACACCAAATGCTTTCATGTTACAACGTGTTGTATAGGAAAAACATGATAATTTCGCACGATGCGGGATTTCCTTAAAGCGTGGTATTCTGACATATTTTTTTGAGAAATAACACTCCTGTGCCTTCTCTTTTGAGGCTACAAGCTTATCCATACACGCAACACCAAATCTTTTCGAGTTACAATGTGTTGTTTAGGAAAAACAAGATAATTTTGCATGATGTGTTATTTCTTCTCGTAAAGTTTAAGTATTTCTAATACGTACGTATTTGTCTTTACTCTGCAACACTGTATTTCCTTATAACGTGGTATTCTTACATATTTTTTCCAGAGAAAACTCTCCTGTGCGTTCTCTTTTGAGACTACACGCTTTGACATACACGCAACACCAAAGGTTTTCGAGTTAAAACGTGTTGTTTAGGAAAAACAAGATAATTTTGCACGATGTGTGATTTCCTTATAACGGGGTATTCTGACTTGTTTTTTTGAGAGAAAACTCTCCTGTGCGTTCTCCTTTGAGGCTACACACTTAGACATACACGCAACACCAAATCCTTTCGAGTTACAACGTGCTGTTTAGGATAAACAAGATAATTTTGCACGATGCGTTATTTCTTCTCATAAAGTTTAAGTATTTCCAATATGTACGTATTTCACTTTAATATGCAACTCTGTATTTCCTTATAATGTGGTATTCTTACATATTCTTTCGAGTGAAAACTCTCTGTGCGTTCTCTACTGAGGCTACACGCTTAGACATACACGCAACACCAAAGCTTTTCGAGTTAAAATAAATTGTTAAGGAAAAATAAGATAATTTCCCACGATGAGTGATTTCCTTAAAACGTGGTATTCTGACATATTTTTTCGAGAGAAAACTCTCCTGTGCGTTCTCCTTTGAGGCTACATGATTAGACATACACGCAACACCAAATCCTTTCGAGTTACAACGTGTTGTTTAGGAAATATAAGATAATTTTATACGATGCATTATTTCTTCTCATAAAGTTTAATTGTTTCTAATACGTACATAGTTGTCTTTACTCTGCAACACTGTATTTCCTTATAACGTGGTATTCTTACATAATCTTTCGAGAGAAAACTCTCCTGTGCGTTCTCTTTTGAGGCTACACACTTAGACATAGACGTAACACCAAAGCTTTTCGAGTTAAAACATGTTGTTTAGGAAAAACAAGATAATTTCGCACGATGCGGGATTTCTTTAAAACGTGGTATTCTGACATATTTTTTTCGAGAGAAAACACTCCTGTGCCTTCTCTTTTGAGGCTACAAGCTTATACATACATGCAACACCAAATCGTTTCGCGTTACAATGTGTTGTTTAGGAAAAACAAGATAATTTTGCACGATGTGTTATTTCTTCTCGTAAAGTTTAAAAGTATTTCCAATACGTACGTATTTGTCTTTATTCTGCAACACTATACTTCCTTATAACGTGGTTTTCTTACATATTCTTTCGAGAGAAAACTCTCCTGTGCGTTCTCTTTTGAGGCTGCATGCTTAGACATACTCGCAACACCAAAGCTTTTCGAGTTACCACGTGTTGTTTAGGAAAAACAAGATAATTTCGCACGATTCTGGATTTCCTTAAAACGTGGTATTCTGAAATATTTTTCGAGAGAAAATTGTTCTGTGCATTCTCTTTTGAGACTACATGCTTTACCATACACGCAACACAAAATCTTTTCGAGTTATAACGAGTTGTTTAGGAAATACAAGATAATTTTGCAGGATGCGTTATTTCTTCTCGTAAATTTTAAGTATTTCTAATACATACATATTTGTCTTTACTCAGCAACACTGTATTTCCTTATATCGTGGTATTCTTACATATTTTTTCGAGAGCAAATTCTCCTGTGCATTCTCTTTTGCGGCTACACGCTTAGACATACACGCAACACCAAAGCTTTTCGATTTAAAACGTGTTGTTTAGGAAAAACAAGATAATTTCGCACGATGCGGGATTTCCCTAAAACGTGGTATTATGACATATTTTTTTGAGAGTAAATTCTCCTTTGGGTTCTCTTTTGAGGCTACACGTTTAGAAATACAGGCAACACCAATTCTTTTCGAGTTACAACGTGTTGTTTAGGAAAAACAAGATAATTTTGCATGATGCGTTATTTCTTCTCGTAAATTTTAAGTATTTCTAATATATACGTATTTGTCTTTAATCTGCAATACTGTATTTCCTTATAACGTGGCATTCTTACATATTCTTTCGAGAGAAAACTCCTCTGTGCATTCTCTTTTGAGGCTACACGCTTAGACCTACACGCAACACCAAAGCTTTTCAAGTTACAACGTGTTGTTTAGGAAAAACAAGATAATTTCGCATGATGTGCGATTTCCTTATAACGGGGTATTATGACATGTTTTTTCGAGAGAAAACTCTCCTGTGCATTCTGTTTTGAGGCTAGAAGCTTAGACATACACGCCACACCAAATCCTTTCGAGTTAGAACATGTTATTTAGGAAAAACAAGGTAATTTTGCACGATGCGTTATTTCTTCTCATAAAGTTTAAGTATTTCCAATATGTACGTATTTCTCTTTAATATGTAACTCTGTATTTCCTTATAACGCGGTATTCTTACATATTCTTTCGAGTGAAAACTCTCCTGTGTGTTCTCTATTGAGGCTACACGCTTTGACATATACGCAACACCAAAGCTTTTCGAGTTAAAATATGATATTAAGGAAAAACAACATAATTTCCAAGGATGCGTGATTTCCTTAAAACGTGGTATTCTGACATATTTTTACGAGAGAAATTTCTCCTGTGCGTTCTCTTTTGAGGCTACATGCTTAGACATACACGCAACACCAAATCTTTTCGAGTTACAACCTGTTGTTTAGGAAACACAAGATAATTTCGCACGATGCGGCATTTCCTTAAAATGTAGTATTCTGACATATTTTTTCGAGAGAAAACTCTCCTGTTCGTTCTCTTTTGAGGCTACACGCATAGACATATACGCCACACCAAATCTTTTCGAGTTACAACGTGTTGTTTAGGAAATACAAGATAATTTTGTACGATGCGTTATTTCTTCTCATAAGTTTAAGTATTTCTAATATGTACGTATTTGTCTTTACTCTGCAAAAATGTATTTCCTTGTTACGTGGTATTCTTACATATTCTTGCGAGAGAAAACTCTTCTGTGCATTCTCTTTTGAGGCTACACACTTAGACCTACACGCAACACCAAAGCTTTTCCTTTTAAAACATGTTGTTTAGGAAAAACAAGATAATTTCTCATGATGCAGGATTTCCTTAAAACATGGTATTGTGACAAAATTTTTCGAGAGAAAACTCTCCCGTGCGTTCTCTTTTGAGGCTATACGCAGAAACATAAAAGCAACACCAAAGGTTTTCGAGTTACAACATGTTGTTTAGGAAAAACAAGATAATTTCGCACGTTGCAGGATTTCCTTAAAAGTTGGTATTATGACATATTTTTTCGAGAGAAAATTCTCCTGTGGGTGCTCTTTGGAGCTACACGTTTAGACATACACACAACACCAAATCTTTTCTAGTTACAATTGTTGTTTAGGAAATACAAGATAATTTTGTACGATGCGTTATTTCTTCTCATAAAGTTTAAGTATTTCTAATACGTACGTATTTGTCTTTACTCTGCAACACTGTATTTCCTTATAACGTGGTATTCTTACATATTCTTTAAAGAGAAAACTCTCCTGTGCGTTCTTTTTTCGAGTTAAAACGTGTTGTTTAGGAAAAAAACAAGATAATTTCGCACGACGCTGGATTTCCTTAAAATGTGGTATTCTGACAAATTTTTTCGAGAGAAAATTATCCTGTGCATTCTCTTTTGAGTCTACATGCTTAGACATACACGCAACACCAAATCTTTCGAGTTACAACATGTTGTTTAGGAAATACTAGAAAATTTTGTATGATGCTTTATTTCTTCTCATAAAGTTTAAGTATTTCTAATAAGTACGTATTTGTCTTTACTCTGCAACACTGTATTTCCTTATCACGTGGTACTCTTACATATTCTTTCGAAAGAAAACTCTCCTGTGCATTCTCTTTTGAGGCTGCACGCTTACACATACACGCAACACCAAAGCTTTTCGAGTTACAACGTGTTGTTTAGGAAATACAAGATAATATTGTATGATGCGTTATTTCTTCGGGTAAAGTTTAAGTATTTCTAATACGTACGCATTTGTCTTTAGCAGCATCACTGTATTTCCTTGTAACGTGGTATTTTTACATATTCTTTGGAGAGAAAACTCTCCTGTGCGTTCTCTTTTGAGGCTACACACTTAGAAATACACGCAACACCAAAGCTTTTCAAGTTACAACATGCTGTTTAGGAAGAACAAGATAATTTCGCACGATGCGGGATTTCCTTATAACGTGGTATTCTGACATATTTTTTCGAGAGAAAACACTCCTGTGCGTTCTGTTTTGAGGCTACCAGCTTAGACATACATGTAACACCAAATCCTTTCGAGTTACAACGTGTTGTTTAGGAAAAACAACATAATTTTGCACGATGCGTTATTTCATCTGGTAAAGTTTGCTTATTTCCAATACGTATGTATTTGTCTTTACTCTGCAACACTGTATTTCCTTATAACGTGGTATTCTGACGTATTTTTTCGAGAGAAAACTCTCCTGTGCGTTCTCTTTGCAGCTACAAGCTTAGACATACACGCAACTCCAAATCTTTAGGAATTTCAAATTGTTGTTTAGGAACTACAAGATAATTTTGTACAGAGCGTTATTTCTTCTCGTAACGTTTAACTAATTCTAATACGTACGTATTTATCTTTACTCTGCAACACTATTTCCTTGTAACATGGTATTCTGACATATTGTTTCAAGAGAAAGTTCTCCTGTGCGTTCTCTTCTGAGGCTACACACTTAGACATACACGCAACACAAAGCTTTTCGAGTTAAAACGTGTTGTTTAGGAAAAACAAGATAATTTCGCATGATGTGTTATTTCTTCTCGTAAAGTTTAAGTATTTCCAATACGTATGTATTTTTCTTTACTCTGCAACACTGTATTTCCTTATAACGTGGTATTCTTACATATTCTTTCGAGAGAAAATTCTCCTGTGGGTTCTCTTTTGAGGATACACATTTAGACATACACGCAACACCAAATCTTTTCGAGTTACAACGTGTTGTTTAGGAAATACAAGATAATTTTGTAAGATGCGTTATTTCTTCTCGTAAAGGGTAAGTATTTCTAATACGTACGTATTTGTCTTTACTCTGCAACACTGTATTTCCTTGTTACGGCGTATTCTGACATATTCTTTCGAGAGAAAACTCTCCTGTGCGTTCTCTTTGGAGGCTACACACTTAGACATACAAGCAACACCAAAGCTTTTCTAGATAAAACGTGTTGTTTAGGAAAATACAAGATAATTTCGCTCGATGCTGGATTTTCTTAAAATGTGGTATTCTGACATATTTTTTGAGAGAAAACTCTCCTGTGCATATTCTTTTGAGTCTACATGTTTAGACATACACGCAACACCAAATCCTTTCGAGATACAACACCTTGTTTAGGAAATACTAGATGATTTTTTATGATGCGATATTTCTTCTCGTAAAGTTTAAGTATTTCTAATACGTACGTATTTGTCTTTAGTCTGCAACACTGTATTTCCTTATAAGGTGGTATTCTTACATATTCTTTCGTGAGAAAACCCTCCTGTGCGTCTCTTTTAAGGCTACACACTTAGACACATGCAACAAAAAATCTTTTCTAGTTACAACGTGTTGTTTAGGAAATCAAGATAATTTTGCACGAAGCATTATTTCTTCTCGTAAAGTTTAAGTATTTCTAATACGTACATATTTGTCTTTACTCTGCAACACTGTATTTCCTTATAAGGTGGTATTCTTACATATTTTTTCGAGAGAAAACTCTCGTGTGCATTCTCTTTTGAGGCTGCATGCTTAGACATACACGCAACACCAAAGCTTTTCGAGTTACAATGTGTTGTTAAGGAAAAACAAGAAAATTTTGCAAGATGCGGGATTTCCTTAAAACGTGGTATTCTGACATATTTTTCGAGAGAAAACTCTCCTGTGCATTCTCTTTTGAGTCTACATGCTTAGACATACACGCAACACCAAATCTTTTCGAGTTACAACGTTTTATTTAGGAAATACAAGATAATTTTTTACGATGCTTTATTTCTTCGAGTAAAGTTTACGTATTTCTAATACGTACGTATTTGTCTTTACTCTGAAAATACTGTATTTCTTTATAATGTGGTATTCTTACATATTATTTCGAGAGAAAACTCTCCTGTGCATTCACTTTTGAGTCTTCACGCTTAGATATACATGCAACACCAAAGCTTTTCGAGTTACAACGTGTTGTTTAGGAAAAACAAGATAATTTCGCACGATGCGGGATTTCCATAAAAAGTGGTATTCTGACATATTTTTTGAGAGAAAACTCTCCTGTGCGTTCTCTTTTGAGACTAGAAGCTTAGACATACATGCAACACCAAAACGTTTCGAGTTACAACGTGTTGTTTAGGAAATACAAGATAATTTTGTACGATGCGTTATTTCTTCTCGTATAGTTTGAGTATTTCTAATATGTACATAGTTGTCTTTACTCTGCAACACTGTATTTCCTTATAAAGTGGTATTCTTACATATTCTTTCAAGACAAATCTCTCCTGTGCATTCTCTTTTGAGGCTACAAGCTGAGACATACATAAAACACCAAAGCTTTTCGAGTTACAACGTGTTGTTTAGGAAAAATAACATAATTTTGCACGATGCGGGATTTCCATAAAACGTGGTATTCTGACATATTTTTTCTAGAGAGAATTCTACTGTGGGTTCTCTTTTGAGGATCCACGTTTAGACATACACGCAACAACAAATCTTTTCGAGTTACAACGTGTTGTTTAGGAAATACAAGATAATTTTGTATGATGCAATATTTCTTCTCATAAGTTTAAGTATTTCTAATATGTACGTATTTGTCTTTACTCTGCAACACTGTTTTTACTTACAATGTGGTATTCTTACATATTCTTTCGAGTGAAAACTCTCCTGTGCGTTCTCTTTTGAGGCTACCCGCTTAGACATACATACAACACCAAAGCTTTTCGAGTTACAACGTGTTGTTTAGGAATAACAATATAATTTTGCACGATGCGTTATTTCTTCTCGTAAATTTTAAGTATTTCTAATACGTACGTATTTGTCTTTACTCTGCAACACTGTATTTCCTTATAACGTGGTATTCTTACATATTTTTTCGAGAGAAAACTCCTGTGTTTTCTCTTTTGCGGCTACACGCTTAGACATACACGCAACACCAAAGTTTTTCGAGTTACAACGTGTTGTTTATGAAAAACAAGATAATTTCGCACGATGCAGGATTTCCTTAAAACGTGGTATTATGAAGTATTTTTTCGAGAGAAAATTCTCCTGTGGGTTCTTTTGAGTCTACATGTTTAGACATACATGCAACACCAATTCTTTTCGAGTTACAACGTGTTGTTTAGGAAAAACAAGATAATTTTGCATGATGCGTTATTTCTTCTCGTAAATTTTAAGTATTTCTAATACGTACGTATTTGTCTTTACTCTGCAACACTGTATTTCCTTATAACGTGGTATTCTTACATATTCTTTTGAGAGAAAACTCTCCTGTGCATTCTCTTTTGAGGCTACACGCTTAGACATGCACGGAACACCAAAGCTTTTCAAGTTACCACGTTTTGTTTAGGAAAAACAAGAAAATTTTGCAGGATGTGTGATTTCCTTATAACGGGGTATTCTGACATATTTTTTTCGAGAGAAAACTCTCCTGTGCATTCTCTTTTGAGGATGCATGCTTAGTCATACACGCAACACCAAATCTTTTCGAGTTACCACATGTTGTTTAGTAAAAACAAGATAATTTTGCTCGATGCATTATTTCTTCTCATAAAGTTTAAGTATTGCTAATACGTACATATTTGTCTTTACTCTGCAACACTGTATTCCATTATACCGTGGAATTCTTACATATTCTTTCGAGAGAAAACTCTCCTGTGCGTTCTCTTTTGCGGCTACATGCTTAGACATACACGCAACACCAAATCTTTCCGAATTTCAACTTGTTGTTTAGGAAATACAAGATAATTTTGTATGGAGCATTATTTCTTCTCGTAAAGTTTAAGTATTTCTAATACGTACGTATATTTCTATACTCTGCAACACTGTATTTACTTATAATGTGGTATTCTTACATATTCTTTCGAGTGAAAACTCTCCTGTGCGTTCTCTTTTGAGGCTACATGCTTAGACATACACGCAACACCAAATCTTTCCGAATTTCAACTTGTTGTTTAGGAAATACAAGATAATTTTGTATGGAGCGTTATTTCTTCTCGTAAAGTTTAAGTATTTCTAATACGTACATATATTTCTTTACTTGCAACACTTTATTTCCTTGTAACGTGGTATTCTGACATATTCTTTCGAGAGAAAACTCTCCTGTGCATTCTCTTCTGAGGTTACACACTTAGGCATACACACAACACCAAAGCTTTTCGAGTTAAAACGTGTTGTTTACGAAAAACAAGATAATATCGCACAATGCTGGATTTCCTTAAACCTTGGTATTCTGACATATTTTTTCGAGGGAAAACTAACCTGTGCGTTGTCCTTTGAGGCTACACGCTTAGTCATACACTCAACACCATATCTTTTCGAGTTACAACGTGTGGTTTAGGAAAAACAAGATAACTTTGCATGAGACGTTATTTATTTTCGTAAAGTTTAAGTGTTTCTAATACGTACCTATTTGTCTTTACTCTGCAACACTGAATTCCGTTATAACGTGGAATTCTAACATATTCTTTCAAGAGAAAACTCTCTTTTGCGTTCTCTTTTGAGGCTACATGCTTAGACATACACGCAACACCAGAGCTTTTCGAGTTACAACGTGTTGTCTAGGAAAAACAAGATAATTTCGCAGGATGCGGGATTTCCTTAAAACGTTGTATTCTGACATATTTTTTTGAGAGAAAACTCTCCTGTGCGTTCTCTTTTGAGGCTGCATGCTTAGTCATACACGCAACACCAAATCTTTACGAATATCAACTTGTTGTTTAGGAAATACAAGATAATATTTATGGAGCGTTATTTCTTCTCATAACGTTTAAGTATTTCTAATACGTACGTATTTGTCTTTACTCTGCAACACTGTTTTTCCTTGTAACGTGGTATTCTGACATATTCTTTTCAGAGAAAACTCTCCTGGGCATTCTCTTATGAGGCTACACACTTAGGTATACAAACAACTCCAAAGCTTTTCGAGTTAAAACATGTTGTTTAGGAAAAACAAGATAATTTCGCACGATGCTGGATTTCCTTAAAACGTGGTTTTCTGACATATTTTTTCGAGCGAAAACTATCCTGTGCGTTCTCTTTTGAGGCTACACGCTTAGTCATACACTCAATACCAAATCTTTTCGAGTTACAACGTGTTGTTTAGGAAATACAAGATAATTTTGCATGATGCGTTATTTCTTCTTGTAAATTTTAAGTATTTTTAATAAGTACATATTTGTCTTTACTTTGCAACACTGTATTTCCTTATAACGTGGTTTTCTTACATATTCTTTCGAAAGAAAACTCTCCTATGTGTTCTCTTTTGAGGCTGAACCCTTTCACAGACACGCAACACCAAAGTTTTTCGAGTTACAACATGTTGTTTAGGGAAAACAAGATAATTTCGCAGGATGCGGGATTTCCTTAAAACGTTGTATTCTGATATATTTTTTCGAGAGAAAACTCTCCTGTGCATTCTCTTTTGAGGCTGCACGCTTAGTCATACACGCAACACCAAAGCTTTTCGAGTTACAACGTGTTGTGTAGGAAAAACAAGATAATTTCGTAAGATGATGGATTTCCTTAAAACGTGGTATTCTGATATATTTTTTCGAGAGAAAACTCTCCTGTGCATTCTCTTTTGAGGCTACACGCTTAGTCATACACTCAACACCACATCTTTTCGAGTTACAACTTGTTGTTTAGGAAAAACAAGATAATTTTGCATGATGTGTTATTTCTTCTCGTAAAGTTTAAGTATTTCTAATACATACATATTGGTCTTTACTCTGCAACACTGTTTTTCCTTGTAACGTGGTATTCTGACATATTCTTTCGAGAGAAAACTCTCCTGTGCATTCTCTTCTGGGGTTACACACTTAGGCATACACACAACACCAAAGCTTTTCGAGTTAAAAGATGTTGTTTAGGAAAAACAAGATAATTTCGAACGATGCTGGATTTCCTTAAAACGTGGTTTTCTGACATATTTTTTTGAGAGAAAGCTCTCCTGTGCGTTCTCTTTTGAGGCTACACGCTTAGTCATACACTCAACACCAAATCTTTTCGAGTTACAACGTGTTGTTTAGGAAAAACAAGATAATTTTGCATGATGTGTTATTTCTTCTCGTAAAGTTTAAGTATTTCTAATATGTACATATTTGTCTTTACTCTGCAACACTGTATTATGTTATAACGTGGAATTTCTACATATTCTTTTGAGAGAAAACTCTCCTGTGCGTTCTCTTTTGAGGCTGCATGCTTAGTCATACACGCAACACCAAATCTTTACGAATATCAACTTGTTGTTTAAGAAATACAAGATAATTTTGTACGGAGCGTTATTTCTTCTCATAAAGTTTAAGTATTTCTAATATGTACGTATTGGTCTTTACTCTGCAACACTGTATTTCCTTGTAACGTGGTATTCTGACATATTCTTTCGAGAGAAAACTCTCCTGTGCATTCTCTTCTGAGGCTACACACTTAGGCATACACACAACATCAAAGCATTTCGAGTTACAACGTGTTGTTTAGGAAAAACAAGATAATTTTGCACGATGCTGGTTTTCCTTAAAACTTGGTGTTCTGACATATTTTTTCAAGAGAAAACTCTCCTGTGTGTTCTCTTTTGAGGCTACACGCTTAGTCATACACTCAACACCAAATCTTTTCGAGTTACAACGTGTTGTTTAGGAAAAACAAGATAATTTTGCATGATGTGTTATTTCTTCTCGTAAAGTTTAAGTATTTCTAATACGTACATATTTGTCTTTACTCTGCAACACTGTATTACGTTATAACGTGGAATTCTTACATATTCTTTCGAGAGAAAACTCTCCTGTGCGTTCTCTTTTGAGGCTGCATTCTTTGTCATACACGCAACATCAAATCTTTACGAATATCAACTTGTTGTTTAGGAAATACAAGATAATTTTGTATGATGCGTTATTTCTTCTCATAAAGTTTAAGTATTTCTAATACGTACGTCTTTGTCCTTACTCTGCAACACTGTATTTCCTTATAACGTGGTATTATTACATATTCATTCAAGAGAAAACTCTCCTGTGCGTTCTCTTTTGAGGCTACACACTTAGACATACACGCAACACCAAAGCTTTTTGAGTTAAAACATGTTGCTTAGGAAAAACACGATAATTTCACACGATGGGGGACTTCCTTCAAACGTGTTATTCTGACATATTTTTTCGAGAGAATACTCTCCTGTGGGTTCTCTTTGAGGATACACGTTTAGACATACACGCAGCAACAAATCTTTTCGAGTTACAATGTGTTGTTTAGGAAATACAAGATAATTTTGTATGATGCGTTATTTCTCCTCATAAAGTTTAAGAATTTCTAATATGTATGTATTTGTCTTTACTCTGCAATACTGTATTTCCTTGTAATGTGGTAATCCTACATATTCTTTCGAGTGAAAACTCTCCTGTGCATTGTCTTTTGAGGCTACACGCTTAGACATACACTCAACACCGAAGATTTTCGAGTTACAATGTGTTGTGTAGGAAAAACAAGATAATTTCGCATGATGCTGGATTTCCTTAAAATGTGGTATTCTGACATATTTTTTCGAGAGAAAAGTCACCTGTGCATTAGCTTTTGAGGCTGCATGTTTAGACATACACTCAAAACAAAATCTTTTCGAGTTACAACGTGTTGTTTAGGAAATACAAGATAATTTTGCACGATGCGTTATTTCTTGTGAATTTTAAGTATTTCTAATATGTAGGTATTTGTCTTTACTCTGCAACACTGTATTTCCTTATAACGTGGTTTTCTTACATATTCTTTCGAGAGAAAACTCTCCTGTGCGTTCTTTTTTGAGGCTGAACCCTTTCACAGACACGCAACACCAAAGTTTTTCGAGTTACAACATGTTGTTTAGGAAAAACAAGATAATTTCGCAGGATGCGGGATTTCCTTAAAACGTTGTATTCTGATATATTTTTTCGAGAGAAAACTCTCCTGTGTGTTCTCTTTTGAGGCTGCCCGCTTAGTCATACACGCAACACCAAAGCTTTTTGAGTTACAACGTGTTGTGTAGGAAAAACAAGATAATTTCGTAAGA
Organism: Apodemus sylvaticus; assembly: GCF_947179515.1. Classification (NCBI taxonomy): domain Eukaryota; kingdom Metazoa; phylum Chordata; class Mammalia; order Rodentia; family Muridae; genus Apodemus; species Apodemus sylvaticus. The sequence goes on along the minus strand of NC_067492.1, from coordinate 60,632,801 downwards.
TGATGGATTTCCTTAAAACGTGGTATTCTGACATATTTTTTCGAGAGAAAACTCTCCTGTGCGTTCTCTTTTGAGGCTACACGCTTAGTCATACACTCAACACCACATCTTTTCGAGTTACAACTTGTTGTTTAGGAAAAACAAGATAATTTTGCATGATGTGTTATTTCTTCTCGTAAAGTTTAAGTATTTCTAATACAAACATATTGGTCTTTACTCTGCAACACTGTTTTTCCTTATAACGTGGTATTCTGACATATTCTTTCGAGAGAAAACTCTCCTGTGCATTCTCTTCTGAGGCTACACACATATGCATACACACAACACCAAAGCTCTTCGAGTTAAAACATGTTGTTTAGGAAAAACAAGATAATTTTGCACGATGCTGGATTTCCTTAAAACGTGGTTTTCTGACATATTTTTTCGAGCGAAAACTATCCTGTGCGTTCTCTTTTGAGGCTACATGCTTAGTCATACACTCAACACCAAATCTTTTCGAGTTACAACGTGTTGTTTAGGAAAAACAAGATAATTTTGCATGATGCATTATTTCTTCTCGTAAAGTTTAAGTATTTCTAATACGTACATATTTGTCTTTACTCTGCAACACTGTATTGCGTTATAACGTGGAATTTCTACATATTCTTTCGAGAGAAAACTCTCCTGTGCGTTCTCTTTTGAGGCTGTACGCTTAGTCATACACACAACACCAAATCGTTACGAATATCAACTTGTTGTTTAGGAAATACAACATAATTTTGTACTGAGAGTTATTTCTTCTGATAAAGTTTAAGTATTTCTAATACGTACGTATTGGTCTTTACTCTGCAACACTGTATTTCCTTGTAACGTGGTATTGTGACATATTCTTTCGAGAGAAAACTCTCCTGTGCATTCTCTTCTGAGGCTACACACTTAGGCATACACACAACACCAAAGCTTTTCGAGTTACAACGTGTTGTTTAGGAAAAACAAGATAATTTTCATGATGCGTTATTTCTTCTCGTAAAGTTTAAGTATTTCTAATACGTACATATTTGTCTTTACTCTGCAACACTGTATTACGTTATAACGTGGAATTCCTACATATTCTTTTGAGAGAAAACTCTCCTGTGCGTTCTCTTTTGAGGCTGCGCGCATAATCATACACGCAACACCAAATCTTTATGAATATCAACATGTTGTTTAGGAAATACAAGATAATTTTTTATAGAGCGTTATTTCTTCGCATAACGTTTAAGTATTTCTAATACGTACGTATTTGTCTTTACTCTGCAATACTGTTTTTCCTTGTAACGTGGTATTCTGACATATTCTTTCGAGAGAAAACTCCCCTGTGCATTCTCTTATGAGGCTACACACTTAGGCATACACACAACACCAAAGCTTTTCGAGTTAAAACATGTTGTTTAGGAAAAACAAGATAATTTCTCACGATGCTGGATTTCCTTAAAACGTGGTTTTCTGACATATTTTTTCGAGAGAAAACTCTCCTGGGCGTTCTCTTTTGAGGCTACAAGCTTAGTCATACACTCAACACCAAATCTTTTTGAATTACAACGTGTTGTTTAGGAAAAACAGGATAATTTTGCACGATGCGTTATTTCTTCTTGTAAATTTTAAGTATTTCTAATATGTACGTATTTGTCTTTACTCTGCAACACTGCATTTCCTTATAATGTGGTTTTCTTACATATTCTTTCGAGAGAAAACTCTCCTGTGTGTTCTCTTTTAAGGCTGAACCCTTTCACAGACACACAACACCAAAGATTTTCGAGTTACATGTTGTGTAGGAAAAACAAGATAATTTCGCAGGATGCGGAATTTCCTTAAAACGTTGTATTCTGACATATTTTTCGAGAGAAAACTCTCCTGTGCATTCTCTTTTGAGGCTGCACGCTTAGTCATGCACGCAACACCAAAGCTTTTTGAGTTAAAACATGTTGTGTAGGAAAAACAAGATAATTTCCTAGGATGATGGATTTCCTTAAAACATGGTATTCTGACATATTTTTTCGAGAGAAAACTCTCCTGTGCATTCTCTTTTGAGGCTACATGCTTAGTCATACACTCAACACCACATCTTTTCGAGTTACAACTTGTTGTTTAGGAAAAACAAGATAATTTTGCATGATGCGTTATTTCTTCTCGTAAAGTTTAAGTATTTCGAATGCATACATGTTGCTCTTTACTCTGCAACACTGTTTTTCCTTGTAACGTGGTATTCTGACATATTCTTTCGAGAGAAACCTCTCCTGTGCATTCTCTTCTGAGGCTACACACTTAGGCATACACACAACACCAAAGCTTTTCGAGTTAAAACATGTTGTTTAGGAAAAACAAGATAATTTCGCACAATGCTGGATTTCCTTAAAACGTGGTTTTCTGACATATTTTTTCGAGCGAAAACTATCCTGTGCGTTCCCTTTTGAGGCTACACGCTTAGTCATACACTCAACACCAAATCTTTTCGAATTACAACGTGTTGTTTAGGAAAAACAAGATAATTTTGCATGATGCGTTATTACTTCTCAAAAAGTTTAAGTATTTCTAATACGTACATATTTGTCTTTACTCTGCAACACTGTATTGCGTTATAACGTGGAATTACTACATATTCTTTCGAGAGAAAACTCTCCTGTGAGTTCTCTTTTGAGGCTGTACGCTTAGTCATACACGCAACACCAAATCTTTACAAATATCAACTTGTTGTTTAGGAAATACAACATAATTTTGTACAGAGAGTTATTTCTTCTGATAAACTAAGTATTTCTAATACGTACGTATTGGTCTTTACTCTGCAACACTGTATTTCCTTGTAACGTGGTATTGTGACATATTCTTTCGAGAGAAAACTCTCCTGTGCATTCTCTTCTGAGGCTACACACTTAGGCATACACACAACACCAAAGCTTTTCGAGTTACAACGTGTTGTTTAGGAAAAACAAGATAATTTTGCATGATGCGTTATTTCTCCTCGTAAAGTTTAAGTATTTCTAATACTTACATATTTGTCTTTACTCTGCAACACTGTATGACGTTATCACGTGGAATTCCTACATATTCTTTTGAGAGAAAACTCTCCTGTGCATTCTCATTTGATGCTGCGCGGTTAGTCATACACGCAACACCAAATGTTTATGAATATCAACTTGTTGTTTAGGAAATACAAGATAATTTTGTATGGAGCGTTATTACTTCTCATAACGTTTAAGTATTTCTAATACGTACGTATTTGTCTTTACTCTGCAACACTGTTTTTCCTTGTATCGTGGTATTCTGACATATTCTTTCGAGAGAAAAATCTCCTGTGCATTCTCTTCTGAGGCTACACACTTAGGCATACACACAACACCAAAGCTTTTCGAGTTCAAACATGTTGTTTAGGAAAAACAAGATAATTTCGCACGATGCTGGATTTCCTTAAAACGTGGTTTTCTGACATATTTTTTTGAGAGAAAACACTCCTGTGCGTTCTCTTTTGAGGCTACACGCTTAGTCATACACTCAACACCAAGTCTTTTCGAGTTACAACGTGTTGTTTAGGAAAAACAAGATAATTTTGCATGATGCGTTATTTCTTCTCGGAAAGTTTAAGTATTTCCAATACGTACATATTTGTCTTTACTCTGCAATACTGTATTACGTTATAACGTGGAATTTCTACATATTCTTTCGAGAGAAAACTCTCCTGTGCGTTCTTTTTTGAGGCTGCACGCTTAGTCATACACGCAACACCAAATCTTTACGAATATCAACTTGTTGTTTAGGAAATACAAGATAATTTTGTATGGAGCGTTATTTCTTCTCATAACGTTTAAGTATTTCTAATACGTACGTATTTGTCTTTACTCTGCAACACTGTTTTTCCTTGTAACGTGGTATTCTGACATATTCTTTCGAGAGAAAACTCTCCTGTGCATTCTCTTCTGAGGCTACACACTTAGGAATACACACAACACCAAAGCTTTTCGAGTTAAAACATGTTGTTTAGGAAAAACAAGATAATTTCGCACGATGCTGGATTTCCTTAAAACGTGGTTTTCTGGCATATTTTTTCGAGAGAAAACTCTCCTGTGCGTTCTCTTTTGAGGCTATACGCTTAGTCATATACTCAACACTAAATCTTTTCGAGTTACAACGTGTTGTTTAGGAAAAACAAGATAATTTTGCATGATGCGTTATTTCTTCTCGGAAAGTTTAAGTATTTCTAATACGTACATCTTTGTCTTTACTCTGCAACACTGTATTACGTTATAACCTGGAATTTCTACATATTCTTTTGAGAGAAAACTCTCCTGTGCGTTCTCTTTTGAGGCTGTACGCTTAGTCATACACGCAACACCAAATCTTTACGAGTATCAACTTGTTGTTTAGGAAATACAAGATAATTTTGTACGGAGCATTATTTCTTCTCATAAAGTTTAAGTATTTCTAATATGTTCGTATTGGTCTTTACTCTGCAACACTGTAATTCCTTGTAACGTGGTATTCTGACATATTCTTTCGAGAGAAAACTCTCTTGTGCATTCTCTTCTGAGGCTACACACTTAGGCATACACACAACACCAAAGCTTTTCGAGTTACAACGTGTTGTGTAGGAAAAACTAGATAATTTCGCACGATGCTGGATTTCCTTAAAACGTGGTATTCTGATATATTTTTTCAAGAGAAAACACTCCTGTGCGTTCTCTTTTGATGCTACACGTTTAGGCATACACTCAACACCAAATCTTTACAAGTTACAACGTGTTGTTTAGGAAAAACAAGATAGTTTTGCATGATGCATTATTTCTTCTTGTAAAGTTTAAGTATATGTAATAGGTACATATTTGTCTTTACTCTGCAACACTGAATTACGTTATAACGTGGAATTCTTACATATTCTTTCGAGAGAAAACTCTCCTGTGCGTTCTCTTTTGAGGCTGCATGCTTAGTCATACGCGCAACACCAAATCCTTACGAATATCAACTTGTTGTTTAGGAAATACAAGATAATTTTGTATGGAGCGTTATTTCTTCTCATAACATTTAAGTATTTCTAATACGTACATATTTGTCTTTTCTCTGCAACACTGTTTTTCTTTGTAACGTGGTATTCTGACATATTCTTTCGAGAGAAAACTCTCCTGTGCGTTCTCTTCTGAGGCTACAAACTTAGGCATACACACAACACCAAAGCTTTTTGAGTTAAAACATGTTCTTTAGGAAAAATAAGATAATTTCGCATGATGCTGGATTTCCTTAAAACGTGGTATTCTGACATATTTTTTTGAGAGAAAACTCTCCTGTGCATTCTCTTCTGAGGCTACACACTTAGGCATACACACAACACCAAAGCTTTTCGAGTTAAAACATGTTGTTTAGGAAAAACAAGATAATTTCGCACGATGCTGGATTTCCTTAAAACGTGGTTTTCTGACATATTTTTTCAAGCGAAAACTATCCTGTGCGTTCTCTTTTGAGGCTACACGCTTAGTCATACACTCAACACCAAATCTTTTCGAGTTACAACGTGTTGTTTAGGAAAAAAAATGATAATTTTGCATGATGCGTTATTTCTTCTCGTAAAGTTTAAGTATTTCTAATATGTACATATTTGTCTTTACTCTGCAACACTGTATTGCGTTATAACGTGGAATTACTACATATCCTTTCGAGAGAAAACTATCCTGTGCGTTCTCTTTTGAGGCTACACGCTTAGACATACACGCAACACCAAAGCTTTTCGAGTTACAACGTGTTGAGTAGGAAAAACTAGATAATTTCGCACGATGCTGGATTTCCTTAAAACGTGGTATTCTGACATATTTTTTCAAGAGAAAACACTCCTATGCGTTCTCTTTTGAGGCTACACGCTTAGTCATACACTCAACACCAAATCTTTTCAAGTTACAACGTGTTGTTTAGGAAAAACAAGATAGTTTTGCATGATGCGTTATTTCTTCTTGTAAAGTTTAAGTATATGTAATACGTACATATTTGCCTTTACTCTGCAACACTGAATTACGTTATAACGTGGAATTCTTACATATTCTTTCAAGAGAAAACTCTCCTGTGCGTTCTCTTTTGAGGCTGCATGCTTAGTCATACGCGCAACACCAAATCTTTACGAATATCAACTTGTTGTTTAGGAAATACAAGATAATTTTGTTTGGAGCATTATTTCTTCTCATAACATTTAAGTATTTCTAATACCTACGTATTTGTCTTTACTCTGCAACACTGTTTTTCCTTGTAACGTGGTATTCTGACATATTCTTTCGAGAGAAAACTCTCCTGTGCATTCTCTTCTGAGGCTACACACTTAGGCATACACACAACACCAAAGCTTTTCGAGTTCAAACATGTTGTTTAGGAAAAACAAGATAATTTCGCACGATGCTGGATTTCCTTAAAACGTGGTTTTCTGACATATTTTTTCGAGAGAAAACTCTCCTGTGCGTTCTCTTTTGAGGTACATGCTTAGTCATACACTCAACACCAAGTCTTTTTGAGTTACAACGTGTTGTTTAGGAAAAACAAGATAATTTTGCATGATGCGTTATTTCTTCTCGGAAAGTTTAAGTATTTCCAATACGTACAAATTTGTCTTTACTCTGCAACACTGTATTACGTTATAACGTGGAATTTCTACATATTCTTTCGAGAGAAAACTCTCCTGTGCGTTCTCTTTGAGGCTGCACGCTTAGTCATACACGCAACACCAAATCTTTACGAGTATCAACTTGTTGTTTAGGAAATACAAGATAATTTTGTACGGAGCGTTATTTCTTCTCATAAAGTTTAAGTGTTTCTAATACGTTCGTATTGGTCTTTACTCGGCAACACTGTATTTCCTTGTAACGTGGTATTCTGACATATTCTTTCGAGAGAAAACTCTCTTGTGCATTCTCTTCTGAGGCTACACACTTAGGCATACACACAACACCAAAGCTTTTCGAGTTACAACGTGTTGTGTAGGAAAAACTAGATAATTTCGCACGATGCTGGATTTCCTTAAAACGTGGTATTCTGACATATTTTTTCAAGGGAAAACTCTCCTGTGTGTTCTCTTTTGAGGCTACACGCTTAGTCATACACTCAACACCAAATCTTTTCAAGTTACAACGTGTTGTTTAGGAAAAACAAGATAGTTTTGCATGATGCGTTATTTCTTCTTGTAAAGTTTAAGTATATGTAATACGTACATATTTGTCTTTACTCTGCAACACTGAATTACGTTATAACGTGGAATTCTTACATATTCTTTCGAGAGAAAACTCTCCTGTGCGTTCTCTTTTGAGGCTGCATGCTTAGTCATACGCGCAACACCAAATCTTTATGAATATCAACTTGTTGTTTAGGAAATACAAGATAATTTTGTATGGAGCGTTATTTCTTCTCATAACGTTTAAGTATTTCTAATACGTACATATTTGTCTTTTCTCTGCAACACTGTTTTTCCTTGTAACGTGGTATTCTGACATATTCTTTCGAGAGAAAACTCTCCTGTGCGTTCTCTTCTGAGGCTACAAACTTAGGCATACACACAACACCAAAGCTTTTTGAGTTAAAACATGTTCTTTAGGAAAAATAAGATAATTTCGCACGATGCTGGATTTCCTTAAAACGTGGTATTCTGACATATTTTTTCGAGAGAAAACTCTCCTGTGCATTCTCTTCTGAGGCTACACACTTAGGCATACACACAACACCAAAGCTTTTCGAGCTACAACGTGTTGTTTAGGAAAAACAACATAATTTTGCATGATGCGTTATTTCTACTCGTGAATTTTAAGTATTTCTAATACGTACATATTTGTCTTTACTCTGCAACACTGTATGACGTTATCACGTGGAATTCCTACATATTCTTTTGAGAGAAAACTCTCCTGTGCATTCTCTTTTGAGGCTGTGCGCTTAGTCATACACGCAACACCAAATCTTTACGAATATCAACTTGTTGTTTAGGAAATGCAAGATAATTTTGTATGGAGCGTTATTTCTTCTCATAACGTTTAAGTATTTCTAATACGTACGTATTTGTCTTTACTCTGCAACACTGTTTTTCCTTGTAACGTGGTATTCTGACATATTCTTTCGAGAGAAAACTCTCCTGTGCATTCTCTTCTGAGGCTACACACTTAGGCATACACACAACACCAAAGCTTTTTGAGTTAAAACATGTTGTTTAGGAAAAACAAGATAATTTCGCACGATGCTGGATTTCCTTAAAACGTAGTTTTCTGACATATTTTTTCGAGAGAAAACTCTCCTGTGCATTCTCTTTTGAGGCTATACGTTTAGTCATACACTCAACATTAAATCTTTTCGAGTTACAACGTGTTGTTTAGGAAAAACAAGATAATTTTGCATGATGCGTTATTTCTTCTCGGAAAGTTTAAGTATTTCTAATACGTACATATTTGTCTTTACTCTGCAACACTGTATTACGTTATAACGTGGAATTTCTACATATTCTTTCGAGAGAAAACTCTCCTGTGCGTTCTCTTTTGAGGCTGCACGCTTAGTCATACACGCAACACCAAATCTTTACGAGTATCAACTTGTTGTTTAGGAAATACAAGATAATTTTGTATGGAGCGTTATTTCTTCTCATAAACTTTAAGTATTTCTAATATGTTCGTATTGGTCTTTACTCTGCAACACTGTAATTCCTTGTAACGTGGTATTCTGACATATTCTTTCGAGAGAAAACTCTCTTGTGCATTCTCTTCTGAGGCTACACACTTAGGCATACACACAACACCAAAGCTTTTCGAGTTACAATGTGTTGTGTAGGAAAAACTAGATAATTTCGCACGATGCTGGATTTCTTTAAAACGTGGTGTTCTGATATATTTTTTCAAGAGAAAACACTCCTGTGTGTTCTCTTTTTATGCTACACGCTTAGGCATACACTCAACACCAAATCTTTTCAAGTTACAACGTGTTGTTTAGGAAAAACAAGATAGTTTTGCATGATGCGTTATTTCTTCTTGTAAAGTTTAAGTATATGTAATACGTACATATTTGTCTTTACTCTGCAACACTGAATTACGTTATAACGTGGAATTCTTACATATTCTTTCGAGAGAAAACTCTCCTGTGCGTTCTCTTTTGAGGCTGCATGCTTAGTCATACGCGCAACACCAAATCTTTACGAATATCAACTTGTTGTTTAGGAAATACAAGATAATTTTGTACGGAGCATTATTTCTTCTCATAAAGTTTAAGTATTTCTAATATGTACGTGTTGGTCTTTACTCTGCAACACTGTATTTCCTTGTAACGTGGTATTCTGACATATTATTTCGAGAGAAATCTCTCCTGTGCATTCTCTTCCGAGGCTACACACTTAGGCATACACACAACATCAAAGCTTTTCGAGTTACAACGTGTTGTTTAGGAAAAACAAGATAATTTTGCATGATGCTGGTTTTCCTTAAAACATGGTATTCTGACATATTTTTTCGAGAGAAAACTCTCCTGTGCGTTCTCTTTTGAGGCTACACGCTTAGTCATACACTCAACACCAAATCTTTTCGAGTTACAACGTGTTGTTTAGTAAAATCAAGATAATTTTGCATGATGTGTTATTTCTTCTCGTAAAGTTTAAGTATTTCTAATATGTACATATTTGTCTTTACTCTGCAACACTGTATTACGTTATAACGTGGAATTCTTACATATTCTTTCGAGAGAAAACTCTCCTGTGCATTCTCTTTTGAGGCTGCATTCTTCGTCATACACACAACATCAAATCTTTACGAATATCAACTTGTTGTTTAGGAAATACAAGATAATTTTGTATGATGCGTTATTTCTTCTCGTAAAGTTTAAGTATTTCTAATACGTACGTATTTGTCCTTACTCTGCAACACTGTATTTCCTTATAACGTGGTATTATTACATATTCATTCAAGAGAAAACTCTCCTATGTGTTCTCTTTTGAGGCTACACACTTAGACATACACGCAACACCAAAGCTTTTTGAGTTAAAGCATGTTGCTTAGGAAAAACACGATAATTTCACACGATGTGGGACTTTCTTCAAACGTGTTATTCTGACATATTTTTTCGAGAGAATACTCTCCTGTGGGTTCTCTTTGAGGATACACGTTTAGACATACATGCAACAACAAATCTTTTCGAGTTACAATGTGTTGTTTAGGAAATACAAGATAATTTTGTATGATGCGTTATTTCTTCTCATAAAGTTTAAGAATTTCTAATATGTTTGTATTTGTCTTTACTCTGCAACACTGTATTTCCTTGTAATGTGGTATTCCTACATATTCTTTCGAGTGAAAAGTCTCCTGTACATTCTCTTTTGAGGCTACACACTTAGACATACACTCAACACCAAAGATTTTCGAATTACAACGTGTTGTGTAGGAAAAACAAGATAATTTCGCATGATGCTGGATTTCCTTAAAACGTGGTATTCTGACATATTTTTTCGAGAGAAAATTCTCCTGTGCATTAGCTTTTGAGGCTACATGTTTAGACATACACGCAAAAAAAATCTTTTCGAGTTACAACGTGTTGTTTAGGTAATACAAGAAAATTTTGCAGGATGTGTTATTTCTTCTTGTGAATTTTAAGTATTTCTAATATGTACGTATTTGTATTTACTCTGCAACACTGTATTTCCTTATAATGTGGTTTTCTTACATATTCTTTCGAGAGAAAACTCTCCTGTGCATTCTCTTTTGAGGCTGCATTCTTCGTCATACATGCAACATCAAATCTTTACGAATATCAACTTGTTGTTTAGGAAAAACAAGATAATTTTGCACGATGCGTTATTTCTTCTCATAAAGTTTAAGTATTTCTAATACGTACGTATTTGTCTTTACTCTGCAACACTGTATTTCCTTGTAATGTGGTATTCTTACATATTCTTTCGAGTGAACTCTCCTGTGCATTCTCTCTTGAGGCTACACGCTTAGACATACATGCAACACCAAAGTATTTCGAGTTACAACGTGTTGTGTAGGAAAAACACGATAATTTCACACGATGCTGGATTTCCTTAAACCGTGATATTCTGACATATTTTTTCGAAAGAAAACTCTCCTGTGCGTTCTCTTTTGAGGCTACATGCTTAGACATGTACAGAGCCATATTGGGGCAGTCTTGCACTTGGTCAGAGTTTGACTTTGGTCAAGGTTAACTTCTCCCAGTTAGCCAGGATTCTGCTCCACTTAGGGTGGAGCGCACGTAGTAAAGGTTAAGTTCATTGTTCTTCCTGGTATAGGGATTCCTGAATTAAACAGGTGACCCACCCAGCTGCCGGAGCAGTCAAGACGAAGACCTCCAAGAGAAGCTAGACAACTTCCACCGGAACTCAGCCTGGAGTCTGGGGGGAGGGTTTGCCCAAACTGTTAAAAGGTCCGGCGCCATTAAAGTTTACGGCTTTGATCAGTGAACATTGACTTAGCCGTACTTTCTTTTCGCCGCTCTTCCCTATGACCCCAAAATTCTCTCAACAGGTAACCCAGTTTACATGTAGCTGCTGGCGGCTACATAGTGGCGCCTGAACGTGGGAAGACCTGGCACGAGAGAATTTCTTGAGGTAGCCCTATCCAGCGAAGCTTCGCAGAAAAAGGTGAAAATTAATGGTGTCCGCACGGTAAGCAACATAGAGGGCAAAACTAGCGCTAGTGAATTCGTGTCTATGGTTGTGAGTGCAGGAATGGATACAGTTTTTCAAGCATACTGCGTGGACCCAGCGCAGGACTGCTTGGGTTGATAAGATAGGGAAATATGGGGAAGGAATTTGGTAGGCATTTGCCCAAAGCTCGTAAGAGCTGATTTCGGCGAAAAGAAAGGGGTTTTTAAAAATAGGCATATGTCCACAGCTTCTAAGAGCTGTTTAAAGAGGAAAATGGATGCAATTGCTTAACAAGCACGCTTAACTTTCTGTGTATCTTTCCGTGTTTGTCCCGGTGCACCGACTGTCTATGTGTATGTTTATGTCCTCTCTGTGTCTTTGTGTGAATGACTGTTTCATGTTAAAAAGAAAAAATTGGTAAAGATTACATCTGCTGGTAACCTCTTGAGCTAGCCACAGTTTGTGTGGGGATTGATTCAAAGCCACGCCGCGGCAGCGTAGCTCACTCACCCAAGACAGAAACATGGCTGGGGAAAAAGCCGCTCTTAAAAGCCCAGAAACCTCGAGATTTGGGAAGACCTTGGTTTGGCTTGTGAAATTCATGTAGTCGCTTTATACATGTTTCTAATTGGTTTTAATGATATAAGGCTTTACATTTCTTGACTAAAGAGTTATAAATTAATTGGTTATTATGTAAAAGGTATAGTGTTATTAAGAAAAGGTTAGTTTAAAAACTGGTGATTCAGTGTTAGAGCTATCTTAACTAACTACACGTGGCCTAACGCCACTCATGCTTTGTTCTTGTTTATAATTGGATTTAAAGGTATATTTTGCATGTCTTGACTATAGAGTATTGGCTTAAGTCACTGCACATGATTTAAAAGGTATAATGTTATTAACAAAAGTTAGGTTAAGGCTGGTAGTTTAGGGTAGTCGCCATTTTGAACACGTGGCATGATGGTTAAGGCTGGTAGTTTAGGGTAGTCGCCATTTTGAACACCACGTGGCATGACGCAATCCAGGAAATACAGGCCTTTGGGACGCTCCTAAATTGGCATGGTGTTTCATGTGAATCTTGGCCTGGAGATTAGACTTAATGAAGATTAAGATTTAAAATATTGTCTCTTTAATAAGTTACACTGTTATACACTTGAACATAAGAACTGGCATACAAACCTTGTGCTGTAAATATGTGTTTGCCATTAATTTTAAAGAAAATAGATTGTTTAAAATTGAGATTTGCTTCCAAAATTACAATTGTGCTCTAATATTGCAAGAAAACATTGAGTTACAATAAAAATCAGTGTGTCATTGGCTACAGTTTTCAGTTTGCAGGCTCGTAATTGTTAACATTTTGTAATTAAGATAATTTTAAGAGTGATACTGCTGTCTCCAAAATTAAAAAGGAGATCTCAGTGAAAATGTATTTGATATCAAGCAGGTTCCTTTGACCGTGGAATTACAGGTTTCTTTTGTTTAATCCTCAACTTCCTTGTAGGTTTGGTTCTGGTCTTAGATAAAAGGCTCAGATTAGAAGATATTTACATTTGAGGAATCTCATACAATGTCCTTGCCAAGGACTCAGGGTGGATCCTAGGGCAGAATTTTTACATTTGAGTTAATGCAAAGCTTAGAACTGCCTCAGGGGAAGCTAGTGAGGAAGTTTTGAGAAATTGTTTCTGCCTTACAGGCCCCACCTAGGGAGTGTTTGGCTTTAAAAAAAAAAAAAAAAAAAAAAAAAAAGGTTTTTGACTTATCCAGGTGTGGGTTAAAATGCAGTTCAAATCTATGAAAGGTCAAGGAGGCTATAAAAGCATTAACATTTGGCCTGTCTACTCCCTATAAAATTATTGTAAATTTAAAGGGTTGGTTTTTTGCTTTACATTCTGATAGTTATAAAAGCATTTGCTTCTAATTTTAAAGAAACAACAAAACAATGTCATTAGAAAGTTTTTGCCTCAAGGAATGGCTAACAGCCTTACGTCCTGTGAGGAAAAAATGTTTGTCTCTCTTTCAATACAGAAGTTAAGATCTTAAAAATTTCAGTGTATAATGTTCATAGAATGTTTGTTACAGGCCCTTGCTCCTATAGACTTTTAGAATTTTTAGGTAAATGGCTTTCAAAGGTTGTTAAGATATATTAATTGGCTTTATCTTATATTTACCTCATTTTAAGCTTGCCACAAAAGGTCTTAAACCTCTGTTTTCAAGGTAGGAAACATTTGTTCCTTGCTTCAAGCAACAATCAAATTTATTATTAATGGTTGGTCTATTACATGGCAAGCATTTTTAGGCAAAATTAATAATTGTTATCCAAAAGATAATTTGTACTATCAGATCACATGTTTATTCCTTTAAGTTTCTCCCTGCTTCAACACAGATACCTGAATTGGGTGCTATAGCAGCTATTTTTAAGATGTTAAAGGTCAAGCTTTTAATAATAGTAGATATACATAGCTCATGGTTTATAATTGCTTAAAATTGGTCCATTTTTAATACTGCTAATTCTTAATTTCTACAGTTTGTACAAATGTGATTCAAATTTCTAAGAACAAAGGATATATTCTCTAAATGACTGTCCTTTAGGTATTTGAAATAATTTTATATTTTGTGCACATCAAATTATAAAGATTTGTTCTTGATGTCCTCAATTTCTACCTCTACCACGTAATGGTGTTAATTCTAGAGGACTTAGTTATTACAGATAAATGATATTCATATTTCTAATTTAGAAGATTAAAAAATATGTACATGTGACTAATGATTCATTTTTAGGCTGTCTAGTTGCAACTGCTCTAACAGAAAAAGCAACTATATTTTATATAATTACATAGTTATTGCCTATGTTATGGTTTATACTTTGTGTTCCAACTTAAATTAATAAAACAATATCTTCTTGGAAGAAAGAAGAGAGGGGAAATTGTGTCCCTGTGCATATAATTTAAATTATGCTTGCATGTTTTTAAAAAAAAAAAAAAAAAAATTTAAAATTTAGATGCCAAGAAACTCCTTGCTAAATGTATATGACATCTTGTAATTAGACATATTGATGTCTAGGTGAAATGAAGGAATTCACTTACTAACATATGCCATGATCCTGATTTAATATTGGGGGAGAAGGCATGTCCTCTGTTTTTTCCACAGAATGCTGCAGAAGATATGCTGACTGTGTGCTTGCTGAATGCCCAGACCATGGTAACATAAGAGCTATATTGGATATATGTTCTTGACTTACCTCAATTGTTAAATGTCCCAGGTTAGATAAATTGCCTAGCTTCAAGCTTTTAGACTTTGTGGGACAGAACATGGAGACTGTTAAGCTAGCTTAGGAAAAATTAATTAAGAAGAGTTAAAATGACTCTTCTCCTTATTGTGCTCAGCTGACTCAACCATAGACTGGTCTAGAAATAATTCCAATTTTGAAGATTCCAATTTTGAAGATGGCTAACAATCTTCAGCCAGCTGTGTTAATTTAACATATAGTCTCCACTTTTCCTGAGAAGTAACAGCATATTTCTTGATTCACAAGGCTACCTCTCCCACCTCAGAGGCCAAGCTTTGGATCCTTAAAGTTGTTAATTTACAACTGAATTGGATACTTCTGGGACAAGTTAATCCTATTCCACCTTTAACTCTTGACCTTGTCTGTTAAGCAGACTGGCTGTCTCCACCCAGGCTCACCTGGATGGAGAGATTACATGTCTGTTAAAGACACTTGCAGACCCCCCTGGCTTCAAAACTTACACAAGTGGATCTCCAAAGAGGGAGCCACATAGAACTCAGATCTATGTGTGTTTGTTTTTGAACAAACATGGGTACCAGCGAGACGTGCGAGGCAAAGCACTGCATGGGGAGGTGAATTTCTGCTTCTGAGTCCCCAGGAAGTACACCTAATTGCATAGGGGTTAACGTCGAGAGGCTGTCCTTAAAATAATAAGGGAGCCTATTACCCCTCCTCTGAAAAAGACGTTATACAATATTTAAGAGGAATTACGGTCAATGCTTCCCCTCCTGGTTAAGGCCCGCCTTCTTATGAAGGATATTTATCCACTTGTTTTCTACCTCCTCGTGTTCAAATTAATAAAAAAAGGGAGGACATGTACAGAGCCATATTGGGGCAGTCTTGCACTTGGTCAGAGTTTGACTTTGGTCAAGGTTAACTTCTCCCAGTTAGCCAGGATTCTGCTCCACTTAGGGTGGAGCGCACGTAGTAAAGGTTAAGTTCATTGTTCTTCCTGGTATAGGGATTCCTGAATTAAACAGGTGACCCACCCAGCTGCCGGAGCAGTCAAGACGAAGACCTCCAAGAGAAGCTAGACAACTTCCACCGGAACTCAGCCTGGAGTCTGGGGGGAGGGTTTGCCCAAACTGTTAAAAGGTCCGGCGCCATTAAAGTTTACGGCTTTGATCAGTGAACATTGACTTAGCCGTACTTTCTTTTCGCCGCTCTTCCCTATGACCCCAAAATTCTCTCAACAGGTAACCCAGTTTACATGTAGCTGCTGGCGGCTACATAGACATACACGCAACACAAAATCTTTTCGAGTTACAACGTGTTGTTAAAGAAATACAAGATAATTTTGCACGATGCGTTATTTCTTCTTGTAAATTTTAAGTATTTCTAATATGTACGTTTTTGTCTTTACTCTGCAACATTGTATTTCCTTATAACGTGGTATTCTTACATATTCTTTCGAGAGCAAACTCTCCTGTGCGTTCTATTTTTAGGCTGAACCCTTACACATACACGCAACACCAAAGTTTTTCGAGTTACAATGTGTTGTTTAGGAAAAACAAGATAATTTTGCAGGATGCGGGATTTTGTTAAAACGTGGTATTCTGACATATTTTTTTGAGGGAAAACTCTCCTGTGTGTTCTCTTTTCCTGCTACATGCTTAGAGAAACACGCAACACCAAATCTTTACGAATATCAACTTCTTGTTTAGGAAATACAAGATAATTTTGTACGGAGCGTTATTTCTTCTCATAAACTTTACGTATTTCTAATATGTACGTATTTGTCTTTACTCTGCAACACTGTATTTCCTTGTAACGTGGTATTCTGACATATTCTTTCGAGAGAAAACTCTCCTGTGCATTCTCTTCTGAGGCTACACACTTTGGCATACACACAGCACCAAAGCTTTTCGAGTTAAAACGTGTTGTTTAGGAAAAAAAAGATAATATCGTACAATGCTGGATTTCCTTAAAACGTGGTATTCTGACATTATTTTCGAGAGAAAACTCTCCTGTGCGTTGTCTTTTGAGGCTGCATGCTTACTCATACACGCAACACCAAATTTTTTCGAGTTACAACGTGTTATTTAGGAAAAACAAGATAATTTTGCATGATGCGTTATTTCTTCTCATATTTTAAGTATTTCTAATACGTATGTATCTGTCTTTACTCTGCAACACTGCATTTCTTTTAACGTGGAATTCTTACATATTCTTTCGAGAAAAAAACTCTCCTGTGCATTCTCTATTGAGGCTACACGCTTAGACATACATGCAACACCAAAGTTTTTCTAGTTCTAACGTGTTGTTTAGGAAAAATAAGATAATTTAGCACGACGCAGGATTTCCTTAAAACGTGGTATTATGACTTATTTTTTTTCGAGAGAAAATTCTCCTGTGGGTTCTCTTTTGAGGCTACACGTTTAGACATACACGCAACACCAATTCTTTTTGAGTTACAACGTGTTGTTTTGGAAATCCAAGAAAATTTTGCACGATGCGTTGTTTCTTCTCGTAAAGTTTAAGTATTTCTAATACGTACGTATTTGTCCTTACTCTGCAACATTGTATTTCCTTATAACGTGGTATTCTTACATATTCTTTCGAGAGAAAACTCTCCTGTGCGTTCTCTTTTAAGGCTACACGCTTAGACATACACGCAACACCAATGTTTTTCGAGTTCCAACGTGTTGTTTAGGAAAAACAAGACAATTTAGCACGATGCAGGATTTGCTTAAAACGTGGTATTATGACGTATTTTTTTCGAGAGAAAATTCTCCTGTGGGTTCTCTTTTGAGGCTGCACGCTTTGAGAAAAATGCAACACCAAAGCTTTTCGAGTTACAACAAGTTGTTTACGAAAAAAAAGATAATTTCGCACGATGAAGGATTTCCTTAAAACGTTGTATTCTGACATAATTTTTCGTGAGAAAACTCTCCTGTGCATTCTCTTTTGAGGCTACACGCTTAGACATACATGCAACACCAAAGCTTTTCAAGTTACAACGTGTTGTTTAGGAAAAACAAGATAATTTAGCACGATGTGCGATTTCCTTATAACGGGGTATTCTGACATGTTTTTTCGATGGAAAACTCTCCTGTGCATTCTCTTTTGAGGCTAGAAGCTTAGACATACATGCAACACCAAATCTTTTCGAGTTACAACGTGTTATTTAGGAAAAAATAGATAATTTTGCACGATGCGTTATTTCTTCTCATAAAGTTTAAATATTTCCAATATGTACGTATTTGTTTTTAATATGCAACCCTGTATTTCCTTATAACGTTTTATTCTTACATATTCTTTCGAATGAAAACTCTCCTGTGCGTTCTCTATTGAGGCTACACGCTTAGACATACACGCAACGCCAAAGCTTTTCGAGTTAAACTATGTTGTTAAGGAAAAGCAAGATAATTCCCCAAGATGCGTTATTTCCTTATAACGTGGTATTCTGACATATTTTTTCGAGAGAAAACTCTCCTGTGCGTTCTCTTTTGAGGCTGCATGCTTAGACAAAAACGCAACACCAAAGCTTTTCGAGTTACAATGTGTTGTTTAGGAAAAACAAGATAATATTGCACGATACGGGATTTTCTTAAAACGTGGCATTCTGACATATTTTTTCGAGAGTAAACTCTCCTGTGCGTTCTCTTTTGAGGCTACACACTTAGACATACATGCAACACCTAAGCTTTTCGTGTTACAACGTGTTGTTTAGGAAAAACAAGATAATTTCACACGATGCTGGATTTCCTTAAAACGTGGTATTCTGACATATTTTTTTGAGAGAAAACTCTCCTGTGCATTCTCTTTTGAGGCTACAATCTTAGACATACATGTAACACAAAACCTTTTCGAGTTACAACGTGTTGTTTAGGAAAAACTAGATAATTTTGCACGATGTGTTATTTTTCCTGTAAAGTTTAAGTATTTCCAATATGTACGTATTTGTCTTTACTCTACAACGCTGTATTTCCTTATAACGTCGTATACTTACATATTCTTTCGAGAGAAATCTCTCCTGTGCGTTCTCTTTTGAGGCTGCACCCTTAGACAAAAACGCAACACCAAAGCTTTTCGAGTTACAGCAAGTTGGTTAGGAAAAAAAAAAAAAGATAATTTTGCACAATGCAGGATTTCCGTAAAACTTTGTATTCTGACATATTTTTTCAAGCGAAAACTCTCCTGTGCGTTCTCTTTTGAGGCTAAATGCTGAGACATACAAGCAACACCAAAGCTTTTCAAGTTACAACGTGTTGTTTAGGAATAACAAGATAATTTCGCACGATGCAGGATTTCCTTAAAACGTGGTATTGAGACATATTTTTTCGAGAGAAAATTCTCCTGTGGGTTATCTTTTGAGGCTACACATTTAGACATACAGGCAACACCAAATCTTTTTGAGTTACAACGTGTTGTTTAGGAAATACCAGATAATTTTGTATGATGCGTTATTTCTTCTCATAAAGTTTAAGTATTTCTAATAAGTAAATATTTGTCTTTACTTTGCAACACTGTATTTCCTTATAACGTGGTATTCTTAAATTTTCATTCGAGAGAATACTCTCCGGTCCGTTCTCTTTTGAGGCTACACGCTTAGACATACATGCAACACCAAAGTTTTTCGAGTTACAACGTGATGTTTGGGAAAAACAAGAGAATTTCGCACGATGCGGGATTTCCTTAAAACATGGTATTCTGACATATTTTTTCGAGAGAAAACTCTCCTGTGCATTCTCTTTTGAGGCTGCACGCTTAGACAAAAACGCAACACCAAAGCTTTTCGAGTTACAACAAGTTGTTTAGGAAAAACGAGATAATTTCGCACGATACGGGATTTTCTTAAAACGTGGTATTCTGACATACGTTTTCGATAGAAAACTCTCCTGTGCGTTCTCTTTTGAGGATACATGCTTAGACATACACGCAACACCAAAGCTTTTCGAGTTACAATGAGTTTTTTAGGAAAAACCATATAATTTCGCATGATGCAGGGTTTTTTTAAAACGTGGTATTCTGACATATTTTTTCGAGAGAAAATTCTCCTGTGGGTTCTCTTTTGAGGCTACACATTTACACATACACACAACACCAAATCTTTTCTAGTTACAACATGTTGTTTAGGAAATACAAGAAAATTTTTACGATGCATTATTTCTTGTCGTAAAGTTTAAGTATTTCTAGTACGTACGTATTTGTCTTTACTCTGCAACACTGTATTTCCTTACAACGTGGTATTCTTACATATTCTTTCGAGAGAAAACTCTCCTGTGCGTTCTTCTTTGAGGCCTCTAGCTTAGACATACACGGAACACCAAACCTTTTTGAGTTACAACGTGTTGTTTAAGAAAAACAAGATAATTTCGCACGATGCAGGATTTCCTAAAAACGTGGTATTCTGACATATTTTTTTCGAGTGAAAACTCTCCGGTGCGTTCTCCTTTGAGGCTACACACTTAGACATACATGCAACAACAAATCTTTTCGAGTTACAACGTGTTGTTTAGGAAGTACAAGATAAATTTGTATGATGCGTTATTTCTTCTCATAAAGTTTAAGAATTTTCAATACGTACGAATTTGTCTTTACTCTGCAACACTTTATTTCTTTATAACGTGGTATTCTTACATATTCTTTCGAGAGAAAACTCTCCTGTGCATTATCTTTTGAGGCTGCATGCTTAGACAAAAACGCAACACCAAAGCTTTTCGAGTTACAATGTATTGTTTAGGAAAAACTAGATAATATTGCACAATACGTGATTTTCTTAAAACGTGGTATTCTGACATATTTTTTTCGAGAGTAAACTCTCCTGTGCATTCTCTTTTGAGGCTACACGCTTAGACATACATGCAACACCAAGGCTTTTCGAGTTACAATGTGTTGTTTAGGAAAAACAAGATAATTTCGCACGATGCAGGATTTGCTTAAAACTTGGTATTCTGACATATTTTTTCGAGAGAAAATTCTACTGTGGGTTCTCTTTTGAGGCTACCCATTTACACATACACACATCACCAAATCTTTTCGATTTACAACATGTTGTTTAGGAAATACTAGATAATTTTATATGATGCATTATTTCTTCTCGTAAAGTTTAAGTATTTCTAATACGTACATATTTATCTTTATTCTGCAACACTGTATTTCCTTATAATGTGGTATTCTTACATAATCTTTCGAGAGAAAACTCTCCTGTGCGTTCTCTTTTGAGGATACACGCTTAGACATACACGCAACACCAAATCTTTTCGAGTTACAACGCGTTGTATAGGAAAAACAAGATAATTTCGCACGATGCGGGATTTCCTTATAACGTGGTATTCTGACATATTTTTTCGAGAGAAAACTATCTTGTGCATTCTCTTTTGAGGCAACACACTTAGACATACACGCCACATCAAATCTTTTCAAGTTACAATCTGATTTTTAGGAAACAGAATATAATTTTTTACGATGCGTTATTTCTTCTCTTAAAGTTTAAGAATTTCCAATACGTACGTATTTTTCTTTACTCTGCAACACTGTATATCCTTATAACGTGGTATTCTTACATATTCTTTTGAGAGAAAACTCTCCTGTGTGTTCTCTTTTGAGGCTACACGCTTAGACATACACGCAACACCAAAGCTTTTCGAGTTACAACGTGTTGTTTAGGAAACACATGATAATTTCGCACGATGAGGGATTTCCTTAAAACGTGGTATTCTGACATATTTTTTCGAGAGAAAACTCTCCTGTGCATTCTCTTTTGAGGCTACACGCTTAAACATATACGCCACACCAAATCTTCTCAAATTACAATGTGTTGTTTAGGAAATACAATAAAATTTTTTACGATGCGTTATTTCTTCTCATAAAGTTTTAGTATTTCTAATATGTACGTATTTGTCTTTACACTGCAACACTGTATTTCCTTATAACGTGGTATTCTTACATATTCTTTCGAGAGAAAACTCTCCTGTGCGTTCTCTTTTGAGGCTGCACCCTTAAACATACACGCAACACCAAAGCTTTTCGAGTTAAAACGTGTTGTTTAGGAAAAACAAGATAATTTCGCACAATGCAGGATTTCCTTAAAACGTGGTATTCTGACATATTTTTTCGAGGGAAAACTCTCCTGTGCGTTCTCTTTTACGGCTACAAGCTTAGGCATACACGCAAAAGCAAATATTTTCCAATTTCAACTTGTTGTTTAGGAAATACAAGATAATTTTTTACGGAGCATTATTTCTTCTCCTAAACTTTAAGTATTTCTAATACGTACATATTTGTCTTTATTCTCCAACACTCTATTTCCTTGTAACGTGGTATTCTTACATATTCTTTCGAGAGAAAACTGTCCTGTGCCTTCTCTTTTGAGGCTGCACACTTAGACATACACACAACACCAAATCTTTTCGAGTTACAACGTGTTGTTTAGGAAATGCAAGATAATTTTTTACGATGCGTTATTTCTTATCGTAAAGTTTAAGTATTTCTAATACGTACGTATTTGTCTTTACTCTGCAACACTGTATTTCCTTGTAACGAGGTATTGTTACATATTCTTTTGAGAGAAAACTCTCCTGTGCGTTCTCTTCTGAGGCTACACACATAGACATAGACGCACCATCAAAGCTTTTCCAGTTAAAACTGGTTGTTTAGGTAAAAACAAGATAATTTCGCATGATGCGGGATTTCCTTAAAACATGGTATTCTGACATATTCATTCGAGAGAAAACACTCCTGGGCGTTCTCTTTTGAGGATACACGCTTAGTCATACATGCAACACCAAATTTTTTCGAGTTACAACGTGTTGTTTAGGAAAAATAAGATAATTTTGCACGATGCGTTATTTAGGCATACACGCAACACCAAATGTTTTCGAGTTACAACGTGTTATTTAGGAAATACAAGATAATTTTGTACGATGCTTTATTTCTTCGAGTAAAGTTTAAGTATTTCTAATACGTACGTATTTGTCTTTACTCTGCAATACTATATTTCCTTATAACGTGGTATTCTTACATATTCTTTCGAGAGAAAACTCTCCTGTGCGTTCTCTTTTGAGTCTTCACGCTTAGACATACATGCAACACCAAAGCTTTTCGAGTTACAACATGTTGTTTAGGAAAAACAAGATAATTTCGCACGATGCGGGATTTCCTTAAAAAATGGTATTCTGACATATTTTTTCGAGAGAAAATTCTCCTGTGGTTTCTCTTTTGGGGCTACATGCTTAGCCATACACGCAACACCAAATCTTTTCGAGTTACAACTTGTTGTTTAGGATATACAAGATAATTTTGCACGATACGTTATTTCTTCTCGTAAAGTTTAAGTATTTCTAATACGTACTTATTTGTCTATAATCTGCAACTTTGTATTTCCTTAAAACGTGGTATTCTTACATATTCTTTCTAGAGAAAACGCTCCTGTGCCTTCTCTTTTGAGGATACACACTTAGATATAAACGCAATAACAAAGCATTTCGAGTTACAACGTGTTGTTTAGGAAAAAAAAGATAATTTCGCACGATGCGGGATTTCCATAAAAAGTGGTATTCTGACATATTTTTTCGAGAGAAAACTCTCCTGTGCATTCTCTTTTGAGGCTACAAGCTTAGACATACATGCAACACCAAATCTTTTCGAGTTACAACGTGTTGTTTAGGAAAAACAAGATAATTTTGCACGATGCGTTATTTCTTCTCATAAAGTTTAAGTATTTCCAATACGTACATATTTTTCTTTACTCTGCAACACTGTATTTCATTATAACGTGGTATTCTTACATATTCTTTCAAGAGAAAACTCTCCTGTGTGTTCTCTTTTGAGGCTACACGCTTAGACATACACGCAACACCAAAGCTTTTAGAGTTACAACGTGTTGTTTAGGAAACACATGATAATTTCGCACGATGCGGGATTTCCTTAAAACGTGGTATTCTGACATATTTTTTTGAGAGAAAACTCTCCTGTGCGTTCTCTTTTGAGGCTACATGCTTAGACATATACGCCACACCAAATCGTTTTGAGTTACAACGTGTTGTTTAGGAAATAGAAGATAATTTTTTACGATGCGTTATTTCTTCTCCTTAAGTTTAAGTATTTCTAATATGTACGTATTTGTCTTTATGCTGCAAAACTGTATTTCCTTGTAAAGTGGTATTCTTACATATCTTGTGAGAGAAAACTCTCCTGTGCATTATCTTTTGAGGCTACACAATTAGACATACACGCAACACCAAAGCTTTTCGAGTTAAAACATGTTTAGGAAAAACAAGATAATTTCGCACAATGCAGGATTTCTTTAAAACGTGGTATTGTGACATATTTTATCGAGAGAAAACTCTCCTGTGCGTTCTCTTTTGAGGCTACATGCTGAGACATACAAGCAACACCAAAGGTTTTTGAGTTACAACATGTTGTTTAGGAAAAACAAGATAATTTCGCACGTTGCAGGATTTCCTTAAAACTTGGTATTCTGACATATTTTTGGGGGGAAAATTCTCCTGTAGGTGTTCTTTTGAGGCTACACGTTTAGACATACACGCAACATGAAATCTTTTCGAGTTACAACGTGTTCTTCAGGAAAAACAAGATAATTTTTATGATGCATTATTTCTTCTCGTAAAGTTTAAGTATTTCTAATACGTACGTATATGTCTTTACTCTCCAACATTTTATTCCGTTATAATGTGGAATTCTTACATATTCTTTCGAGAGAAAACTCTGTTGTGCATTCTCTTTTGAGGCTACACGCTTAGACATACACGCAACACCAAAGCTTTTCGAGTTACAACGTGTTGTTTAGGAAAAACAACATAATTTCGCATGAAGCAGTATTTCCTTAAAACATGGTATTCTGACATATTTTTTCGAGAGAAAATTCTCCTGTGGGTTCTGTTTTGAGGATACACATTTAGACATACACACAACACCAAATCTTTTCGAGTTACAACGTGTTGTTTAGGAAATACAAGATAATTTTGTGCGATGCGTTATTTCTTCTTGTAAAGTGTAAGTATTTCTAATAAATACGTATTTGTCTTTACTCTGCAACACTGTATTTCCTTGTAACGGGGTATTCTGACATATTCTTTCGAGAGAAAACTCACCTGTGCATTCTCTTTGGAGGCTACACACTTAGACATACAAGCAACACCAAAGCTTTTCGAGTTAAAACGCGTTGTTTAGGAAAAACAAGATAATTGCGCATTATGTGGTATTTCCTTAAAACGTGGTATTCTTACATATTCTTTCGAGAGAAAACTCTCCTGTGTGTTCTCTTTTGAAGCTGCACCCTTATACATACATGCAACACCAAAGCTTTTCGAGTTACAACGTGTTGTTTAGGAAAAACAAGATAATTTTGCACGATGCATTATTTCGTCTCAAAAATTTTAAGTATTTCTAATACTTACTTATTTGTCTTTACTCTGCAACACTGTATTTCTTCATAATGTGGTATTCTTACATATTTTTTCGAGAGAAAACTCTCCTCTTCATTCTCTTTTGAGGCTACACGCTTAGACATACACGCAACACCAAAGCATTTCGAGTTACAACGTGTTGTTTAGGAAAAACAAGATAATTTCGCAGGATTCGGGATTTCCTTAAAACGTGGTATTCTGACATATTTTTCGAGGGAAAATTCTCCTGTGGGTTCTCTTTTGAGGTTACACATTTTGACTTACAAGCAACACCAAATCTTTTGGAGTTACAACGTGTTGTTTAGGATATACAAGATAATTTTGTATGATGCGTTATTTCTTCTCGTACATTTTAAGTATTTCTAATACGTACGTATTTGTCTTTACTCTGCAACACTGTATTTGCTTATCACGTGGTATTCTTACATATTCTTTCGAGAGTAAACACACCTGTGCATTCTCTTTTGAGGCTACACGCTTAGACATACACGCAACACCAAAGCTTTTCAAGTTACAACGTGTTGTTTAGGAAAAACAAGATAATTTCGCACCATGCGGGATTTCCTTAAAACGTGGTATATTGACATCTTTGTTCGAGAGAAAACACTCCTGTGCGTTATCTTTTGAGGCCACCAGCTTAGACATACACGTAACACCAAATCTTTTCAAGTAACAAAGTTTTGTTTAGGAAAAACAAGATAATTTTGCACGATGACTTATTTCTTCTCTTAAAGTTTAAGTATTTCCAATACGTACTTATTTGTCTTTACTCTGCAACACTGTATTTCCTTATAACTTGGTATTCTTACATATTCTTTCGAGAGAAAATTCTCCTGTGCGTTCTCTTTTGAGGCTGCACGCTTAGACATACATGCAACATCAAAGCTTTTCGAGTTACAACGTGTTGTTAAGGAAAAACAAGATAATTTCGCAAAATGCGGGATTTCCTTAAAACGTGGTATTCTTACATATTCTTTAGAGAGAAACCTCTCCTGTGTGTTCTCTTTTGAGGCTGCACCCTTATACATACACGCAACACCAAATCTTTTCGAGTTACAACGTGTTGTTTAGGAAAAACAAGATAATTTCGCACAATGTGGGATTTCCTTAAAACGTGGTATTCTGACATATTTTTCGATAGAAAACTATCTTTTGCGTTCACTTTTGCGGCTACAAGCTTAGACATACACACAACACCAATTTTTTTCTAATTTAAACTTGTTGTTTAGGAAATACAAGATAATTTTGTACGGAGCGTTATTTCTTCTCATAAATTTTAAGTATTTCTAATACGTACGTATTTGTTTTTACTCTGCAACACTATATTCCGTTATAACGTGGATTTCTTACATATTCTTTCGAGAGAAAACTCTCCTGTGCATTCTCTTTTGAGGCTACACATTTAGACATACACGCAACACCAAAGCTTTTCGAGTTACAACATGTTGCTTAGGAAAAACAAGATAATTTCGCATTATGCGGTATTTCGTTAAAACGTGGTATTCTGACATATTTTTTGAGAGAAAATTCCCTTGTGGGTTCACTTTTGAGGATACACATTTAGATTTACAAGCAACACCAAATCTTTTCAGGTTACAACATGTTGTTTAGGATATACAAGATAATATAGTATGATGTGTTATTTCTTCTCGTAAAGTTTAAGTATTTCCAATACGTATGTATTTTTCTTTACTCTGCAACACTGTATTTTCTTATAAAGTGGTATTCTTCCATATTCTTTCGAGAGAAAACGCTCCTGTGCATTCTTATTTGAGGCTACATGCTTAGACATACACGCAACACCAAAGTTTTGCAAGTTACAACGTGTTGTTTAGGTCAAACAAGGTAATTTCGCACGATGAGCGATTTCCTTAAAACGGGGTATTGTGACATGTTTTTTGGAGAGAAAATTCTCCTGTACGTTCTCTTTTGAGGCTAGAAGCTTAGACATACACGCACCACCAAATCTTTTCGAGTTACAAAGTGTTATTTAGGAAAAACCAGATAATTATGCTCGATGCATTATTTCTTCTCATAAAGTTTAAGTATTTCCAATATGTTCGTATATGTCTTTAATATGCAACACTGTATTTCCTTGTAACGGGGTATTCTTACATATTCTTTCGAGTGAAAACTCTCCTGTGCGTTCTCTTCTGAGGGTACACACTTAGACATACACTCAACACCAAAGTTTTTCGAGTTACAACGTGTTGTTTAGGAAAAACAAGATAATTTCACACGATGAGATATTTCCTTAAAATGGGGTATGCAGACATGTTTTTTCGAGAGAAAACTCTCCTGTGCGTTCCCTTTTGAGGCTGCACGATTAGACATACACGCAAAAGCAAATCTTTTCGAGTTACAGCGTGTTGTTAAGGAAACACAAGATAATTTCGCAAGATGCGGGATTTCCTTAAAACGTGCTATTCTGACATATTTTTTCGAGAGAAAACACTCTCGTGCATTCTCTTTTGAGGCTACAAGCTTAGACATACACGAAACACCAAATCTTTTCGAGTTACAACGTGTTATTTAGGATAAACAAGATAATTTTGCACGATGCGTTATTTCTTCTCATAAAGTTTAAGTATTTCCAATATGTACGTATTTCTCTTTAATATGCAACTCTGTATTTCCTCATAACGTGGTATTCTTACATATTCTTTGGAGTGAAAACTCTCCTGTGCATTCTCTATTGAGGCTACACGCTTAGACATACACGCAACACCAAAGCTTTTCTAGTTAAAATATGTTGTTTAGAACAAACAAGATAATTTCTCATGATGCAGGATTTCCTTAAAACATGGTATTGTGACAAATTTTTTCGAGAGAAAACTCTCCTGTGCGTTCACTTTTGAGACTACATGCGGAGACATACAAGCAACACCAAACGTTTTCGAGTTACAACGTTTTGTTTATGAAAAACAAGATAATTCCCACGTTGCAGGATTTCCTTAAAAGTTGGTATACTGACATATTTTTTCGAGAGAAAATTCTCCTGTGGGTGCTCTTTGGGGCTACATGTTTAGACATACACACAACACCATATCTTTTCGAGTTACAACGTGTTGTTTAGGAAATACAAGATAATTTTGTACGATGCATTATTTCTTCTCGTAAAGTTTAAGTATTTCTAATACGTACGTATTTGTCTTTATTCTGCAACACTATATTTCCTTATAACGTGGTTTGCTTACATATTCGTTCGAGGGAAAACTCTCCTTTGCATTCTCTTTTGAGGATACACGCTTAGACATACACGCAACACCAAAGCTTTTCGAGTTACAACGTGTTGTTTAGGAAAAACAAGATAATTTCGCACGATGCGGGATTTCCTTAAAACGTGGTATTCTGACATATTTTTTTGAGAGAAAACACTCCTGTGCCTTCTCTTTTGAGGCTACAAGCTTATACATACACGCAACACCAAATCTTTTCAAGTTACAATGTGTTGTTTAGGAAAAACAAGATAATTTTGCACAATGTGTTATTTCTTCTCGTAAAGTTTAAGTATTTCTAATACGTAAGTATTTGTCTTTACTCTGCAACACTGTATTTCCTTATAACGTGGTATTCTTACATATTCTTTCGAGAGAAAACTCTCCTGTGCGTTCTCTTTGAGGCTACACGCTTAGACATACACGCAACACCAAAGCTTTTCAAGTTAAAAAGTGTTGTTTAGGAAAAACAAGATAATTTCGCACGATGTGCTATTTCCTTATAACGGGGTATTCTGACATTTTTTTGTGAGAAAACTCTCCTGTGCGTTCTCCTTTGAGGCTAGAAGCTTAGACATACACGCAACACCAAATCTTTTCGAGTTGCAACGTGTTATTTAGGAAAAACAAGATAATTTTGCACGATGCGTTATTTCTTCTCATAAAGTTTAAGTATTTCCAATATGTACGTATTTGTCTGTAATATGCAACTCTGTATTTCCTTATAACGTGGTATTCTTACATATTCTTTCGAATGAAAACTCTCCTGTGCGTTCTTTATTGAGGCTACACGCTTAGACATACACGCAACACAAAGCTTTTCGAGTTAAAATATGTTGTTAAGGAAAAACAAAATAATTTCCCACGATGCGTGATTTCCTTAAAACGTGGTATTCTGACATATTTTTTGAGAGAAAATTCTCCTGTGCGTTCTCCTTTGAGGCTACACGCTTAGACATACACGCAACACCAAATCCTTTCGAATTACAACGTGTTGTTTAGGAAATACAAGATAATTTTGTACGATGCATTATTTCTTCTCATAAAGTTTAAGTGTTTCTAATATGTACATAGTTGTCTTTATTCTGCAACACTATATTTCCTTATAACATGGTATTCTTACATAATCTTTCGAGAGAAAACTCTCCTGTGCATTCTCTTTTGAGGCTTAACACTTAGACATACACGCAACACCAAAGCTTTTCGAGTTACAACATGTTGTTTAGGAAAAACAAGATAATTTCGCAGGATGCAGGATTTCCTTATAATGTGGTATTCTGACATATTTTTTCGAGAGAAAATATTCCTGTGTGTTCTCTTTTGAGGCTACAGGCTTAGACATACACGCAACACCAAATCTTTTCGAGTTACAACGTGTGGTTTAGGAAAACAAGATAATTTTGCAAGATGCTTTATTTCTTCTCTTAAAGTTTAAGTATTTCCAATACGCACGTATTTGTCTTTACTCTGCAACACTGTATTTCCTTATAACGTGGTATTCTTACATATTCTTGCAAGAGAAAATTCTCCTGTGCGTTCTCTTTTGAGGCTGCACGCTTAGACATACGCGCAACACCAAAGCTTTTCGAGTTACAACGTGTTGTTAAGGAAAAACAAGATAATTTCGCAATATGCGGGATTTCCTTAAAACGTGGTATTCTGACATATTTTTTCGACAGAAAACTCTCCTGTGCATTCTCTTTTGCGGCTACAAGCTTAGACATACACGCAACTCCAAATCTTTTCGAATTTCAACTTGTTGTTTAGGAAATACAAGATAATTTTGTACGGAGCATTATTTCTTCTCATAAACTTTAACTATTTCTAATACGTACGTATTTGTCTTTACTCTGCAACACTGTATTTCCTTATAACGTGGTATTCTTACATATTCTTGCAAGAGAAAATTCTCCTGTGCGTTCTCTTTTGAGGCTGCACGCTTAGACATACGCGCAACACCAAAGCTTTTCGAGTTACAACGTGTTGTTAAGGAAAAACAAGATAATTTCGCAATATGCGGGATTTCCTTAAAACGTGGTATTCTGACATGTTTTTTCGACAGAAAACTTTCCTGTGCATTCTCTTTTGCGGCTACAAGCTTAGACATACACGCAACTCCAAATCTTTTCGAATTTCAACTTGTTGTTTAGGAAATACAAGATAATTTTGGACGGAGCATTATTTCTTCTCATAAATTTTAACTATTTCTAATACGTACGTATTTGTCTTTACTCTGCAACACTGTATTTCCTTGTAACATGGTATTCTGACATATTGTTTCGAGAGAAAACTCTCCTGTGCGTTCTCTTCCGAGGCTACACACTTAGACATACACGCAACACCAAAACTTTTCGAGTTAAAACATGTTGTTTAGGAAAAACAAGATAATTTCTCACGATGCGGGATTTCCTTAAAACGTGGTATTGTGACATATTTTTTTCGAGAGAAAACTCTCCTGTGCTTTCTCTTTTGAGGCTGCACGCTTAGTCATACATGCAACACAATATCTTTTCGAGTTACAACGTGTTGTTTAGGAAAAACAAGAAAATTTTGCACGACGAATTATTTCTTCTATAAGGTTTAAGTATTTCTAATACGTACATATTTGTCTTTACTCTGCAACACTGTATTTCCTTCTAACGTGGTATTCTTACATATTCTTTCCAGAGAAATCTCTCCTGTACGTTCTCTTTTGAGACGACAAGCTTAGACAAACACGCAACATCAAAGCTTTTCGAGTTACAACATGTTGTTTAGGAAAAACAAGATAATTTCGCATGATGCGGTATTTCCTTAACACGTAGAATTCTGACATATATTTTTGAGAGAAAATTCTCCTGTGGGTTCTCTTTGGAGGCTACACATTTAGACATACACGCAACACCAAATATTTTCTAGTTACAAAGTGTTGTTTAGGAAAAACAAGATAATTTTCAAGATGCATTATTACTTATCGTAAATTTTAAGTATTTCTAATACGTATGTATTTTTCTTTACTCTGCAACACTGTATTTACTTATAACGTTGTATTCTTTCATATTCTTTCGAGAGAAAACTCTCCTCTTCGTTCTCTTTTGAGGCTACAAGCTTAGACATACACGCAACACCAAAGCTCTTCGAGTTACAACGTGTTGTTTAGGAAAAACAAGATAATTTCGCACGATGCGGGATTTCCTTAAAACCTGGTATTCTGACATTTTTTTGGAGAGAAAATTCTCCTGTGGGTTCTCTTATGAGGCTAAACACTTAGAAATACACGCAACACCAAAGCTTTTTGAGTTACAACGTTTTGTTTAGGAAAAACAAGATAATTTCGCATGATGCTTTATTTCTTCTAGTAAAGTTTAAGTATTTCTAATATATATGTATTTGTTGTTACTCTTCAACACTGTATATCCTTATAACGTGGTATTCTTACATATTCTTTCGAGAGAAAATTTTCCTGTGCATTCTCTTTTGAGGCTACACACTTAGACATACACGCACACCAAAGCTTTTCAAGTTGAAACCTGTTGTTTAGGAAAAACAAGATAATTTCACATGATGCGGGATTTCCTTAAAACGTGGTATTCTGATATATTTTTCGAGAGAAAACTCTCCTGTGCGTTCTCTTTTGAGGCTGCACGCTTAGTCATACATGCAACACCATATCTTTTCGAGTTACAACGTTTTGTTTAGGAAAAACAATATAATTTTGCACGATGCGTTATTTCTTCTAGTAAAGTTTAAGTATTTCTAATACGTGCGTATTTGTCTTTACTCTGCAACACTGTATTTCCTTATAATGTGGTATTCTTACATATTCTTTCGAGAGAAATATCTCCTTTGCATTCTCTTTTGAGGCTACATGCTTAGACATACATGCAACACCAAAGCTTTTCAAGTTACAATGTGTTGTTTAGGAAAAACAAGATAATTTCGCATGATGCGGTATTTCCTTAAAACAAGGATTTCTGACATATTTTTTCGAGAGAAAATTCTCCTGTGGGTTCTCTTTGGAGGCTACACATTTAGACATACATGCACCACCAAATCTTTTCTAGTTACAACGTGTTGTTTAGGAAAAACAAGATAATTTTGCACAATACATTATTTCTTCTCGTAAATTTTAAGTATTTCTAATACGTATGTATTTGTTTTTACTCTGCAACACTGTATTCCGTTATAACATGGAATTCTTACATACTCTTTTGAGAGAAAACTCTCCTGTGCATTCTCTTTTGAGGCTACATGCTTAGACATACACGCAACACCAAACCTTTTCGAGTTACAACGTGTTGTTTAGGAAAAACATGTTAATTTCGCATGATGCTGTATTTCCTTAAAACGTGGAATTCTGACATATTTTTTCGAGAGAAAATTCTCCTCTGGGTTCTCTTTGGAGGCTACACATTTAGACATACACGCAACACCAAATATTTTCTAGTTACAACGTGTTGTTTAGGAAAAACAAGATAATTTTGCAGGATGCATTATTTCTTCTCGTAAATTTTAAGTATTTCTAATACATACGTATTTGTCTTTACTCTGCAACACTGTATTTCCTTATAACGTGGTATTCTTTCATATTCTTTCGAGAGAAAACTGTCCTCTTCGTTCTCTTTTGAGGCTACCACTTAGACATACACGCAAC
Source organism: Apodemus sylvaticus (assembly GCF_947179515.1). NCBI lineage: Eukaryota > Metazoa > Chordata > Mammalia > Rodentia > Muridae > Apodemus > Apodemus sylvaticus. The sequence continues at coordinate 60,599,692 of NC_067492.1, read as the reverse complement.
ACCAAAACTTTTCGAGTTACATCCTGTTGTTTAGGAAGAACAAGATAATTTCGCACGATGCGGGATTTCCATAAAAAGAGGTATTCTGACATATTTTTTGGAGAGAAAATTCTCCTTTGGGTTCTCTTTTGAGGCTACACATTTAGACTTACAAGCAACACCAAATCTTTTCAGGTTACAACGTGTTGTTTAGGATATACAAGATAATTTTGTACGATGCATTATTTCGTCTCGTAAAGTTTAAGTATTTCTAATACGTACGTATTTGTCTTTACTCTGCAACACTGTATTTGCTTATAACGTGGTATTCTTACATATTCTTTCGAGAGAAAATGCTCCTGTGCGTTCTCTTTTGAGGCTACACGCTTAGACATACATGCAACACCAAAGCTTTTCAAGTTACAATGTGTTGTTTAAGAAAAACAAGATAATTTCGTTCAATGAGCAATTTCCATAAAACGGGGTATTCTGACATGTTTTTTCGAGAGAAAACTCTCCTGTGCATTCTCTTTTGAGGCTAGAAGCTTAGACATACGTGCAACACCAAATCATTTCGAGTTACAACGTGTTATTTAAGAAAAACAAGTAATTATGCTCGATGCGTTATTTCTTCTCATAAAGTTTAAGTATTTCCAATATGCACGTATATGTCTTTAATAAGCAACACTGTATTTCCTTGTAACGGGGTATTCTTACATATTCTTTTGAGAGAAAACGCTCCTGTGCGTTCTCTTTTGAGGCTACATGCTTAGACATACATGCAACACCAAAGCTTTTCAAGTTACAACGTGTTGTTTAGGAAAAAAAAAGATAATTTCGCACGATCAGCGATTTCCTTAAAACGGGGTATTCTGACATGTTTTTTCGAGAGAAAACTCCTGTGCGTTCTCTTTTGAGGCTGCACGATTAGACATACACGCAACAGCAAATCTATTCGAGTTACAGCGTGTTGTTAAGGAAAAACAAGATAATTTCGCAAGATGCGGGTTTTCCTTAAAACGTGATATTCTGACATATTTTTTCGAGAGAAAAGTCTCCTGTGCATTCTCTTTTGAGGCTACAACCTTAGACATACACGCAACACCAAATCTTTTCGAATTTCAACTTGTTGTTTAGGAAATACAAGATAATTTTGTAAGGAGCGTTATTTCTTCTCGTAAAGTTTAAGTATTTCTAATATGTATGTATTTGTCTTTACTCTGCAACACTGTATTTCCTTGTAACGTGGTATTCTGACATATTCTTTCGAGAGAAAACTCTTCCGTGCGTTCTCTTCTGAGGCTACACAATTAGACATACACGCAACACCAAAGCTTTTTGAGTTAAAACGTGTTGTTTAGGAAAAACAAGATATTTTCCCACAATGCTGGATTTCCTTAAAACGTGGTATTCTGACATATTTTTTCGAGAGAAAACTCTCCTGTGCATTCTCTTTTGAGGCTACACGCTTAGTCATGCACGCAACAGCAAATCTTTTCGAGTTACAATGTGTTGTTTAGGAAAAACAAGATAATTTTGCATGATGCGTTATTTCTTCTCGTAAAGTTTAAGTATTTCTAATATGTTCGTATTTGTCTTTACTCTGCAACACTGTATTTCATTATAACGTGGTATTCTTACATATTCTTTCGAGAGAAAATTCTCCTGTGCATTTTCCTTTGAGGCTGCACGCTTAGTCATACACGCAACACCAAATCTTTTCGAGTTAAACTTGTTGTTTAAGAAAAACAAGATAATTTCGCATAATGCGCTATTTCCTTAAAACGTGGTATTCTGACTTATTTTGTCGAGAGAAAATTCCTCTGTGGGTTCTCTTTTGAGGCTACACGTTTAGACAACCACGCAACACAAAATCTTTTTGAGTTATAACGTGTTGTTTAGAAAAAAAAAGATAATTTCGCACGATGCGGGATTTCCTTAAAATGTGGTATTCTGACATATTTTTTCGAGAGAAAAATCTCCTGTGGGTGCTCTTTTGAGGCTACATACACATTTAGACATACACGCAACATAATATCTTTTCGAGTTACAACGTGTTGTTTAGGAAAAACAAGTTAATTTTGGACGATTTGTTATTTCTTCTCGTAAATTTTAAGTATTTCTAATATGTATGCATTTGTCTTTACTCTGCAACACTGTATTTGCTTATAACGTGGTATTCTTACATATTCTTTCGAGAGTAAACTCTCCTGTGCGTTCTCTTTTGAGGCTACACGCTTAGACCTACACGCAACACCAAAGCTATTCAAGTTACAACGTGTTATTTATTAAAAACAAGATAATTTCGCACGATGCGTAATTTCCTTAAAACGGTGTATTCTGACATGTATTTTCGAAAGAAAACTCTCCTGTGCATTCTCTTTTGAGGGTAGAAGCTTAGGCATACACGCAACACCAAATCTTTTCGAGTTACAACGTGTTGTTTAGGAAAAAGAAGATAATTTTGCACGAGCGTTATTTCTTCTCGTAAAGTTTAAGTATTTCCAATATGTACGTATTTGTCTTTAATCTGCAATACTGTATTTCCTTGTAACGTGGTATTTTTACATATTCTTGCGAGAGTAAACTCGCCTGTGCATTCTCTTTTGAGGCTACATGCTTAGACATACACACAGCAGCAAAGCTTTTCAAGTTACAATGTGTTGATTAGGAAAAACAAGATAATTTCACACGATGCGGGATTTCCTTAAAACGTGGTATATTGACATATTTTTTTGAGAGAAAACACTCCTGTGCGTTCTCTTTTGAGGCTACCAGCTTAGACAAACACGTAACACCAAATCTTTTCGAGTTAGAACGTGTTGTTTAGGAAAAACAAGATAATTTTGCATGATGCCTTATTTCTTCTCTTAAAATTTAAGTATTTCCAAAACGTACGTATTTGTCTTTACTCTGCAACACTGTATTTCCTTATAACGTGGTATTCTTACATATTCTTTCGAGACAAAATTGTCCTATGTGTTCTCTTTTGAGGCTGCATGCTTAGACATACACGCAACAGCAAAGCTTTTCGAGTTACAACGTGTTGTTAAAGAAAAACTTGTTAATTTCGCAAGACGCGGGATTTTCTTAAAACATGGTATTCTTACATATTCTTTTGAGAGAAACCTCTCCTGTGTGTTCTTTTTTGAGGCTGCACCCTTATACATACATGCAACACCAAATCTTTTCTAGTTACAATGTGTTCTTTAGGAAAAGCAAGATAATTTCGCACGATGCGGGGTTTCCTTAAAACGTGCTATTCTGACATATTTTTTCAATAGAAAACTGTCCTTTGCATTCTCTTTTGCGGCTTAGACATACACGCAACACTAAATTTCTTCGAATTTCAACCTTTGTTTAAGAAATACAAGATAATTTTGTACGGAGCGTTATTTATTCTCGTAAAGTTTAAGTATTTCTAATACGTACGTATTTGTTTTTACTCTGAAACACTGTATTCCGTTATAACGTGGAATTCTTACATATTCTTTCGAGAGAAAACTCTCCTGTGCGTTCTCGTTTGAGGCTACACGCTTAGACATACACGCAACACCAAAGCTTTTCGAGTTACAATGTGTTCTTTAGGAAAAACAAGATAATTTCTCATTATGCGCTATTTTCTCAAAACGTGGTATTCTGACATATTATTTGAGAGAAAATTCTCCTGTGGTTACACTTTTGAGGCTACACATTTAGACATACATGCAACACCAAATCTTTTCGAGTTACAACGTGTTGTTTAGGAAAAACAAGATAATTTTGCACGATGCATTATTTCTTCTCGTAAATTTTAAGTATTTCTAATACGTATGTATTTGTCTTTATTCTGCAACACTGTATTTCCTTATAACGTGGTATTCTTACATATTCTTTCGAGAGAAAACTCTCCTCTTCGTTCTCCTTTGAGGCTACACGCTTACACATACACGCAACATCAAAGCTTTTCGAGTTACAACATGTTGTTTAGGAAAAACAAGATAATTTCGCACGATGCAGGATTTCCTTAAAACATGGTATTCTGACATATTTTTTCGAGAGAAAATTCTCTTGTGGGTTCTCTTTTGAGGCTACACATTTAGACATACAAGCAACACCAAATCTTTTCAGGTTACAACGTGTTGTTTAGCATATACAAGATAATATAGTACGATGCGTTATTTCTTCTCGCAAAGTTTCAGTATTTCTAATAGGTATGTATTTGTCTTTACTCTGCAACATTCTATTTGCGTATAACGTGGTATTCTTTCATATTCTTTCGAGAGAAAACTCTCCTGTGCATTCTCCTTTGAGGCTACACGCTTAGACATACACGCGACACCAAAACATTTCAAGTTACAAGGTGTTGTTTAGGAAAAAGAAGATAATTTCACATGATCTGCGATTTCATTAAAACGGGTATTCTGACGTGTTTTTTCGAGAGAAAACTCTCCTGCGCGTACCCTTTTGAGGCTAGGTGCTTAGTCATACACGCAACACCAAATCTTTTCGAGTTACATAGTGTTATTTAGGAAAAACAAGATAATTTTGCACGATGTGTTATTTCTTCTCATAAAGTTTAAGTATTTCCAATATGTACGTATTTGTCTTCAATATGCAACATTGTATTTCCTTTTAACAGGGTATTCTTACCTATTCTTTCAAGAGAAAACTCTCCTGTGTGTTCTCTTCTGAGGCTACACACTTTGACATACACGCAACACCAAAGCTTTTCGAGTTACAACGTGTTGTTTAGGAAAAACTAGATAATTTCGCTCGATGCAGAATTTCCTAATAACAGGGTATTCTAACATATTTTTTGAGAGAAAACTCTCCTGCGCGATCTCTTTTGAGGCTACACCCTTAGACATACTCGCAACACCAAATCTTTTCGAGTTACTATGTGTTGTTTAGGAAAAACAAGATAATTTTGCATGATGCGTTATTTCTTCTCATAAAGTTTCAGTATTTCCAATAAGTACGTATTTGTCTTTATTCTGCAACATTGTATTTCCTTATAACGTGGTATTCGTACATATTCTTTCGAGAGAAGATTCTCCTGTGCGTTCTCTTTTGAGGCTGCACGCTTAGGCATACACGCAACACCAAAGCTTTTCGAGTTACAACGTGTTGTTAAGGAAAAAGAAGATAATTAGGCAAGATGCGGGATTTCCTTAAAACATGGTATTCTTACATATTCTTTCAAGGGAAAACTCTCCTGTGCGTTCTCTTTTGAGGCTGCACCCTTATACATACACGCAACACCAAAGCTTTTCGAGTTACAACGTGTTGTTTAGGAAAAACAAGATAATTTTGCACGATGCATTATTTCTTCTCGTAAATTTTAAGTGTTTCTAATACTTACATATTTGTCTTTACTCTGCAACACAGTATTTCTTCATAACGTGGTATTCTTACATATTCTTTCGAGAGAGAAATCTCTCCTCTTCATTCTCTTTTGAGGCTACACGCTTAGACATACACGCAACACCAAAGCATTTCGAGTTACAACGTGTTGTTTAGGAAAAACAAGATAATTTCGCACTATGCGGGATTTCCTTAAAACGTGGTATTCTGACATATTTTTTCGAGGGAAAATTCTCTTGTGGGTTCTCTTTTGAGGCTACACATTTAGACTTACAAGCAACACCACATGTTTTCGAGTTACAACGTGTTGTTTAGGATATACAAGATAATTTTTATGATGCGTTATTTCTTCTCGTACATTTTAAGTATGTCTAATACGTACATATTTGTCTTTACTCTGCAACACTGTATTTGCTTATCACGTGGTATTCTTACATAGTCATTCGAGAGTAAACTCGCCTGTGCATTCTCTTTTGAGGCTACATGCTTAGACATACACGCAACACCAAAGCTTTTCAAGTTACAACGTGTTGTTAAGGAAAAACAAGATAATTTCACACCATGCAGGATTTCCTTAAAACGTGGTGTACTGACATATTTTTTCTAGAGAAAACACTCCTGTGCGTTCTCTTTTGAGGCCACCAGCTTAGACATACACATAACACCAAATCTTTTCGAGTTACAACGTGTTGTTTAGGAAAAACAAGATAATTTTGCACGATGACTTATTTCTTCTCTTAAAGTTTAAGTATTTCCAATATGTGCGTATTTGTCTTTACTCTTCAACACTGTATTTCCATATAACGTGGTATTCTTACATATTCTTTCAAGAGAAAATTCTCCTATGCGTTCTCTTTTGAGGCTGCATGCTTAGACATACATGCAACACCAAAGCTTTTCGAGTTACAACGTGTTGTGTAGGAAAAACAAGATAATTTCGCAAGATGCAGGATTTCCTTAAAACGTGGTATTCTGAGATATTTTTCAATAGAAAACTATCCTTTGCGTTATCTTTTGCGGCTACAAGCTTAGACATACAGACAACACCAAATTTTTTCGAATTTAAACTTGTTGTTTAGGAAATACAAGATAATTTTGTACGGAGCGTTATTTCTTCTCGTAAAGTTTAAGTATTTCTAATACATGCATATTTATTTTTACTCTGCAACACTGTATTCCGTTATAACGTGGAATTCTTACATATTCTTTCGAGAGAAAACTCTCCTGTGCGTTCTCCTTTGAGGCTACACGATTAGACATACACGCAACACCAAAGCTTTTCGAGTTACAATGTGTTGTTTAGGAAAAACAAGATAATGTCGCATTATGTGGTATTTCCTTAAAACGTGGTATTCTGACATATTTTTTGAGAGAAAATTCTCCTGTGGGTTCTCTTTTGAGGCTACACATTTAGACATACACGCAACCCCAAATCTTTTTTGAGTTACAACGTGTTGTTTAGGAAAAACAAGATAATTTTGCCCGATGCATTACTTCTTCTCGTAAATTTTAAGTATTTCTAATACGTACGTATTTGTCTTTACTCTGCAACACTGTATTTCCTTATAACGTGGTATTCTTACATATTCTTTTGAGAGAAAACTCTCCTCTTCGTTCTCTTTTGAGGCTACACGCTTACACATACACGCAACATCAAAGCTTTTCGAGTTACAAAGTGTTGTTTAAGAAAAACAAGATAATTTCGCACGATGCAGGATTTCCTTAAAACGTGGTATTCTGACATATTTTTTCGAGAGAAAATTCTCCTGTGGGTTCTCTTTTGAGGTTACACATTTAGACTTACAAGCAACACCAAATCTTTTCTAGTTACAACGTGTTGTTTAGGAAAAACAAGATAATTTTACACGATGCATTATTTCTTCTCGTTAATTTTAAGTATTTCTAATACGTACGTATTTGTCTTTACTCTGCAACACTGTATTTGCTTATAACATGGTATTCTTTCATGTTCTTTCAAGAGAAAATTTTCCTGTGCGTTCTCTTTTGAGTACACGCTTAGTCATACATGCAACACCAAAACTTTTCAAGTTACACGGTGTTGTTTAGGAAAAAGAAGATAATTTCACACCATCTGCGATTTCCTTAAAATGGGGTATTCTGACATGTTTTTTCGAGAGAAAACTATCCTGTCCATACTCTTTTGAGGCTAGAAGCTTAGACATATACGTAACACCAAATCTTTTCGAGTTACAACGTGTTATTTAGGAAAAACAAGATAATTTTGCACGATGCGTTATATCTTCACATAAAGTTTAAGTATTTCCAATATGTACATATTTATCTTTAATATGGAACATTGTATTTCCTTGTAACGGGGTATTCTTACATTTTCTTTCGAGAGAAAACTCTCCTGTGCGTTCTCTTCTGAGGCTACACACTTAGACATACACGCAACACCAAAGCTTTTCGAGTTACAAAGTGTTGTTTAGGAAAAACAAGATAAATTCGTACGATGCGGGATTTCCTAATAACGTGGTATTCTGACATATTTTTTCGAGAGAAAACTCTCCTGTGCGTTCTCTTTTGAGGCTACACGCTTAGTCATACACTCAATACCAAATCTTTTCGAGGTACCACGTGTTGTTTAGGAAAAACAAGATAATTTTGCATGATGCGTTATTTCTTCTCGTAAAGTTTAAGTATTTCTAATAAGTACTTATTTGTTTTTACTCTACAACACTGTATTCCGTTATAACGTGGAATTCTTACATATTCTTTCGCGAGAAAACTCTCCTGTGCATTCTCTTTTGAGGCTATATGCTTAGACATACACGCAACACCAAAGCTTTTCAAGTTACAACATGTTGTTTAGGAAAAACAAGATAATTTCGCACCGTGTGCAATTTCCTTATAACGGGGTATTCTGACATGTTTTTTTGAGAGAAAACTCTCCTGTGCGTTCTCTTTTGGGGATAGAAGCTTAGACTTACACGCAACATCAAATCTTTTCAAGTTACAACGTGTTATTTAGGAAAAACAAGATAATTTTGCACAATGCGTTATTTCTTCTAATAAAGTTTAAGTATTTCCAATATGTACGTATTTCTCTTTAATATGCAAATCTGTATTTCCTACACATTTAGACATACACACAACACCATATCTTTTCGAGTTACAGCTTGTTGTTCAGGAAATACAAGATAATTTTGTACGATGTGTTATTTCTTCTCGTAAGTTTAAGTATTTCTAATATGTACGTATTTGTCTTTACTCTGCAAAACTGTATTTCCTTGTAACATGGTATTCTTCCATATTCTTGCCAGAGAAAACTCTCCTGTGCATTCTCTTTTGAGGCTACACACTTAGACCTACACACAACACCAAAGCTTTTCGTTTTAAAACATGTTGTTTCAGAAAAACAAGATAATTTCTCATGATGCAGGATTTCCTTAAAACATGGTATTGTGACATATTTTTTCAAGCGAAAACTCTCCCGTGTGTTCTCTTTTGAGGCTATACGCAGAGATATACAAGCAACACCAAAGGTCTTCAAGTTACAACGTGTTGTTTAGGAAAAACAAGATAATTTCGCATGATTCGGTATTTCCTTAAAACGTGGATTTCTGACATATTTTTTCAAGAGAAAATTCTCCTGTGGTTTCTCTTTGGAGGCTACACATTTAGACATACACGCACCACCAAATCTTTTCTACTTACAACGTGTTGTTTAGGAAAAACTAGATAATTGTGCATGATACATTACTTCTTCTCGTAAATTTTAAGTACTTCTAATACGTACGTATTTGTTTTTACACTGCAACACTGTATTCCGTTATAACGTGGTATTCTTACATATTCTTTTGAGAGAAAACTCTCCTGTGCATACTCTTTTGAGGCTACATGCTTAGACATAAAGGCAACACCAAAGCTTTTCGAGTTACAACGCGTTGTTTAGGAAAAACAAGATAATTTCGCATGACGCAGTATTTCCTTAAAACGTGGTATTCTTACATATTCTTTCGAGAGAAAACTCTCCTGTGTGTTCTCTTTTGAGGCTGTACCATTATTCATACACGCAACACCAAAGCTTTTCGAGTTACAACATGTTGTTTAGGAAAAACAAGATAATTTTGCACGATGCATTATTTCTTCTCATAAATTTTAAGTATTTCTAATATGTATGTATTTGTCTTTACTCTGCAACACTGTATTTCCTTATAACGTGGTATTCTTACATATTCTTTCGAGAGAAAACTCTCCTCTTCGTTCTCTTTTGAAGCTACACGGTTAGACATACACGCAACACCAAAACTTTTCGAGTTACAACGTGTTGTTAAGGAAAAACAAGATAATTTCGCACGATGCGGGATTTCCTTAAAACGTGGATATTGACATATTTTTTCGAGATAAAACACTCCTGTGCGTTCTCTTTTGAGGCCACCAGCTTAGACATACACGTAACACCAAATCTTTTCGAGTTACAACGTGTTGCTTAGGAAAAACAAGATAATTTTGCACGATGACTTATTTCTTCTCTTAAAGTTTAAGTATTTCCAATACGTACTTGTTTGTCTTTACTCTGCAACACAGTATTTCCTTATAACGTGGTATTCTTACATATTCTTTCGAGAGAAAATTCTTCTATGCGTTCTCTTTTGAGGCTGCACACTTAGACATACACGCAACACCAAAGCTTTTCGATTTACAACGTGTTGTTAAGGAAAAACAAGATAATTTCGCACGATGCAGGATTTCCTTAAAACCTGGTATTCTGACATATTTTTTCGATAGAAAACTATCCTTTGCATTCTCTTTTGCGGCTTTAAGCTTAGACATACACGCAACACCAAATTTTTTCGAATTTCAACTTGTTGTTTAGGAAATACAAGATAATTTTGTTCAGAGCGTTATTTCTTCTCCTAAAGTTTAAGTATTTCTAATGCATACGTATATGTTTTTACTCTGCAACACTGTATTCCATTATAACTTGGAATTCTTACATATTGTTTCGAGAGAAAACACTCCTGTGTGTTCTCTCTTGAGGCTACACGCTTAGACATACACGCAACACCAAAGCTTTTCGAGTTACAACGTGTTGTTTAGGAAAAACAAGATAATTTCACATTATGCGGTATTTCCTTAAAACGTGGTATTCTGACAGTTTTTTGAGGGAAAATTCTCCTGTGGGTTCTCCTTTGAGACTACACATTTAGACATGCACGCAACACCAAGTCTTTTCGAGTTACAACGTGTTGTTTAGGAAAAACAAGATAATTTTGCACGATGCATTATTTCTTCTCGTAAATTTTAATTATTTCTAATATGTTCATATTTGTCTTTACTCTGCCACACTGTATTTCCATATAACGTGGTATTCTTACATATTCTTTAGAGAGAAAACTCTCTTCTTCATTCCCTTTTGAGGCTACACGCTTACACATACACGCAACATCAAAGCTTTTCGAGTTACAAAGTGTTCTTTAAGAAAAACAAGATAATTTCTCACGATGCAGGATTTCCTTAAAACGTGGTATTTTGACATATTTTTTGAGAGAAAATTCTCCTGTGGGTTCTCTTTTGAGGCTACACATTTAGACTTACAAGCAACACCAAATCTTTTCAGGTTACAGCGTGGTGTTTAGGATATACAGGATAATATAGTACGATGCGTTATTTCTTCTCGCAAAGTTTAAGTATTTCTAATACGTACATATTTGTCTTTACTCTGCAACACTGTATTTGCTTATAACGTTGTATTCTTTCATATTCTTTCAAGAGAAAACACTCTTTGCATTCTCTATTGAGGCTACACGCTTGGACATACACGCAACATCAAAACTTTTCAAGTTACAAGGCGTTGTTTAGGAAAAAAAAAGATAATTACACACGACCTGCGATTTCCTTAAAACGGGGTATTCTGACATGTTTTTTCAAGAGAAAACTATCCCGTGCGTACTCTTTTGAGGCTAGAAGCTTAGACATATACGCAACACCAAATCTTTTCGAAGTACAACGTCTTATTTAGGAAAAACCAGATAATTTTGCACGATGCGTTATTTCTTCACATAAAGTTTAAGTATTTCCAATATATACGTATTTGTCTTTAATATGCAACACTGTATTTCCTTGTAACGGGGTATTCTTACATATTCTTTCGAGAGAAAACTCTCCTGTGCGTTCTCTTCTGAGGCTACACACTTAGACATACACGCAACACCAAAGCTTTTCGAGTTACAACGTGTTGTTTAGGAAATACAAGATAATTTCGCACGATGCAGGATTTCCTAATAACGTGGTATTCTGACATATTTTTTCAAGAGAAAACTCTCCTGTGCGTTCTCTTTTGAGGCTACACGCTTAGACATACTCGCAACACCAAATCTTTTCGAGTTACAACGTGTTGTTTAGGAAAAACAATATAATTTTGAAGGAAGCGTTATTTCTTCTCGTAAAGTTTAAGTATTTCCAATACGTACGTATTTGTCTTTACTCTGCAACACTGTATTTCCTTATAACGTGGTATTCTTACATATTCTTTCGAGAGAAAATTCTCCTGTGCATTCTCTTTTGAGGCTGCATGCTTAGAAATACACGCAACTCCAAAGCTTTTCGAGTTTCAACGTGTTGTTAAGGAAAAACAAAATAATTTCGCAAGATGCAGGATTTCCTAAAAACGTGGTATTCTTACATATTATTTCAAGAGAAATCTCTCCTGTGCGTTCTCTTTTGAGGCTACACCCTTATACATACACGCAACACCAGAGTTTTCCAGTTACAACGTGTTGTTTAGGAAAAACAAGATAATTTCTCATGATGTGGGATTTCCTTAAATCGTGGTATTCTGACATATTTTTTTGAGAGAAAAATCTCATGTACATTCTCTTTTGAGGCTACATGCTTAGACATAATCACAACACCAAATCTTTTCGAGTTACAACGTGTTGTTTAGGAAAAACAAGATAATTTTGAACGATGCATTATTTCTTCTCGTAAAGTTTAAGTATTTATAATACGTACGTATTTGTCTTTACTCTGCAACACTGTATTTCCTTATAACGTGGTATACTTACATATTCTTTCGAGAGAAAACTCTTCTGTGCGTTCTCTTCTGAGCTACACACTTACACATACACGCAAAACAAAGCTTTTCGAGTTAAACGTGTTGTTTAGGAAAAACAAGATAATTTCGCACAATTCGGGATTTCCGTAAAACATGGTATTCTGACATATTTTTTCTAGAGAAAACTCTCCTGTGCGTTCTTCTTTGAGGCTACATGCTTAGACATAAACACAACACCGAAGATTTTTGAGTTACAACGTGTTGTTTAGGAAAAACAAGATAATTTCGCATGATGAGGTATTTCCTTAAAACGTGGTATTCTGACATATTTTTATCGAGAGAAAATTCTCCTGTGGGTTCTCTTTAGAGGCTACACATTTAGACATACATGCAACACCAAATCTTTTCTAGTTACAACGTGTTGTTTAGGAAAAACAAGATAATTTTACACGATGCATTATTTCTTCTCGTTAATTTTAAGTATTTCTAATACGTACGTATTTGTCTTTAATCTGCAACACTGTATTTCCATATAGCGTGGTATTCTTACATATTCTTTCGAGAGAAAACTCTCCTCTTCATTCTCTTTTGAAGCTACACGCTTAGACATACACGCAACACCAAAGCTTTTCGGGTTACAATGTGTTGTTTAGGAAAAACAAGATAATTTCGCACGATGCGGGATTTCCTTTAAACGTGATATTCTGACATATTATTTCGAGAGAAAATTCTCCTGTGGGTTCTTTTTTGAGGCTGCACATTTAGACTTACAAGCAACACCAAATCTTTCAGGTTACAATGTGTTGTTTAGGATATACAAGGTAATTTTGTACGATGCGTTATTTCTTCTCGTAAAGTTTAAGTATTTCTAATACGTACATATTTGTCTTTACTCTGCAACACTGTATTTGCTTATAATGTGGTATTCTTACATATTCTTTCGAGAGAAAACGCTCCTGTGCATTCTCTTTTGAGGATACACTCTTAGACATACACACAACACCAAAGCTTTTCAAGTTACAATGTGTTGTTTAGGAAAAACAAGATAATTTCGCACGATGAGCGATTTCGTTGAAACGCGGTATTCTGACATGTTTTTTTCGAAGGAACCTCTCCTGTGTGTTCTCTTTTGAGGCTACATGCTTAGGCATACATGCAACACCAAAGCTTTTCGAGTTACAACGTGTTGTTTAGGAAAAACAAGATAATTTCGCATGATGCGGTATTTCCTTAAAACGTGGTTTTCAAACATATTTTTTTGAGAGAAAATTCTCCTGTGGGTTCTCCTTTGAGGCTACACATTTAGACATACACGCAACACCAAGTCTTTTCGAGTTACAACGTGTTGTTTAGGAAAAACAAGATAATTTTGCACGATGCATTATTTCTTCTCGTAAATTTTAATTATTTCTAATATGTTCGTATTTGTCTTTACTCTGCCACACTGTATTTCCATATAACGTGGTATTCTTACATATTTTTAGAGAGAAAACTCTCTTCTTCATTCTCTTTTGAGGCTACACGCTTACACATACACGCAACATCAAAGCTTTTCGAGTTACAAAGTGTTCTTTAAGAAAAACAAGATAATTTCTCACGATGCAGGATTTCCTTAAAACGTGGTATTTTGACATATTTTTTTCGAGAGAAAATTCTCCTGTGGGTTCTCTTTTGAGGCTACACATTTAGACTTACAAGCAACACCAAATCTTTTCAGGTTACAACGTGGTGTTTAGGATATACAAGATAATATAGTATGATGCGTTATTTCTTCTCGCAAAGTTTAAGTATTTCTAATACGTACGTATTTGTCTTTACTCTGCAACACTGTATTTGCTTATAACGTGGTATTCTTTCATATTCTTTCGAGAGAAAACTCTCCTGTGCGTTCTCTATTGAGACTACACGCTTAGACATACACGCAACATCAAAACTTTTCAAGTTACAAGGCGTTGTTTAGGAAAAAAAAAAGATAATTTCACACGATCTGCGATTTCCTTAAAACGGGGTATTCTGACATGTTTTTTTGAGAAAAAACTATCCCGTGCGTACTGTTTTGAGGCTAGAAGCTTAGACATATACGCAACACCAAATCTTTTCGAGTTACAACGTGTTATTTAGGAAAAACCAGATAATTTTGCACGATGCATTATTTCTTCACATAAAGTTTAAGTATTTCCAATATGTACGTATTTGTCTTTAATATGCAACACTGTATTTCCTTGTAACGGGGTGTTCTTACATATTCATTCTAGAGAAAACTCTCCTGTGCGTTCTCTTCTGAGGCTACACACTTAGACATACACGCAACACCAAAGCTTTTCGAGTTACAACGTGTTGTTTAGGAAATACAAGATAATTTCGCACGAGGCAGGATTTCCTAATAACGTGGTATTCTGACATATTTTTTCAAGAGAAAACTCTCCTGTGCGTTCTCTTTTGAGGCTACACGCTTAGACATACTCGCAACACCAAATCTTTTCGAGTTACAACGTGTTGTTTAGGAAAAACAAGATAATTTTGCACGATGCATTATTTCTTCTCGTAAAGTTTATGTATTTCTAATACGTACGTATTTGTCTTTACTCTGCAACACTGTATTTACTTATAACGTGGTATACTTACATATTCTTTCGAGAGAAAACTCTCCTGTGCGTTCTCTTCTGAGGCTACACACTTACACATACACGCAAAACAAAGCTTTTCGAGTTAAAACGTGTTGTTTAGGAAAAACAAGATAATTTCGCACAATTTGGGATTTCCCTAAAACATGGTATTCTGACATATTTTTTCTAGAGTAAACTCTCCTGGGCGTTCTCTTTTGAGGCTACAATCTTAGTCATACATGCAACACCACATCTTTCAAGGTACAACGTGTTGTTTAGGAAAAACAAAATAATTTTGCATGATGTGTTATTTCTTCTCGTAATGTTTAAGTATTTCTAATATGTACTTATTTGTTTTTACTCTGCAACACTGTATTCCGTTATAACGTGGAATTCCTACAAAATCTTTCGAGAGAAAACTCTCCTGTGCGTTCTCCTTTGAGGCTACATGCTTAGACATAAACACAACACCGAAGATTTTCGAGTTACAACGTGTTGTTTAGGAAAAACAAGATAATTTCGCATGATGAGGTATTTCCTCAAAACGTGGTATTCTGACATATTTTTTCGAGAGAAAATTCTCCTGTGGGTTCTCTTCTGTGGCTACACATTTAGATATACACGCAACACCAAATCTTTTCTAGTTACAACGTGTTGTTTAGGAAAAACAAGATAATTTTACACGATGCATTATTTCTTCTCGTTAATTTTAAGTATTTCTAATACGTACGTATTTGTCTTTACTCTGCAACACTGTATTTCCATAAAGCGTCGTATTCTTACATAGTCTTTCGAGAGAAAACTCTCCTCTTCATTCTCTTTTTAAGCTACACGCTTAGACATACACGCAACACCAAACCTTTCAGGTTACAATGTGTTGTTTAGGAAAAACAAGATAATTTCGCATGATGAGGTATTTCCTTAAAACGTGGTATTCTGACATATTTTTTTCGAAAGAAAATTCTCTTGTGGGTTCTCTTTAGAGGCTACACATTTAGACATACATGCAACACCAAATCTTTTCTAGTTACAACGTGTTGTTTAGGAAAAACAAGATAATTTTACACGATGCATTATTTCTTCCAGTTAATTTTAAGTATTTCTAATACGTACGTATTTGTCTTTAATCTGCAGCACTGTATTTCCATATAGCGTGGTATTCTTACATATTCTTTCTAGAGAAAACTCTCCTCTTCGTTCTCTTTTGAAGCTACACTCTTAGACATACACGCAACACCAAAGCTTTTCGTGTTACAATGTGTTGTTTAGGAAAAACAAGATAATTTCGCACGATGCGGGATTTCCTTTAAACGTGATATTCTGACATATTATTTCGAGAGAAAATTCTCCTGTGGGTTCTTTTTTGAGGCTACACATTTAGACTTACAAGCAACACCAAATCTTTCAGGTTACAATGTGTTGTTTAGGATATACAAGATAAGTTTGTACGATGCGTTATTTCTTCTCGTAAAGTTTAAGTATTTCTAATACGTACATATTTGTCTTTACTCTGCAACACTGTATTTGCTTATAATGTGGTATTCTTACATATTCTTTCGAGAGAAAACGCTCCTGTGCGTTCTCTTTTGAGGATACACTCTTAGACATACACGCAACACCAAAGCTTTTCAAGTTACAATGTGTTGTTTAGGAAAAACAAGATAATTTCGCACGATGAGCGATTTCCTTAAAACGCAGTATTCTGACATGTTTTTTCGAAGGAAACTCTCCTGTGCATTCTCTTTTGAGGCTACATGCTTAGACATACATGCAACACCAAAGCTTTTCGAGTTACAGCGTGTTGTTTAGGAAAAACAAGATAATTTCGCATGATGCGGTATTTCCTTAAAACGTGGATTTCTGACATATTTTTTCGAGAGAAAATTCTCCTGTGGGTTCTCTTTGGAGGCTACACATTTAGACATACACGCACCACCAAATCCTTTCTAGTTACAAAGTGTTGTTTAGGAAAAACAAGATAATTTTGCATGATACATTGCTTCTTCTCGTAAATTTTAAGTACTTCTAATACGTACGTATTTGTTTTTACACTGCAACACTGTACTCAGTTATAACATGGTATTCTTACATATTCTTTTGAGAGAAAACTCTCCTGTGCGTTCTCTTTTGAGGCTACATGCTTAGACAAACACGCAACACCAAAGCTTTTCGAGTTACTACGTGTTGTTTAGGAAAAACAAGATAAATACGCATGATGCGGTATTTCCTTAAAACGTGGTATGCTTACATATTCTTTCGAGAGAAAACTCTCATGTGCGTTCTCTTTTGAGGCTGCACCCTTATACATACACGCAACACCAAAGCTTTTCGAGTTACAACGTGTTGTTTAGGAAAAACAAGATAATTTTGCACGATGCATTATTTCTTCTCGTAAATTTTAAGTATTTCTAATATGTATGTATTTGTCTTTACTCTGCAACAATGTATTTCCTTATAACGTGTCACTCTTACATAATCTTTCGAGAGAAAACTCTCCTCTTCATTCTCTTTTGAAGCTACATGGTGAGACATACACGCAACACCAAAACTTTTCGAGTTACAACGTGTTGTTTAGGAAAAACAAGATAATTTCGCACGATGCGGGATTTCCTTATAACGTAGTATATTGACATATTTTTTTGAGAGAAAACACTCCTGTGCGTTCTCTTTTGAGGCCACCACTTAGACATACACGTAACTCCAAATCTTTTCAAGTTACAACGTGTTGTTTAGGAAAAACAAGATAATTTTGCTCGATGACTTATTTCTTCTCTTAAAGTTTAAGTATTTCCAATACGTACGTATTTGTCTTTACTCTGCAACACAGTATTTCCTTATAACGTGGTATTCTTACATTTTCTTTCGAGAGAAAATTCTTCTATGCGTTCTCTTTTGAGGCTGCACGCTTAGACATACACGCAACACTAAAGCATTTCGAGTTACAGCGTGTTGTTTAGGAAAAACAAGATAATTTCGCACGATGCGAGATTTCCTTTAAACGTGGTATTCTGACATATTATTTCGAGAGAAAATTCTCCTGTGGGTTCTCTTTTGAGGCTACTCATTGAGACTTACAAGCAACACCAAATCTTTTCAGGTTACAATGTGTTGTTTAGGATATACAAGATAATTTTGTACGATGCGGTATTTCTTCTCGTAAAGTTTAAGTATTTCTAATACGTACATATTTGTCTTTACTCTGCAACACTGTATTTGCTTGTAACGTGGTATTCTTACATATTCTTTTGAGAGAAAACGCTCCTGTGCATTCTTTTTTGAGGCTACACTGTTAGACATACACGCAACACCAAAGCTTTTCAAGTTACAATGTGTTGTTTAGGAAAAACAAGATAAATTCGCACAATGAGCGCTTTCCTTAAAACGGGGTATTCTGACATGTTTTTTCGAAGGAAACTCTCCTGTGCGTTCTCTTTTGAGGCTAGAAGCTTAGACATACACGCAACACAAAATCTTTTCGTGTTACAACGTGTTATTTAGGAAAAACAAGATAATTTTGCACGATGCGTTATTTCTTCTCATAAAGTTTAAGTATTTCCAATATGTATGTATATGTCTTTAATATGCAAAACTGTATTTCCTTGTAACGGGGAATTCTTACATATTCTTTCCAGAGAAAACTATCTTGTGCGTTCTCGTCTGAGGCTACACACTTAGACATACACGCAACACCAAAGCTTTTCAAGTTACACCGTGTTGTATAGGAAAAACAAGATAATTTCGCACGATGAGCTATTTCCTTAAAACGGGGTATTCTGACATGTTTTTTCGAGAGAAAACTCTCCTGTGCGTTCTCTTTTGAGGCTAGAAGCTTAGACATACACGCAACACCAAATCTTTTCGAGTTACAACGTTTAGGAAAAACAAAATAATTCTGCACGATGCGGGATTTCCTAAAAATGTGGTATTCTGACATATTTTTTCGAGAGAAAAATCTCTTGTGCATTCTCTTTTGAGGCTACAGGCTTAGACATACACGCAACACCAAATCTTTTCAACTTACAACGTGTGGTTTAGGAAATACAAGATCATATTGTATGATGTGTTATTTCTTCTGGTAAAGTTTAAGTATTTCTAATACATATTTGTCTTTACCTGCAACACTGTATTTCCTTGTAACATGGTATTCTTACATATTCTTTGGAGAGAAAACTCTCCTGTGCATTCTCTTTTGAGGCTACACACTTAGACATACACGCAACACCTAAGCTTTTCAAGTTACAACATGTTGTTTAGGAAAAACAAGATAAGTTCGCACGATGCGGGATTTCCTTATAAGGTGGTATTCTGACATATTTGTTTTGAGAGAAAACACTCCTGTGCGTTCTATTTTGAGGCTACCAGCTTAGACATACATGTAACACCAAATCTTTTCGAGTTACAACGTGTTGTTTAGGAAAAACAAGATAATTTCGCACGATGCGGGATTTCCTAATAACGTGGAATTCTGACATAATTTTTTGAGAGAAAACTCTCCTGTGCGTTTTCTTTTGAGGCTCCACGCTTAGACATACTCGCAACACCAAATCCTTTCGAGTTACAACGTGTTGTTTAGGAAAAACAAGATAATTTTGCACGATGCGATATTTCTTCTCATAAAGTTTCAGTATTTCCAATACGTACATATTTGTCTTTAATATACAACACTGTATTTCCTTTTAACGGGGTATTCTTACATATTCTTTCGAGAGAAAACTCTCCTGTGCGTTCTCTTCTGAGGCTACACACTTAGACATACACGCAACACCAAAGCTTTTCGAGTTACAACGTGTTGTTTAGGAAAAACAAGATAATTTTGCACGATGCGGGATTTCCTAGTAACGTGGTATTCTGACATATTTTTTTGAGAGAAAACTCTCCTGTGCGTTCTCTTTTGAGGCTACACGCTTAGACATACTCGCAACACCAAATCCTTTCGAGTTACAACATGTTGCTTAGGAAAAACAAGATAATTTTGCACGATGCGTTATTTCTTCTCATAAAGTTTCAGTATTTCCAATACGTACGTATGTCTTTACTCTGCAACACTGTATTTCCTTATAACGTGGTATTCTTACATATTCTTTCGAGAGAAGATTCTCCTGTGCATTCTCTTTTGAGGCTGCACGCTTAGACATACACGCAACACCATAGCTTTTCGAGTTACAACGTGTTGTTAAGGAAAACGAAGATAATTTCGCAAGATGCGGAATTTCCTTAAAACGTGGTATTCTTACATATTCTTTTGAGAGAAAACTCTCCTGTGCGTTCTCTTTTGAGGCTGCACCCTTATACATACAGGCAACACCAAAGCTTTTCGAGTTACAACGTGTTGTTTAGGAAAAACAAGATAATTTTGCACGATGCATTATTTCTTCTCGTAAATTTTAAGTATTTCTACTACTTACATATTTGTCTTTACTCTGCAACACAGTATTTCTTCATAACGTGGTATTCTTACGTATTCATTCGAGTGAAATCTCTCCTCTTCATTCTCTTTTGAGGCTACACCCTTACACATACACGCAACACCAAAGCTTTTCGAGTTACAACGTGTTGTTTAGGAAAAGCAAGATAATTTCGCACGATACGGGATTTCCTTAAAACGTGGTATTCTGACATATTTTTTCGAGGGAAAATTCTCTTGTCTGTTCTCTTTTGAGGCTACACATTTAGACGTACAAGCAACACCAAATCTTTTCGAATTACAACGTGTTGTTTAGGATATACAAGATAATTTTTATGAGGCGTTATTTCTTCTCGTACATTTTAAGTATTTCTAATACTTACATATTTTTCTTTACTCTGCAACACTGTATTTGCTTATCACGTGGTATTCTTACATAGTCTTTCAAGAGTAAACTCGCCTGTGCGTTCTCTTTTGAGGCTACATGCTTAGACCTACACGCAACACCAAAGCTTTTCAAGTTACAACGTGTTGTTAAGGATAAAACAAGATAATTTCGCACCATGCAGGATTTCCTTAAAAGTTGGTATTCTGACATATTTTTTCGAGAGAAAATTCTCCTGTGGGTACTCTTTGGGGCTTCACATTTAGACATACACACAACACCAAATAATTTTGAGTTACAACGTGGTGTTTAGGAAATACAAGATAATTTTATACGATGCGTTATTTCTTCTTGTAAAGTTTAAATATTTCTAATACGCACGTATTTGTCTTTACTCTGCAACACTGTATTTCCTTATAACGTGGTATTCTTACATATTCCTTCGAGAGAAAATTGTCGTGTGCGTTCTCTTTTGAGGCTGCATGCTTAGACATACATGCAACACCAAAGCTTTTCGAGTTACAACATGTTGTTAAGGAAAAACAAGATAATTTCGCAAGATGCAGTATTTCCTTAAAACGTGGTATTCTTACATATTCTTTCGAGAAAAAACTCTCCTGTGCGTTCTCTTTGAGGCTCCACCCTTAGAGATACACGCAACACCAAAGCTTTTCGAGTTAAAACCTGTTGTTTATGAAACACAAGATAATTTCGCACGATGCGGGATTTCCTTAAAACATGGTATTCTGACATATTTTTTCGAGAGAAAACTCTCCTGTGTGTTCTCTTTTGAGGCTACATGAATAGACATGTACGCCACACCAAATCATTTCGAGTTACAACGTGTTGTTTAGGAAATACAAGATAATTTTGTAGGATGCGTTATTTATTCTCGTAAGTTTAAGTATTTCTAATATGTACGTATTTGTCTTTACTCTGCAAAACTGTATTTCCTTGTAACGTGGTATTCTTACATATTCTTGCGAGAGAAAACTCTCCTGTGCATTCTCTTTTGAGGCTACACACTTAGACCTACACGCAACACCAAAGCTTTTCGTTTTAAAACATGTTGTTTAGGAAAAACAAGATAATTTCTCATGATGCAGGATTTCCTTAAAACATGGTATTGTGACATATTTTTTCGAGAGAAAACTCTCCCATGCATTCTCTTTTGAGGCTATATGCAGAGACATACAAGCAACACCAAAGGTTTTCGAGTTACAACGTGTTGTTTAGGAAAAACAAGATAATTTCGCACGTTGCAGGATTTCCTTAAAAGTTGGTATTCTGACATATTTTTTCGAGCGAAAATTCTCCTGTGGGTGCTCTTTGGGGCTACACATTTAGACATGCACACAACACCAAATCTTTTCTAGTTACAATTGTTGTTTAGGAAATACAAGATAATTTTGTACGATGCGTTATTTCTTCTCATAAAGTTTAAGTATTTCGAATACGTACAAATTTGTCTTTCCTCTGCAACAGTGTATTTCCTTATAACGTGGTATTCTTACACATTCTTTCGAGAGAAAATTGTCCTGTGCGTTCTTTTTTGAGGCTGCACACTTAGACATACACGCAACACCAAAGATTTTCGAGTTACAAAGTGTTGTCAAGGAAAAACAAGATAATTTCGCAAGATGCAGGATTTCCTTAAAACATGGTATTCTTACATATTCTTTCGAGAGAAAACTCTCCTGTGCATTCTCTTTTGAGGCTGTACCCTTATACATACACACAACACCAAAGCTTTTCGAGTTACAATGTGTTGTTTAGGAAAAACAAGATAATTTCACACGATGCGGAATTTCCTTAAAACGTGGTATTCTGAGATATTTTTTCGAGAGAAAACTCTCATGTGCATTCTCTTTTGAGGCTACACGCTTAGACATACTCGCAACACCAAATCTTTTCGAGTTACAACGTGTTGTTTAGGAAAAACAAGATATTTTTGCACGATGCATTATTTCTTCTCGTAAATTTTAAGTATTTCTAATACGTACGTATTTGTCTTTACTCTGCAACACTTTATTTCCTTATAACGTGGTATTCTTACATATTCTTTCAAGAGAAAACTCTCCTGTGTGTTCTCTTCTGAGGCTACTCACTTACACATACACGCAACACAAAGGTTTTCGAGTTAAAACATGTTGTTTAGGAAAAACAAGATAATTTCGCACAATGCTGGATTTCCTTAAAACGTGGTATTCTGACATATTTTTCGAGAGAAAACTCTCCTGGGCGTTCTCTTTTGAGGCTACACGCTTAGTCATACACTCAACACCAAATCTTTTCGAGGTACAACGTGTTGTTTAGGAAAAACAAGATAATTTTGCATGATGCGTTATTTCTTCTCATAAAGTTTAAGTATTTCTAATACGTACTTATTTGTTTTTACTCTGCAACACTGTATTCCGTTATAACGTGGAATTCTTTCATATTCTTTCGACAGAAAACTCTCCTGTGCGTTCTCTTTTGAGGCTACATGCTTAGATATAAACGCAACACCAAAGATTTTCGAGTAACAACGTGTTGTTTAGGAAAAACAAGATAATTTCGCATGATGCTGTATTTCCTTAAAACGTGGTACTCTGACATATTTTTTCGAGAGAAAATTCTCCTATGGGTTCTCTTTAGAGGCTACAAATTTAGACATACACGCAACACCAAATCTTTTCGAGTTACAACGTGTTGTTTAGGAAAAACAAGATAATTTCGCACGATGCGTGATTTCCTTAAAATGTGGTATTCTGACATATTTTTTCGAGAGAAAACTCTCCTTTGCGTTCTCTTTTGAGGCTACACGATTAGACATACTCGCAACACCAAATCTTTTCGAGTTACAATGTGTTGTTTAGGAAAAACAAGATAATTTTGCACGATGCATTATTTCTTCTCGTAAATTTTAAGTAATTCTAATACGTACGTATTTGTCTTTACTCTGCAACACTGTATTTCCTTATAACGTGGTATTCTTACATATTCTTTCGAGAGAGAACTCTCCTCTTCGTCCTCTTTTGAAGCTACATGCTTAGACATACACGCAACACCAAAGCTTTTCGGGTTACAACGTGTTGTTTTGGAAAAACAAGATAATTTCGCAGGATGCAGGATTTCCATAAAACGTGGTATTCTGACATATTTTTACGAGAGAAAATTCTCCTGTGCATTCTCTTTTGAGGCTACATGCTTAGACATACACGCCACACCAAATCTTTCAAGTTACAACTTGTTGTTTATGAAACACAAGATAATTTCGCACGATGCGGGATTTCCTTAAAACATGGTATTCTGACATATTTTTTCGAGAGAAAACTCTCCTGTGTGTTCTCTTTTGAGGCTACATGCATAGACATATACGCCACACCAAACCTTTTCGAGTTACAATGTGTTGTTTAGGAAATACAAGATAATTTTGTACGATGCGTTATTTCTTCTCGTAAGTTTAAGTAATTCTAATATGTACGTATTTGTCTTTACTCTGCAAAGCTGTATTTCCTTGTAACGTGGTATTTTTACATATTCTTGCGAGAGAAAACTCTCCTGTGCATTCTCTTTTGAGGCTACACACTTAGACCTATACGCAACACCAAAGCATTTCGTTTTAAAACATGTTGTTTAGGAAAAACAAGATAATTTCTCATGATGCAGGATTTCTTAAAATATGGTATTGTGACATATTTTTTCGAGAGAAAACTCTCCCGTGCGTTCTCTTTTGAGGCTATACGAGGAGACATACAAGCAACACCAAAGGTTTTCGAGTTACAACGTGTTGTTTAGGAAAAACAAGATAATTTGGCATATTGCAGGATTTCCTTAAAAGTTGGTATTCTGACATATTTTTTCGAGAGAAAATTCTCCTATGGGTGCTCTTTGGGGCTACACATTTAGTCATACACACAACACCAAATCTTTCTAGTTACAATTGTTGTTTAGGAAATACAAGATAATTTTGTACGATGCGTTATTTCTTCTCGTAAAGTTTAAGTATTTCGAATACGTACAAATTTGTCTTTACTCTGCAACACTGTATTTCCTTATAACGTGGTATTCTTACATATTCTTTCGAGAGAAAATTGTCCTGTGAGTTCTTTTTTAGGCTGCACGCTTAGACATAAACGCAACACCAAAGATTTTCGAGTTACAACGTGTTGTTAAGGAAAAAAAAGATAATTTCGCAAGATGCAGGATTTCCTTAAAACGTGGTATTCTTACATATTCTTTCGAGAGAAAACTCTCCTGTGCATTCTCTTTTGAGGCTGCACCCTTATACATACACACAACACCAAAGCTTTTCAAGTTACAAGGTGTTTTTTAGGAAAAACAAGATAATTTCACACGATGCGGGATTTCCATAAAACGTGGTATTCTGACATATTTTTTTGAGAGAAAACTCTCATGTGTGTTCTCTTTTGAGGCTACATGCTTAGACATACTCGCAACACCAAATCTTTTCGAGTTACAACGTGTTGTTTAGGAAAAACAAGATAATTTTGCACGATGCATTATTTCTTCTCGTAAATTTTAAGTATTTAAAATATGTACGTATTTGTCTTCACTCTGAAACACTCTATATCCTTATAACGTGGTATTCTTACATATTCTTTCAAGAGAAAAGTCTCCTGTGCATTCTCTTCTGAGGCTACACACTTACACATACACGCAACACAAAGCTTTTTGAGTTAAAATATGTTGTTTAGGAAAAACAGTATAATTTCTCACAATGCGGGATTTCCTTAATACGTGGTATTCTGACATATTTTTTTGAGAGAAAACTCTCCTGGACGTTCTCTTTTAAGGCTAAACGCTTAGTCATACACGCAACATCAAATCTTTTCGAGGTACAACGTGTTGTTTAGGAAAAACAAGATAATTTTGCACAATGCGAGATTTCCTTAAAACGTGGTATTCTGACATATTTTTTTCGAGATCAAACCCTCCTGTGCGTTCTCTTTTGAGGCTCAAATCTTAGACATACACGCAACCCCAAATCTTTTTGCGTTACAACATGATGTTTAGGAAAACTAGATAATTTTGCACGATGCATACTTTCTTCTTGTAAAGTTTAAGTATTTCCAATACGTACATATTTGTCTTTACTCTGCAACACTGTATTTCCTTATAATGTGGTATTCTTACATTTTCTTTCGAGAGAAAACTCCCCTGTGCTTTCTCTTTTGAGGCTGCACGCTTAGACAAAAACGCAACACCAAAGCTTTTCGAGTTAAAACATGTTGTTTAGGAAAAACAAGATAATTTCGCACGATGCAGGATTTCCTTAAAACACGGTATTCTGACATATTTTTTCGAGAGAAAATTCTACTGTGCTGTCTCATTTGAGGCTACACGCTTAGACATACATGCAACACCAAATCTTTTCGTGTTACAACGTGTTGTTTAGGAAAAACAAGATAATTTTGCACGATGCGTTATTTCTTCTCGTAAAGTTTGAGTATTTCCAATAAGTATGTATTTGTCTTTACTCTGCAACACTGTATTTCCGTATAACATGGTATTTTTACATATTCTTTCGAGAGAAAACTCTCCTGTGTGTTCTCTTTTGAGGCTACACACTTAGACATACACGCAAAACCAATGCTTTTCGAGTTACAACATGTTGTTTAGGAAAAACAAGATAATAACGCACAATGCGGCATTTCCATAATACGTGGTATTCTGACATATTTTTTCGAGAGAAAACTCTCCTGTGCGTACTCTTTTGAGGCTACAAGCTTAGACATACACGCAACACCAAATCTTTTCGAGTTACAACGTGTTGTTTAGGAAAAACAAGATGATGTTGCACGATGCGTTATTTCTTCTCGTAAAGTTTAAGTATTTCTAATACGTACGTCTTTGTCTTTACTCTGCAACACTGTATTTCCTTATAACGTGGTATTCTTACATATTCTTTCGAGAGAAAACTCTCCTGTGCGTTCTCCTTTGAGGCTACACGCTTAGACATACACGCAACACCAAAGCTTTACACGTTACAACGTGTTGTTTAGGAAAAACAAGATAATTTTGCACGATGCGGGATTTCCTTAAAACGTGGTATTCTGACATATATTTTCGAGAGAAAACTCTCCTGTGCGTTCTCTTTTGAGGCTACACGCTTAGACATACACGCAACACCAAAGCTTTTCGAGTTACAACGTGTTGTTTAGGAAAAACAAGATAATTTCGCATGATGCAGGATTTCTTTAAACTGTGGTATTCTGACATAATTTTTCGAGAGAAAACTCTCCTGTGCGTTCTCTTTTGATGCTACACACTTAGACATACACGCAGCAACAAAACTTTTCGAGTTACAACGTGTTGTTTAGGAAATACAAGATAATTTTTTACGATGCATTATTTCTTCTCGTAAAGTTTAAGTATTTCTAATACGTACGTATTTGTCTTTATTCTGCAACACTGTATTTCCTTAAAACGTGGTATTCTGACATATTTTTTCAAGAGAAAACTCTCCTGTGCATTATCTTTTGAGGCTACACACTTAGACATACATGTAACTTCAAATCTTTTCGAGTTACTAGGTGTTGTTTAGGAAAAACAGTATAATTTCACACGATGCAGGATTTCCTTAAAACGTGGTATTCTGACATATTTTTTAGAAAGAAAATTCTCCTGTGGGTTCTCTTTTGAGGCTGCACATTTAGACATACACACAACACCAAATCTTTTCGAGGTACAACGTGTTGTTTAGGAAATACAAGATAATTTTGTACGATGCGTTATTTCTTCTCATAATGTTTAAGTATTTCTAATACGTACATATTTGTCTTTAATCTGCAACACTGTATTCCGTTATAACGTGGAATTCTTTCATCTTCTTTCAAGGGAAAACTCTCCTGTGAGTTCTCTTTTGAGGCTGCACACTTAGACATACACGCAACACCAAAGATTTTCGAGTTACAACGTGTTGTTAAGGAAAAAAAAGATACTTTCGCAAGATGCGGGATTTCCTTAAAACGTGGTATTCTGACATATTTATTGGAGAGAAAATTCTCCTTTGCATTCTCTTTTGAGGCTACACGCTTAGACATACTCGCAACACCAAATCTTTTCGAGTTACAATGTGTTGTTTAGGAAAAACAAGATAATTTTGCACGATGCATTATTTCTTCTCGTAAATTTTAAGTATTTTTAATACGTACGTATTTGTCTTTACTCTGCAACAGTGTATTTCCTTATAACGTGGTATTCTTACATATTCTTTCGAGAGAAACTCTCCTCTTCGTTCTCTTTTGAAGCTACACGCTTAGACATACACGCTACACCAAATCTTTTCGAGTTACAACGTGTTGTTTATGAAACACAAGATAATTTCGCACGATGCGGGATTTCCTTAAAACATGGTATTCTGACATATTTTTTCGAGAGAAAACTCTCCTGTGGGATCTCTTTTGAGGCTACATGTATAGACATATACACCAAACCAAATCTTTTCGAGTTACAACGTGTTGTTTAGGAAATACAAGATAATTTTGTACGATGTGTTATTTATTCTCGTAAGGTTAAGTATTTCGAATAAGTACGTATTTGTCTTTACTCTGCAAAACTGTATTTCCTTGTAACGTGGTATTCTTACATATTCTTGAGAGAGAAAACTCTCCTGTGCATTCTCTTTTGAGGCTACACACTTAGACCTACACGCAACACCAAAGCATTTTGTTTTAAAACATGTTGTTTAGGAAAAACAAGATAATTTCTCATGATGCAGGATTTTCTTAAAACATGGTATTGTGACATATTTTTTCAAGAGAAACCTCTCCCGTGCGTTCTCTTTTGAGGCTATACGCGGAGACATACAAGCAACACCAAAGGTTTTCGAGTTACAACGTGTTGTTTAGGAAAACCAAGATAATTTCGCACGTTGCAGGATTTCCTTAAAAGTTGGTATGCTGACATATTTTTTTCGAGAGAAAACTCTCCTGTGGATCCTCTTTGGGGCTACATGTTTAGACATACACACAACGCCAAATCTTTTCGAGTTACAACGTGTTGTTTAGGAAATACAAGATAATTTTATACGATGCGTTATTTCTTCTCATAAAGTTTAAGTATTTCTAATATGTACGTATTTGTTTTTACTCTGCAACACTGTATTTCCTTATAACGTGGTATTCTTACATATTCTTTCGAGAGAAAATTGTCCTGTGAGTTCTCTTTTGAGACTGCACGCTTAGACATACATGCAACACCAAAGTTTTTCGAGTTACAACGTGTTGTTAAGGAAAAACAAAATAATTTCGCAAGATGCAGTATTTCCTTAAAATGTGGTATTCTTACATATTCTTTTGAGAGAAAACTCTCCTGTCCATTGTCTTTTGAGGCTACACACTTAGACATACACGCAACACCAAAGCTTTTCATGTTACAACGTGTTGTTTAGGAAAAACAAGATAATTTCGCACGATGCGGGATTTACTTAAAACGTGGTATTCTGACATATTTTTTTCGAGAGAAAACTCTCCTTTGCGTTCTCTTTTGAGGCTACACGCTTAGACATACTCCCAACACCAAATCTTTTAGAGTTACAATGTGTTGTTTAGGAAAAACAAGATAATTTTGTACGATGCATTATTTCTTATCGTAAATTTTAAGTTTTTCTAATATATACGTATTTGACTTTACTCTGCAACACTGTATTTCCTTATAACGTGGTATTCTTACATATTCTTTCAAGAGAAAACTCTCCTCTTCGTTCTCTTTTGAAGCTACACGCTTAGACATACATGCAACACCAAAGCTTTTCGAGTTACAACGTGTTGTTTATGAAACACAAGATAATTTCGCACGATGCGGGATTTCCTTAAAACATGGTATTCTGACATATTTTTTCGAGAGAAAATTCTCCTGTGGGTTCTCTTTTGAGGCTACACATTTAGACTTACAAGCAACACCAAATCTTTTCAGATTACAATGTGTTGTTTAGGATATACAAGATAATTTTGTACGATGCGTTATTTCTTCTAGTAAAGTTTAAGTATTTCTAATACATACGTATTTGTCTTTACTCTGCAACACTGTATTTGCTTTTAACGTGGTATTCTTACATATTCTTTCGAGAGAAAACGGTCCTGTGCGTTCTCTTTTGAGGCTACACGCTTAGACATACACGCAACACCAAAGCTTTTCAAGTAGCAACATGTTGTTTAGGAAAAACAAGATAATTTCACACGATGAGCTATTTCCTTAAAAGGTGGTATTCTGACATGATTTTTTGAGAGAAAACTCTCCTGTGCATTCTCCTTTAACGCTAGAATCTTCGACATGCACGCAACACAAAATCTTTTCGAGTTACAACGTTTTATTTAGGAAAAACAAGATAATTTTGCACGATGCGTTATTTCTTCTCATAAAGTTTAAGCATTTCCAATATGTATGTATACGTCTTTAATATCCAACACTGTATTTCCTTGTAACGGTGTATTCTTGCATATTCTTTCGAGAGAAAACTCTCTTGTGCATTCTCGTCTGAGGCTACACACTTACACATACACGCAACACCAAAGCTTTTCGAGTTACACCGTGTTGTTTAGGAAAAACAAGATAATTTCGCATGATGAGCAATTTCCTTAAAACGGGGTATTCTGACATATTTTTTCGAGAGAAAACTCTCCTGTGCATTCTCTTTTGAGGCTAAAAGCTTAGACATACACGCAACACCAAATCTTTTCGAGTTACAATGTTTAGGAAAAACAAGATAATTCCGCATGATGCGGGATTTCCAAAAAACGTATTATTGTGACATATTTTTTTCGAGAGAAAACTCTCCTGTGCGTTCTGTTTTGAGGCTACACGCTTAGACTTACACGCAACACCAAAGCTATTCAAGTTACAACGTGTTGTTTAGGAAAAACATGATAATTTCGCACGATGTAGGATTTCCTTAAAACGTTGTTTTCTGACATATTTTTTTGAGAGAAAATTCTCCTGTGGGTTCTCTTTTGAGACTACACATTTAGACATACACACAACACCAAATCTTTTCGAGTTACAACGTGTTTTTTAGGAAATACAAGATAATTTTTTATGATGCGTTATTTCTTCTTGTAAAGTTTAAGTATTTCTAATATGTACGTATTTGTCTTTGTTCTGCAACACTGTATTTCCTTATACCGTGGTATTCTTACATATTCTTTCGAGAGAAAACTCTCCTGTGCATTCTCTTTTTGAGGCTACACGCTTAGACATACACGCAACACCAAAACTTGTCGAGTTACATGGTGTTGTTTAGAAAAAACAAGACAATTTTGCATGATGCGTTATTTCTTCTCTTAAAGTTTAAGTATTTCTAATACGTACGTATTTGTCTTTACTCTGCAACACTGTATTTCCTTATAAT
Source organism: Apodemus sylvaticus (assembly GCF_947179515.1). Classification (NCBI taxonomy): domain Eukaryota; kingdom Metazoa; phylum Chordata; class Mammalia; order Rodentia; family Muridae; genus Apodemus; species Apodemus sylvaticus. The sequence continues at coordinate 60,568,597 of NC_067492.1, read as the reverse complement.
GTGCTATTCTTACATATTCTTTCGAGAGAAAACGCTCCTGTGCGTTCTCTTTGGAGGCTACATGCTTAGACATACACGCAATACCAAAGCTTTTCGAGTTACAACGTGTTGTTTAGGAAAAAAAAGATAATTTCGCATGATGCAGGATTTCTTTAAAACGTGGTATTCTGACATATTTTTTCGAGAGAAAATTCTCCTGTCGCTTCTTTTTCGAGGCTACACATTTACACATACACACAACACCAAATCATTTCGAGTTACGTGTTGTTTAGGATATACAAGATAATTTTTACGATGCATTATTTCTTCTCGTAATGTTTAAGTATTTCTAATAGGTACGTATTTGTCTTTACTCTGCAAAACTGTATTTCCTTGTAACGTGGTATTCTTACATATTCTTGCAAGAGAAAACTCTCCTGTGCATTCTCTTTTGAGGGTACACACTTAGACATACACGCAACACCAAAGCTTTTCGAGTTAAAACATGTTGTTTAGGAAAAACAAGATAATTTTGCACGATGCAGGATTTCCTTAAAACATGGTATTCTGACATATTTTTCGAGAGAAAATTCTACTGTGCTGTCTCTTTTGAGGCTACATGCTTAGACATACAGGCAACACCAAATCCTTTCCTGTTACAATGTGTTGTTTAGGAAAAACAAGATAATTTTTGCATGATGCGTTATTTCTTCTCGTAAAGTTTAAGTATTTCCAATAAGTACGCATTTGTCTTTACTCTGCAACACTGTATTTCCATATAACATGGTATTTTTACATATTCTTTTGAGAGAAAACTCTCCTGTGTGTTCTCTTTTGAGGCTACACACTTAGACATACACGCAACACCAAAGTTTTTCCAGTTACAACGTGTTGTTTGAGAAAAACAAGACAATTTCTCACAATGCGGGATTTCCTTAAAACGTGGTACTCTGACATATTTTTTTGAGAGAAAACTCTCCTGTGTATTCTCTTTTGAGGCTACAAGCTTAGACATACAGACAACACAAAATCTTTTTGAGTTACAACGTGTTGTTTAGGAAAAACAAGATCATTTTGCACGATGCATTATTTCTTCTCGTAAAGTTTAATTATTTCCTATACGTACTTATTTGTCTTTACTCTGCAACGCTGTATTTCAATATAACATCGTATTCCTACATATTCTTTTGAGAGAAAACTCTCCTGTGCATTCTCTTATGAGACTACACGCTTAGACATACACGCAACACCAAAGCTTTTCGAATTACAACGTGTTGTTTAGGAAAAACAAGATAATTTTGCACAATGCGGGATTTCCTTAAAATGTGGTATTCTGACATATTTTTTTCGAGATCAAACCCTCCTGTGCGTTCTCTTTTGAGGCTCAAATCTTAGACATACACGCAACCCCAAATCTTTTTGCGTTACAACATGATGTTTAGGAAAAACTAGATAATTTTGCACGATGCGTACTTTCTTCTTGTAAAGTTTAAGTATTTCCAATACGTACATATTTGTCTTTACTCTGCAACACTGTATTTCCTTATAATGTGGTATTCTTACATTTTCTTTCGAGAGAAAACTCCACTGTGCTTTCTCTTTTGAGGCTGCACGCTTAGACAAAAACGCAACACCAAAGCTTTTCGAGTTAAAACATGTTGTTTAGGAAAAACAAGATAATTTCGCACGATGCAGGATTTCCTTAAAACGCGGTATTCTGACATATTTTTTCGAGAGAAAATTCTACTGTGCTGTCTCATTTGAGGCTACACGCTTAGACATACATGCAAAACCAAATCTTTTCGTGTTACAACGTGTTGTTTAGGAAAAACAAGATAATTTTGCACGATGCGTTATTTCTTCTCGTAAGTTTAAGTATTTCCAATAAGTATGTATTTGTCTTTACTCTGCAACACTGTATTTCCGTATAACATGGTATTTTTACATATTCTTTCGAGGGAAAACTCCCCTGTGTGTTCTCTTTTGAGGCTACACACTTAGACATACACGCAACACCAATGCTTTTCGAGTTACAACATGTTGTTTAGGAAAAACAAGATAATAACGCACAATGCGGCATTTCCATAATACGTGGTATTCTGACATATTTTTTCGAGAGAAAACTCTCCTGTGCGTACTCTTTTGAGGCTACAAGCTTAGACATACACGCAACACCAAATCTTTTCGAGTTACAACGTGTTGTTTAGGAAAAACAAGATGATGTTGCACGATGCATTATTTCTTCTCGTAAAGTTTAAGTATTTCTAATACGTACGTCTTTGTCTTTACTCTGCAACACTGTATTTCCTTATAACGTGGTATTCTTACATATTCTTTCGAGAGAAAACTCTCCTGTGCGTTCTCCTTTGAGGCTACACGCTTAGACATACACGCAACACCAAAGCTTTACGCGTTACAACGTGTTGTTTAGGAAAAACAAGATAATTTTGCATGATGCGGGATTTCCTTAAAACGTGGTATTCTGACATATATTTTCGAGAGAAAACTCTCCTGTGCGTTCTCTTTTGAGGCTACACGCTTAGACATACACGCAACACCAAAGCTTTTCGAGTTACAATGTGTTGTTTAGGAAAAACAAGATAATTTCGCATGATGCAGGATTTCTTTAAACCGTGGTATTCTGACATAATTTTTCGAGAGAAAACTCTCCTGTGCGTTCTCTTTTGATGCTACACACTTAGACGTACACGCAGCAACAAAACTTTTCGAGTTACAACGTGTTGTTTAGGAAATACAAGATAATTTTTTACGATGCATTATTTCTTCTCGTAAAGTTTAAGTATTTCTAATACGTACGTATTTGTCTTAATTCTGCAACACTGTATTTCCTTAAAACGTGGTATTCTGACATATTTTTTCAGGAGAAAACTCTCCTGTGCGTTCTCTTTTGAGGCTACACACTTAGACATACATGTAACATCAAATCTTTTCGAGTTACTACGTGTTGTTTAGGAAAAACAATATAATTTCACACGATGCAGGATTTCCTTAAAACGTGGTATTCTGACATATTTTTTAGAGAGAAAATTCTCCTGTGGGTTCTCTTTTGAGGCTACACATTTAGGCATACACACAACACCAAATCTTTTCGAGGTACAACGTGTTGTTTAGGAAATACAAGACAATTTTGTACGATGCGTTATTTCTTCTCATAAAGTTTAAGTATTTCTAATATGTACATATTTGTCTTTAATCTGCAACACTGTGTTTCCTTATAACGTGATATTCTTACATATCTTTTGAGAGAAAACTCTCCAGTGCATTCTTTTTGAGGCTTCACGCTTAGACATACAACTAACACCAAATATTTTCGAATTAAAAAGTGTTGTTTAGGAAAAACAAGATAATATCGCACTATGCGGGATTTCCTTAAAACGTGGTATTCTGACATGTTTTCTAGAGATAAAACTCTCCTGTGCATTCTCTTTTGAGGCTACAGGCTTAGACATCCACGCAACACCAAAGCTTTTCGAGTTACAACGTGCTGTTTAGGAAAACCTAGACAATTTTGCACGATGAGGGATTTCCTTAAAACGTGGTATTCTGACATATTTTTTTGAGAGAAAAGTCTCCTGTGCATTCTCTTATGAGGCTACAAGCTTAGACATACACGTAACACAAAATCTTTTCGAGTTACAATGTGTTGTTTAGGAAAAACCAGATAATTTTGCAGGATGCGTTATTTCTTCTTGTAAAGTTTAAGTATTTCCCATATGTACGTATTTGTTTTTATTCTGCAACATTGTATTTCCTTATAACGTGGTATTCTTACATATTTTTTCAAGAGAAATTTCTCCTGTGCATTCTCTTTTGAGGCTGCACGCTTAGACAAAAACGCAACACCAAAGCTTTTCGAGTTACAACAAGTTGGTTAGGAAAAAAAAGATAATTTCGCACGATGCAGGATTTTCTTAAAACGTTGTATTCTGACATACTTTTTTGAGTGAAAACTCTCCAGTGCGTTCTCTTTTGAGGCTACACACTGAGCCATACAAGCAACACCAAAGCTTTTCCAGTTATACCGTGTTGTTTAGGAATAACAAGATAATTTCGCAAGATGCAGGATTTCTTTAAAACGTGGTATTCAGACATATTTTTTCGAGAGAAAATTCTCCTGTGCGTTCTCTTTTGTGGCTAAACGTTTAGATACACGCAACACCAAATCTTTTCGAGTTACAACGTGTTGTTTAGGAAATACAAGATAATTTTGTACGTTGCATTATTTCTTCTCATAAAGTTTAAGTATTTCTAATAAGTACATATTTGTCTTTACTCTGCAACACTGTATTTCCTTATAACGTAGTATTCTTACATTTTCTTTCGAGACAATACTCTCCGGTGCATTCTCTTTTGAGGCTACATGCTTAGACATACACGCAACACCAAAGATTTTCGAGTTAAAACATGTTGTTTAGGAAAAACAAGATAATTTTGCACGATGCGTTATTTCTTCTCGTAAAGTTTAAGTATTTCCAATATGTACGTATTTGTCTTTACTCTGCAACACTGTATTTCCTTAAAACGTTGTATTCTGACATATTTTTTTGTGAGAAAACTCTCCTGTGCGTTCTCTTTTGAGGCTACACACTGAGACATACAAGCAACACCAAAGCTTTTCGAGTTACAACGTGTTGTTTAGGAATAACAAGATAATTTCACACGATGCAGGATTTCCGTAAAACGTGGTATTCAGACATATTTTTTCGAGAGAAAAATCTCCTGCAGTTTCTCTTTTGAGGCTACACGTTTAGACATACACACAACACCAAATCTTTTTTAGTTACAACGTGTTGTTTATGAAATACCAGATAATTTTGTATGATGCGTAATTTCTTCTCATAAAGTTTAAGTATTTCTAATAAGTACATATTTGTCTTTACTCTGCAACACTGTATTTCCTTATAACGTGGTATTCTTACATTTTCTTACGAGAGAATACTCTCCGGTGCATTCTCTTTTGAGGCTACACGCTTAGACATACACACAACACCAAAGTTTTTTTAGTTACAACGTGATGTTTAGGAAAAACAAGAGAATTTCGCACGATGCGGGATTTCCTTAAAACGCGGTATTCTGGCATATTTTTTCGAGAGAAAACTCTCCTGTGCGTTCTCTTTTGAGGCTGCACGCTGAGACAAAAACGCAACACCAGAGCTTTTCGAGTTACAACAATTTGTTTAGGAAAAACAAGATAATTTCACACGATACGGGATTTTCTTAAAACGTGGTATTCTGACATGTTTTTTCGATAGAAAACTCCCCTGTGCGTTCTCTTTTGAGGCTTCACGCTTAGACATGCACGCAACACCAAAACTTTTCGAGTTACAATGTGTTTTTTAGGAAAAACAAGATAATTTCACATGATGCAAGATTTCTTTAAAACGTGGTATTCTGACATATTTTTTCGAGAGAAAATTCTCCTGTGGGTTCTCTTTTGAGGCTACCCATTTACACATACACACAACACCAAATCGTTTCTAGTTACAACGTGTTGTTTAGGAAATACAAGAAAATTTTTATGAAGCATTATTTCTTCTCGTAAATTTTAAGTATTTCTAATACGTACATATTTGTCTTTACTCTGCAACACTGTATTTCCTTATAACGTGGTATTTTTACATATTCTTTTGAGAGAAAACTCTCCTGTGCGTTCTCCTTTGAGGCTAATAGCTTAGACATACGCGGAACACCAAAACTTTTCGAGTTACAACGTGTTGTTTAAGAAAAACAAGATAATTTCACACGATGCGGGATTTCCTTAAAACGTGGTATTCTGACATATCTTTTTTGAGTGAAAACTCTCCTGTGCGTTCTCTTTTGAGGCTACATGCTTAGACATACATGCAACACCAAATCTTTTCGAGTTACAACGTGTTGTTTAGGAAATACAAGATAATTTTGTACGATGCGTTATTTCTTCTCATAAAGTTTAAGAATTTCCAATACGTACGAATTTGTCTTTACTCTGCAACACTTTATTTCTTTATAACGTGGTATTCTTACATATTCTTTGGAGTGAAAACTCTCCTGTGCATTCTCTTTTGAGGCTGCATGCTTAGACAAAAACGCAACACCAAAGCTTTTCGAGTTACAGTGTGTTGTTTAGGAAAAACAAGATAATATTGCACGATAGGGCATTTTCTTAAAACGTGGTATTCTGACATATTTTTTCGAGAATAAACTCTCCTGTGCGTTCTCGTTTGAAGCTACATGCTTAGACATACACGCAACACCAAAGCTTTTCGAGTTACAATGTGTTGTTTAGGAAAAACAAGATAATTTCTCACGATGCAGGATTTCCTTAAAACGTGGTATTCTGACATATTTTTTCGAGAATAAACTCTCCTGTGCATTCTCGTTTGAAGCTACATGCTTAGACATACACGCAACACCAAAGCTTTTCGAGTTACAATGTGTTGTTTAGGAAAAACAAGATAATTTCTCACGATGCAGGATTTCCTTAAAACGTGGTATTCTGACATAATTTTTCGAGAGAAAATTCTACTGTGGGTTCACTTTTGAGGCTACCCATTTATACATACTCACAACACCAAATCTTTTCGAGTTACAACATGTTGTTTAGGAAATACTAGATAATTTTATACGATGCATTATTTCTTCTCGTAAAGTTTAAGTATTTCTAATGCATACGTATTTGTCTTTATTCTGCAACAATGTATTTCCTTATAACGTGGTATTCTTACATAATCTTTCGAAAGAAAACTCTCCTGTGTGTTCTCTTTTGAGGCTACACGCTTAGACATACACGCAACACCAAATCTTTTCGAGTTACAACGTGTTATATAGGAAAAACAAGATAATTTCGCACAATGCGGGACTTCCATATAACGTGGTATTCTTACATATTTTTTGGAGAGAAAACTCTCTTGTGCATTCTCTTTTGAGGCTACACACTTAGACATACACACCACATCAAATCTTTTCAAGTTAAAACCTGATGTTTAGGAAATACAATATAATTTTGTACGATGCGTTATTTCTTCTCATAAAGTTTAAGTATTTCCAATACGTACGTATTTGACTTTACTCTGCAACAATTTATTTCTTTATAACGTGGTACTCTGATATATTTTTTCGAGAGAACATTCTCCTGTGGGTTCTCTTTTGAGGCTACATGTTTAGACATACATGCAACACAACATGTTTTCGAGTTACAATGTGTTGTGTAGGAAATACAAGAAAATTTTATACGATGCGTTATTTCTTCTCATAAAGTTTTAGTATTTCTAATACGTACGTATTTGTCTTTACTCTGCAGCACTGTATTTCCTTATAACGTGGTATCCTTACATATTCTTTCGAGAGAAAACTCTCCTGTGCGTTCTCTTTTGAGGCTGCACCCTTAGACATACACGCAACACCAAAGCTTTTCGAGTTACAACGTGTTGTTTAGGAAAAACAAGATAATTTCGCACGATGCAGGATTTCCATAAAACGTGGTATTCTGACATATTTTTTCGAGGGAAAACTCTCCTGTGTGTTTTCTTTTACGGGTACAAGCTTAGACATACACGCAACAGCAAATCTTTTCCAATTTCAACTTGTTGTTTAGGAAATACAAGATAATTTTTTACGGAGCGTTATTTCTTCTCATAAAGTTTAAGTATTTCTAATACGTACGTATTTGTCTTTACGCTGCAACACACTATTTCCTTGTAAAGTGGTATTCTTACATATTCTTTCGAGAGAAAAGTGTCCTGTGCCTTCTCTTTTGAGGCTACATACTTAGACATACGCACAACACCAAAGTTTTTCGAGTTAAAACTGGTTGTTTAGGTAAAAAAAAAGATAATTTCGCACGATGCGGGATTTCCTTAAAACGTGGTATTCTGATATATTCATTCGAGAGAAAACACTCCTGTGGGTTCTCTTTTGAGGCTACACGTTTAGTCATACACGCAACACCAAATCTTTTCGAGTTACAACGTGTTGTTTAGGATATACAAGATAATTTTGCACGATACGTTATTTCTTCTCATAAAGTTTAAGTATTTCTAATACATACATATTTGTCTTTACTCTGCAACACTGTATTTCCTTATTGATTTCGAGAGAAAACTGTCCTGTGCCTTCTCTTTTGAGGCTACACACTTAGACATACACGCAACACCAAATCATTTCGAGTTACAACGTGTTGTTTAGGAAATACAAGATAATTTTGTACGATGCTTTATTTCTTCGAGTAAAGTTTAAGTATTTCTAATACATACTTATTTGTCTTTAATCTGCAAGACTGTATTTCCTTATAACGTGGTATTCTTCCATATTCCTTCGAGAGAAAACTCTCCTGTGCGTTCTCTTTTGAGGCTACACGCTTAGACATACAAGTAATAGCAAAGCATTTCGAGTTACAAAGTGTTGTTTAGGAAAAACAAGATAATTTTGCACGATGCGGGATTTCCATAAAACGTGGTATTATGGCATATTTTTTCGAGAGAAAACTCTCCTGTGCGTTCTCTTTTGAGGCTAAATGCTTATTCATACACGCAACAGCAAATCTTTTCGGGTTACAATGTGTTGTTTAGGAAATATATGATAATTTCGCATGATGCGGAATTTCCTTAAAACGTGGTATTCTGACATATTTTTTCGAGAGAAAACTCTCCTGTGCATTATCTTTTGAGGCTACATGCTTAGTCATACACGCAACACCAAATCTTTTCGAGGAACAACATGTTGTTTAGGAAAAACAAGATAATTTTGCATGATGCGTTATTTCTTCTGATAAAGTTTAAGTATTTCTAATACGTACTTATTTGTTTTTACTCTGCAAAACTGTATTTCCTTGTACAGTGGTATTCTTACATATCTTGTGAGAGAAAACTCTCCTGTGCATTATCTTTTGAGGCTATACAATTAGACATACACGCAACACCAAAGCTTTTCGAGTTAAAACATGTTGTTTAGGAAAAACAAGATAATATCGCACGATGCAGGATTTCTTTAAAACGTGGTATTGTGACATATTTTATCGAGAGAAAACTCTCCTGTGCATTCTCTTTTGAGGCTACATGCTGAGACATACAAGCAACACCAAAGGTTTTCGAGTTACAACGTATTGTTTAGGAAAAACAAGATAATTTCGCACTTTGCAGGATTTCCTTAAAACTTGGTATTCTGACATATTTTTTCGGAGAAAACTCTCCTGTGGGTGCTCTTTTGAGGCTACACGTTTAGACATACACACAACACCAAATCTTTTCGAGTTACAACGTGTTGTTTAGGGAATACAAGATAATTTTTACGATGTGTTATTTCTTCTCGTAAAGTTTAAGTATTTTAATACGTACGTATATATCTTTACTCTGCAACATTTTATTCCGTTATAACGTGGAATTCTTACATATTCTTTCGAGAGAAAACTCTGTTGTGCATTCTCTTTTGAGGCTCCACGCTTAGACATACACGCAACACCAAAGCTTTTCAAGTTACAACGTATTGTTTAGGAAAAACAAGATAATTTCGCATGATGCATTATTTCCTTAAAACGTGGTATTCTGACATATTATTTCGAGAGAAAATTCTCCTGTGGGTTCTCTTTTGAGGATACACATTTAGACATACACGCAACACCAAATCTTTTCGAGTTACAACGTGTTGTTTAGGAAATACAAGATAATTTTGTGCGATGCGTTATTTCTTCTTATAAAGTGTAAATATTTCTAATACGTACGTTTTTGTCTTTTCTCTGCAACACTGAATTTCCTTGTAACAGGGTATTCTGACATATTCTTTTGAGAGAAAAATCTCCTGTGCATTCTCTTTGGAGGCTACACACTTAGACATACAAGCAACACCAAAGCTTTACGAGTTAAAACATGTTGTTTAGGAAAAAACAAGATAATTTCGCACGATGCTGTATTTTCTTAAAATGTGGTATTCTGACATATTTTTTCGAGAGAAAAGTCTCCTGTGAATACTCTTTTTAGTCTACATGCTTAGACATACACGCAACACTAAATCTTTTCGAGTTACAACATGTTGTTAAGGAAATACTAGATAATTTTTTATGATGCAATATTTCTTCTCGTAAAGTTTAAATATTTCTAATACATACGTATTTGTCTTTAGTCTGCAACAATCTATTTCATTATAACGTGGTATTCTTACATATTCTTTCGTGAGAAAACTCTCCTGTGCATTCTCTTTTGAGGCTACACACCTAGACATACATGCAACACAAAATATTTTCTAGTTACAACGTGTTGTTTAGGAAAAACAAGATAATTTTGCACGATGCGTTATTTTTCTCGTAAAGTTTAAGTATTTCTAATACGTACATATTTGTCTTTACTCTGCAACACTGTATTTCCTTATAACGTGGTATTCTTACATATTCCTTCAAGAGAAAACTCTCCTGTGCATTCTCTTTTGAGGCTGCACGCTTAGACACACACGCAGCACCAAAGCTATTCGAGTTACAATGTGTTGTTAAGGAAAAACAAGATAATTTCTCAAGATGCGGGATTTCCTTAAAACGTGGTATTCTGACATATTTTTTCGAGTGAAAACTCTCCTGTCCAGATGGACAGATGGATTCAGTGCAGAATTCTACCAGACCTTCAAAGAAGAGTTAACACCAATACTCTTCAAACTATTCCACAAAATAGAAACAGAAGGAACACTACCCAATTCCTTCTACGAAGCCACAATTACGCTGATACCAAAGCCACAAAAAGATCCAACAAAGAAAGAGAACTTCAGACCAATTTCCCTTATGAACATCGATGCAAAAATACTCAATAAAATTCTTGCCAACCGAATCCAAGAACACATCAAAACGATCATCCACCATGATCAAGTAGGCTTTATCCCGGGAATGCAGGGTTGGTTCAATATACGGAAATCCATCAATACAATCCACTACATAAACAAACTCAAAGAACAAAACCACATGGTCATTTCATTGGATGCTGAAAAAGCATTTGACAAAATTCAGCATCCCTTCATGCTTAAAGTCTTGGAGAGAACAGGAATTCAAGGCCCATACCTAAACATAGTAAAAGCAATATACAGCAAACCGGTAGCCAGCATCAAACTAAATGGAGAGAAACTTGAAGCAATCCCACTGAAATCAGGGACCAGACAAGGCTGCCCCCTTTCTCCTTATCTTTTCAATATTGTACTTGAGGTACTAGCTCGGGCAGTTCGATAACATAAGGAGGTCAAAGGGATACAAATTGGAAAGGAAGAAGTCAAACTATCATTATTTGCAGACGACATGATCGTCTACCTAAGTGACCCAAAAAACTCCACTAGAGAGCTCCTACAGCTGATAAACAACTTCAGCAAAGTGGCAGGTTATAAAATCAACTCAAGCAAATCAGTGGCCTTCCTATACTCAAAGGATAAGCAGGCTGAGAAAGAAATTAGGGAAATGACCCCCTTCACAATAGCCTCAAACAGTATAAAGTATCTTGGGGTGACTCTTACCAAACATGTGAAAGATCTGTATGACAAGAACTTCAAGACTCTGAAGAAGGAAATGGAAGAAGACCTCAAAAAATGGGAAAACCTCCCATGCTCATGGATAGGTAGAATCAATATAGTTAAAATGGCCATTTTGCCTAAAGCACTATACAGATTCAATGCAATACCCATCAAAATCCCAACTCAATTCTTCACAGAGTTAGAAAGAGCAATTATCAAATTCATCTGGAACAACAAAAAACCCAGGATAGCTAAAACTATTCTCAGCAACAAAAGAAAATCTGGGGAAATCAGTATCCCTGACCTCAAGCAATACTACAGAGCAATAGTGTTAAAAACTGCATGGTATTGGTACAGTGACAGAAAGGAGGATCAATGGAATAGGATTGAAGATCCAGAAATGAACCCACACACCTATGGCCACTTGATCCTCGACAAAGAGGCTGAAAACATCCAATGGAAAAAAGATAGCCTTTTCAACAAATGGTGCTGGTTCAACTGGAGGTCAGCATGCAGAAGAATGCGAATTGATCCATCCTTGTCTCCTTGTACTAAGCTCAAATCCAAATGGATCAAGGACCTCCACATAAAGCCAGACACTCTGAAGCTAATAGAAGAGAAACTGGGGAAGACCCTTGAGGACATCCGTACAGGGAGAAAGTTTCTGAACAGAACACCAATAGCGTATGCTCTAAGAGCAAGAATTGACAAATGGGACCTCATAAAATTACAAAGTTTCTGTAAGGCAAAGAACACCATCAAGAGGACAAATCGGCAACCAACAAATTGGGAAAAGATCTTCACCAATCCTACATCAGATAGAGGGCTAATATCCAATATATATAAAGAACTCAAGAAGTTAGACTCCAGAAAACCAAACAACCCTATTAAAAAATGGGGTACAGAGTTAAACAAAGAATTCTCACCTGAAGAACTTCGGATGGCGGAGAAGCATCTTAAAAAAGGCTCAACTTCATTAGTCATTAGGGAAATGCAAATCAAAACAACCCTAAGATTTCATCTTACACCAGCCAGAATGGCTAAGAATAAAAATTCAGGAGACAGCAGGTGTTGGAGAGGGTGTGGAGAAAGAGGAACACTCCTCCACTGCTGGTGGGGTTGCAAATTGGTACAACCACTCTGGAAATCAGTCTGGCGGTTCCTCCGAAAACTGGGTACCTCACTTCCAGAAGATCCTGCTATACCACTCCTGGGCATATACCCAGAAGACTCCCCACCATGTAATAAGGATACATGTTCTACTATGTTCATAGCAGCCCTATTTATAATTGCCAGATGCTGGAAAGAACCCAGGTATCCCTCAACAGAAGAGTGGATGAAAAAAATGTGGTATATCTACACAATGTAGTACTATTCAGCCATTAGAAACAAGGAATTCATGAAATTCTTAGGCAAATGGATGGAGCTAGAGAATATCATACTAAGTGAGGTAACCCAGACTCAAAAGGTGAATCATGGTATGCACTCACTAATAAGTGGATATTAACCTAGAAAACTGGAATACCCAAAACATAATCCACACATCAAATGAGGTACAAGAAGAAAGGAGGAGTGCCCCCTGGTTCTGGAAAGACTCAGTGAAACATTATTCAGACAAACCAGAACGGGGAAGTGGGAAGGGGTGTATGGGAGGGCAGGGGAAGAGAAGGGGGCTTACGGGACTTTCGGGGAGAGGGGGGGCTAGAAAAGGGGAAATCATTTGAAATGTAAATAAATTATATCGAGTAAAAAAAAAAAAACATGGTATTCTGACATATTTTTTCGAGTGAAAACTCTCCTGTCCATTCTCTTTTGAGTCTACATGCTTAGACATACACGCAACACCAAATCTTTTAGAGTTACAACATGTTGTTTAGGAAATACTAGATAATTTAGTATGATGCCTTATTTCTTCTCGTAAAGTTTAAGTATTTCTAATACGTACGTATTTGTCTTTACTCTTCAACACTGTATTCCCTTGTGACGAGGTATTCTTACATATTCTTTTGAGAGAATACTTTCTTGTGCATTCTCTTCTGAGGCTACACACTTAGACATACACGCAACACCAAAGCTTTTCGAGTTAAAACGTGTTGTTTAGGAAAAACAAGATAATTATGCATGATGCGGGATTTCCTTAAAACAAGATATTCTGACATATTTTTTCTAGAGTAAATTCTCCTGTGGGTTCTCTTTTGAGGCTACACATTTAGCCATACTCGCAACACCAAATCTTTTCGAGTTACAACGTGTTGTTTAGGATATACAAGATTATTTTGCAGGATGCGTTATTTCTTCTCGTAAAGTTTAAGTATTTCTAATACGTACATATTTGTCTTTACTCTGCAACACTGTAATTCCTTATAACGTGGTATTCTTATATATTCTTTCGAGAGAAAACTCTCCTGTGCTTTCTTTTTTGAGGCTACACGCTTAGACATACAGGCAACACCAAAGCTTTTCGAGTTACAACATGTTGTTAAGGAAAAACAAGATAATTTCGCAGGATGCGGGATTTCCTTAAAACGTGGTATTCTGATATATTTTTTTGAGAGAACATTCTGCTGTGAGTTCTCTTTTGAGGCTACACATTTAGACATACACAAAAAACCAAACCTTTCTAGTTACAACGTGTTGTTTAGGAAATACAAGATAAGTTTTTATGATGCGTTATATCTTCTGGTAAAGTTCAAGTATTTCTAATATGTACGTATTTGTCTTTACTCTGCAACACTGTATTTCCTTATCACGTGGTATTTTTACATATTCTTTCGAGAGAAAACTCTCCTGTGCATTCTCTTTTGAGGCTATACGTTTAGACATACAAGCAAGAAAAAAGCTTTTCGAGTTACAACGTGTTGTTTAAGAAAAACAAGATAATTTCGCATGATGTGGGATTTCCTTAAAACGTGGTATTCTGACATATTTTTTCGACAGAAAACTCTCCTGTGCGTTCTCCTTTGAGGCTAAAGGCTTAGACATACACGCAACACCAAATCTTTTCGAGTTACAACGTGTTGTTTAGGAAATACAAGATAATTTTGTACGATGCGTTATTTCTTCTCAAAAAGTTTAAGTATTTCTAATACGTACGTATTTGTCTTTACTCTGCAACACTGTATTTCCTTATAATGTGGTATTCTTACATATTCTTTCAAGAGAAAAATCTCCTGTGCGTTCTTTTTTGAGGCTACAGGCTGAGACAAACACGCAACACCAAATATTTTCGAATTACAAAGTGTTGTTTAGGAAAAACAAGATAATTTAGCACTATGCGGGATTTCCTTAAAACGTGGTATTCTGACATAATTTTTCGAGAGAAAACTCTCCTGTGCATTCTCTTTTGAGGCTACATGCTGAGACATACAAGCAACATCAAAGCTTTTCGAGTTACAACGTGTTGTTTAGGAACACGCACGATGCAGGATTCCTTAAGACGTGGTATTCTGACATATTTTTTCGAGAGAAAATTCTCCTGTGGGTTCTCTTTTGTGGCTACACGCTTAGACATACACTCAACATGAAATCCTTTCTAGTTACAACGTGTTGTTTAGGAAACACTAGATAATTTTGCATGATGCGTTTTTTCTTCTCATAATTTTAAGTATTTCTAATACGTACATATTTGTCTTTACTCTGCAACACTGTATTTCCTTATAATGTGGTATTCTTACATATTCTTTCGAGAGAAAACTCTCCTGTGCATTCTCTTTTGAGGCTACATGCTGAGACATACAAGCAACAGCAAAGCTTTTCGAGTTACAACGTGTTGTTTAAAAAATACAAGATAATTTTGTACGATGCATTATTTTTTCTCATAAAGTTTAAGTATTTCTAATATGTACATATTTGTCTTTACTCTGCAACACTGTATTTCCTTATAACGTTGTATTCTTACATATTCTTTCGAGAGAATACGCTCCTGTGCGTTCTCTTTTGATGCTACATGATTAGACATACACGCAACTCCAAAGATTTTCGAGTTACAACGTGTTGTTTAGGAAAAACAAGATAATTTCGCACGATGCGGGATTTCCTTAAAACGTGGTATTCTGGCATATTTTTTTCCAGAGAAAATTCTCCTGTGCGTTCTCTTTTGAGGCTACACGCTTAGACATACACGCAACACCAAATATTTTCGAATTACAATGTGTTGTTTAGGAAAAACAAGATAATTTCACAGTATCTGGGATTTCTTAAAACGTGGTATTCTCACATATTTTTTCGAGAGAAAACTCTATTGTGCATTCTCTTTTGTCGCTATCCGCTTAGACATACACGCCACACCAAATCTTTTCGAGTTACAACATGTTGTTTAGGAAAAAAAAGATAATTTTGCACGATGCCTTATTTCTTCTAGTAAAGTTTAAGTATTTCTAGTACGTACGTATTTGTCCTTACTCTGCAACACTGTATTTCCTTATAACGTGGTATTTTTACATATTCTTTCGAGAGAAAACTCTCCTGTGCATTCTCTTTTGTGGCTACACACTTAGACATACACGCAACACCAAAGCTTTTCGAGTTACAACGTGTTGTTTAAGAAAAACAGGATAATTTCGCACTATGTGGGATTTCCTTAAAACATGGTATTCTGACATATTCTTTCAAGAGAAAAATCTCCTGTGCGTTCCTGTTTGAGGCTACACGCTTAGACATACAAGCAACACCAAAGCTTTTCGTGTTACAATGTGTTGTTTAGGAAATACAAGATAATTTTGTATGATGCGTTATTTCTTCACGTAAAGTTTAAGTGTATCTAATACGTACATGTTTGTCTTTACTCTGCAACACTGTATTTCTTTGTAACGTGGTATTCTTACATATTCTTTTGAGAGAAACCTCTCCTGTGCGTTCTCTTTTGAGGCTACACCTTTTGACATATACGCAACACCAAATCTTTTCGAGTTACAACGTGTTGTTTAGGAAAAACAAGATAATTTTCTACGATGGAGGATTTCCTTAAAACGTGGTATTCTGACATATTTTTTAGAGAGAAAATTCTCTTCTGGGTTCGCTTTTGAGGCTACACATTTAGACATACATGCAACACCAAATCTTTTCGAGTTACAACGTGTTTTTCAGGAAATACAAAATAATTTTTTAGGATGCGTTATTCCTTCTCGTAAAGTTTAAGTATTTCTAATACGTACGTATTTGTCTTTACTCTGCAACACTATATTTCCTTATAACGTGGTATTCTTACATATTCTTTCGAGAGAAAACTCTCCTGTGCCTTCTTTTTTGAGGCTACATGCTTAGACATACACGCAACACCAAAGTTTTTCGAGTTACAACGTGTTGTTTAGGAAAAACAAGATAATTTCGCACGATGCGGGATTTCCTTAAAACGAGGTATTCTGACATATTTTTTCGAGAGAAAACTCTCCTGTGCGTTCTCTTTTGAGGCTACACGCTAAGACATACGCGCAACTCCAAAGTTTTTCGAAGTACATAGTGTTGTTTACGAAAAACAAGTTAAGTTCGCACAATGCAGGATTTCCTTAAATCGTGGTATTCTTACATATTTTTTGGAGAGAAAATCCTCCTGTGGGTTCTCTTTTGAGGATACATATTTAGACATACACGCAACACCAAATCTTTTCGAGTTACAATGTGTTGTTTAGGAAATACAAGGTAATTTTGTAGGATGCGTTATTTCTTCTCGTAAAGTTTAAGTATTTCTAATACGTACATATTTGTCTTTACTCTGCAACACTGTATTTCCTTGTAACGTGGAATTCTTACATATTCTTTTGAGAGAAAACTCTCCTGTGCATTCTCTTTTGAGGCTACATGCTTAGAAATACACGTAACACCAAAGCTTTTCGAGTTACAACGTGTTGTTAAAGAACAACAAGATAATTTCGCACGATGCGGGATTTCCTTAAAACGTGGTATTCTGACATATTTTTTCGAGAGAAAACTCTCCTGTGAGTTCTCTTTTGAGACTACACGCTTAGACATACACGCCACACCAAATCTTTTCGAGTTACAACGTCTTGTTTAGGAAAAACATGATAATTTCGCAGGATAGAGGATTTCCTTAAAACGTGGTATTCTGACATATTTTTTCGAGAGAAAACTCTCCTGTGCATTCTCATTTGAGGCTACAAGCTTAGACATACACGCAACACCAAATCTTTTTGAGTTGCAACGTGTTGTTTAGGAAAAACTAGATAATTTTGCACAATGTGTTAGTTCTTCTTGTAAAGTTTAAGTATTTCCAATACGTACGAATTTGTCCTTACTCTGCAACACTGTTTTTCCTTATAACGTGGTATTCTTACATATTCTTTCGAGAGAAAACTCTCCTGTGCGTTCTATTTTGAGGCTGCATGCTTAGAAAAAAACGCAACACCAAAGTTTTTGAGTTACAACAAGTTGTTTAGGAAAAAAAAAGATAATTTCGCACTATTTGGGATTTTCTTAAAACGTAGCATTCTGACATATTTTTTCGAGAGAAAACTCTCCAGCGCGTTCTCTTTTGAGGTTACACGCTTAGACATGCATGCAACACCAAAGCTTTTCGAGTTACAACGTGTTGTTTAGGAAAAACAAGATAATTTCGCACGATTTAGGATTTCCTTAAAACGTGGTATTCTGACATATTTTTTCGAGAGAACATTCTCCTGTGGGTTCACTTTTGAGGCTGCACATTTAGACAAACACACAACACTAAATCTTTTCGAGTTACAACGTGTTGTTTAGGAAATACAAGATAATTTTTTACGATGTGTTATTTCTTCTAGTAAAGTTTAAGTATTTCTAATATGTACGTATTTGTCTTTACTCTGCAACACTGTATTTCCTTATAACGTGGTATTCTTACATATTCTTTCGAGAGAAAACTCTCCTGTGCATTCTCTTTTGAGACTACACGCTGAGACAAACAAGCTACACTAAAGCTTTTCGAGCTACAACGTGTTGTTTAGGAAAAAGAAGATAATTTCGCACGATGCTGGATTTCCATAAAACGTGGTATTCTGACCTATTTTTTCGAGAGAAAACTCTCCTGTGTGTTCTCTTTTGAGGCTACACGCTTAGACATTCACGTAACACAAAACCTTTTCGAGTTACAGCATGTTGATTAGGAAAAACAAGATAATTTTGCATGATGCGTTATTTCTTCTCATAAAGTAAAAAAAAAAAAAAGTATTTCCAATATGTACGTATTTGTCTTTAATCTGCAACACTGTATTTCCTTATAACATGGTATTCTTACATATTCTTTTGAGAGAAAACTGTCCTAAGCGTTCTCCTTTGAGGTTACACGCTTAGACAAAAACGCAACACCAAAGCTTTTCGAGTTAAAACAATTTGTTTAGAAAAAATGATAATTTCGCACGATGCAGGATTTCCTTAAAATGTGGTATTCTGACATATTTTTTCGAGAGAATGCTCTCCTGTGTGTTCTCTTTTGAAGCTACATGCTGAGACATACATGCTACACCAAAGCTTTTCGAGTTACAATGTGTTGTTTAGGAAAAAGAAGATAATATCGCACGATGCAGGATTTCCTTAAAACGTGGTATTCTGACATATTTTTTAGAGAAAAAAACTCTCCTGTGCGTTTTCTTTTGAGGGTACACATTTAGACATACACACAACACCAAATCTTTTCGAGTTACAACGTGTTGTTTAGGAAATACAAGATAATTTTTTACGATGCATTATTTCTTCTCGTATAGTTTTTCTAATATGTACGTATTTGTCTTTACTCTGCAACACTGTGTTCCCTTATAACGTGGTATTCTTACATATTCTTTCGAGAGGAACCTCTCCGGTGCGTACTCTTTTGAGGCTAAACGCTTAGTCATACACGCAACACCAAATCTTTTTGAATTACAAAGTGTTGTTTAAGAAATACAAGATAATTTTTACGATGCGTTATTCCTTCTCATAAAGTTTAAGTATTTCTAATATGTACGTATTTGTCTTTACTCTGCAAAATTGTATTGCCTTGTAACGTGGTATTCTTACATATTCTTTCGAGAGAAAACTCTCCTGTGCATTCTCTTTTGAGGCTACACACTTAGACATACACGCAACACCAAAGCTTTTCGTGTTATAACATGTTGTTTAGGAAAAACAAGATAATTTCGCACGATGCAAGATTTCCTTAAAACGTGGTATTCTGACATATTTTTTCGAGAGAAACCTCTCCTGTGCGTACTCTTTTGAGGCAACAAGCTTAGACATACACGTAACACATAATCTTTTCTAGTTACAATGGGTTGTTTAGGAAAAACAAGATAATTTTGCACGATGCGTTATTTCTTCTCGTAAAGTTTAAGTATTTCCAATATGTACGTATTTGTCTTTAATCTGCAACACTGTATTTCCTTATAAATTGGTATTCTTACATATTCATTCGAGAGAAAACTCTCCTGTGCATTCTCTTTTGAGGTTACACACTTACACATTCTCGCAACACCAAAGCTCTTCGAGTTACAACGTGTTGTTTAAGAAAATCAAGATAATTTCGCACGATGCGTTATTTCTTTTCGTAAAGTTTAAATATTTCTAATACATACGTATTTGTCTTTACTCTGCAACACTATATTTCCTTATAGCATGGTATTCTTACATATTCTTTCGAAAGAAAACTCTCCTGTGCGTTCTCTTTTGAGGCTGCACCTTAGACAAAAACGCAACACCAAAGCTTTTCGAGTTACAAGTTGTTTAGGAAAAACAAGATAATTTCGCGTGATGCGGGATTTTCATAAAACGTGGTATTCTGACATATTCCTTCAAGAGAAAACTCTCATGTGCATTCTCTTTTGAGGCTAGAAGCTTAGACATACACGCAACACCAAATCTTTTCGAGTTACAGCGTGTTATTTAGGAAAAACTAGATAATTTTGCACGATGCGTTATTTCTTCTTGTAAAGTTTAAGTGTTTTCAATATGAACGTATTTCTCTTTAATATGCAGTTCTATATTTCCTCATAACGTGGTATTCTTACATATTCTTTCGAGTGAAAACGCTCCTGTGCGTTCTCTATTGAGGCTACACGCTTAGGCATACACGCAACACCAAAGCTTTTCGAGTTAAAATATGTTATTTAGGAAAAACAAGATAATTTCTCATGATGAAGGATTTCCTTAAAACATGGTATTGTGACATATTTTTTCGAGAGAAAACTCTCCTGTGCGTTCTCTTTTGAGGCTACACGCGGAGACATACAAGCAACACCAAACGTTTTCGAGTTACAACGTGTTGTTTAGGAAAAACAAGATAATTTCGCACGTTGCAGGATTTCCTTAAAAGTTGGTATTCTGATATATTTTTTGGAGAGAAAATTCTCCTGTGGGTGCACTTTGGGGCTACACGATTAGACATACACACAACACCAAATCTTTTCGAGTTACAACGTGTTGTTTATGAATTACAAGATAATTTTGTACGATGCGTTATTTCTTCTCGTAAAGTTTAAGTATTTCTAATACATACGTATTTGTCTTTACTCTGCAACACTGTATTTCCTTATTACGTGGTTTTCTTACATATTCTTTCGAGGGAAAACTCTCCTGTGCGTTCTCTTTTGAGGATACACGCTTAGACATACACGGAACACCAAAGCTTTTCGAGTTACAACGTGTTGTATAGAAAAAAAAAGATAATTTCGCACGATGCGGGATTTCCTTAAAACGTAGTATTCTGACATATTATTTTGAGAGAAAACACTCCTGTGCCTTCTCTTTTGAGGCTACAAGCTTATACATACACGCAACACCAAATATTTTCGAGTTACAATGTGTTGTTTAGGAAAACAAGATAATTTTGCACGATGTGTTATTTCTTCTCGTAAACTTTAAGTATTTCTAATACGTACGTTATTTGTCTTTACTCCGCAACACTTTATTTCCTTGTAACATGGTATTCTGACATATTGTTTCGAGAGAAAACTCTCCTGTGCATTCTCTTCTGAGGCTACACACTTAGACATACAGGCAACACAAAGCTTTTCGAGTTAAAACGTGATGTTTAGGAAAAACAAGATAATTTCGCACAATGCTGGATTTCCTTCAAACGTGGTATTCTGACATATTTTTTCGAGATAAAACTCTCCTGTGCGTTCTCTTTTGAGACTACACACTTAGACATACACGCAACACCAAAGCTTTGCGAGTTACAACATTTTGTTTAGGAAAAACAAGATAATTTCGCATGATGCGTTATTTCTTCTCGTAAATTTTAAGTATTTCTAATATGTACATATTTGTCCTTACTTTGCAACACTGTATTTCCTTATAACGTGGTATTCTTACATATTCTTTCGAGAGAAAACTCTCCTGTGCATTCTCTTTTGATGCTACACACTTAGACATACACGCAACACCAAAGCTTTTCGAGTTTAAACATGTTGTTTAGGAAAAACCAGATAAATTCGCACGAAGCGGGATTTCATTAAAACGTGGTATTGTGACATATTTTTTAGAGAGAAAACTCTCTTGTGCATTCTCTTTTGAGGCTGCACGCTTAGTCATACATGGAACACAATATCTTTTCGAGTTACAACGTGTTGTTTAGGAAACACAAGATAATTTTGCACGACGCGTTATTTCTTCTAGTAAAGTTTACGTATTTCTAATATGTACGTATTTGTCTTTACTCTGCAACACTGTATTTCCTTATAATGTGGTATTCTTACATATTCTTTTGAGAGAAATCTCTCCTGTGCATTCTCTTTTGAGGCTACAAGCTTAGACATACATGCAACACCAAAGCTTTTCGAGTTACAAGGTGTTGTTTAGGAAAAACAACATAATTTCGCACGATGCTTGATTTCCTTAAAATGTGGTATTCTGACATATTTTTTCTAGATAGAATTCTCCTGTGGGTTCTCTTTTGAGGATCCACGTTTAGACATACACGCAACAACAAATCTTTTCGAGTTACAACCTGTTGTTTAGGAAAAACAAGATAATTTGGTACAATGCAATATTTCCTCTCGTAAAGTTTAAGTATTTCTAATATGTACGTATTTGTCTTTACTCTGCAACACTGTATTTACTTATAATGTGGTATTCTTACATATTTTTTCGAGTGAAAACTCTCCTGTGCGTTCTCTTTTGAGGCTACACATTTAGACTTACAAGCAACAACAAGGCTTTTCAGGTTACAACGTGTTGTCTAGGATATACAAGATAATTTTGTACGATGTGTTATTTCTTCTCATACTGTTTAAGTATTTCTAATACGTACGTATTTGTCTTTACTCTGCAACACTGTATTTGCTTATAACGTGGTATTCTTTCATATTCTTTTGAGAAAAAAACTCTCCTGTGCATTCTCCTTTGAGGCTACACGCTTAGAAATACATGCAACACCAAAACTTTTCAAGTTACAAGGTGTTGTTTAGGAAAAAGAAGATAATTTCACACGATCTGCGATTTCATTAAAACGGGGTATTCTGACATGTTTTTTCGAGAGAAAACTCTCCTGTGCGTACTCTTTTGAGGCTAGAAGCTTAGACATACACGCAACACCAAAGCTTTTCGAGTTACATCGTGTTATTTAGGAAAAACAAGATAATTTTGCATGATGCGTTATTTCTTCTCATAAAGTTTAAGTATTTCCAATATGTAGGTATTTGTCTTTAATATGCAACACTGTATTTCCTTTTAACAGGGTATTCTTACATATTCTTTCGAGAGAAAACTCTCCTGTGCATTCTCTTCTGAGGCTACACACTGAGACATACACGAAACACCAAAGCTTTTCGAGTTACAACGTGTTGTTTAGGAAAAGCAAGATAATTTCGCACGATGCAGGATTTCCTAATAACGTGGTATTCTGATATATTTTTTCGAGAGAAAACTCTCCTGTGCGTTCTCTTTTGAGGCTACACGCTTAGACATACGCGCAACACCAAATCTTTTCAAGTTACAACGTGTTGTTTGGGAAAAACAAGATAATTTTGCACGATGCGTTATTCTCATAAAGTTTAAGTATTTCCAATACGTACGCATTTGTCTTTACTCTGCAACACTGTATTTCCTTATAACGTGGTATTCTTACATATTCTTTCGAGAGAAAATTCTCCTGTGCGTTCTCTTTTGAGGCTGCACGCTTAGACATACACACAACACCAAAGCTTTTCGAGTTACAACGTGTTGTTAAGGAAAAACAAGATAATTTCGCACCATGCAGGATTTCCTTAAAACGTGGTATATTGACATATTTTTTTCAATAGAAAACACTCCTGTGCATTCTCTTTTGAGGCCACCAGCTTAGACATACACGTAATACCAAATCTTTTCGAGTTACAACGTGTTGTTTAGGAAAAACAAGATAATTTTGCACGATGACTTATTTCTTCTCTTAAAGTTTAAGTATTTCCAATACGTACGTTTTTGTCTTTACTCTGCAACACTGTATTTCCTTATAACTTGGTATTCTTACATATTCTTTCGAGAGAAAATTCTCCTATACGTTCTCTTTTGAGGCTGCACGCTTAGACATACACGCAACATCAAAGCTTTTAGAGATAAAACAAGTTAAGTAAAAACAAGATAATTTCGCACTATGCGGGATTTCCTTAAAACGTGGTATTCTTACATATTCCTTTGAGAGAAACCTCTCCTGTGCTTTCTCTTTTGAGGCTGCACCCTTATACATACACGCAACACCAAAGGTTTTCGAGTTATAACGTGTTGTTTAGAAAACAAGATAATTTCGTATGATGCGGGATTTCCTTAAAACGTGGTATTCTGACATATTTTTCGATAGAAAACTATCCTTTGCATTCTCTTTTGCGGCTACAAGCTTAGACATACACACAACACCAAATTTTTTCGAATTTCAACTTGTTGTTTAGGAAATACAAGATGATTTTGTACGGAGCGTTATTTCTTCTCGTAAAGTTTAAGTATTTCTAATACGTACATATTTGTTTTTACTCTGCAACACTGTATTCCATTATAACGTGGAATTCTTACATATTCGTTCGAGAGAAAACTCTCCTGTGCGTTCTCTTTTGAGGCTATACGCTTAGACATACACACAACACCAAAGCTTTTCGAGTTACAATGTGTTGTTTAGGAAAAACAAGATAATGTCGCATTATGCGGTATTTCTTTAAAACGTGGTATTCTGACATATTTTTTGAGAGAAAATTCTCCTGTGGGTTCTCTTTTGAGGCTACACATTTAGACATACACGCAGTACCAAATCTTTTCGAGTTATAATGTGTTGTTTAGGAAAAACAAGATAATTTTGCACGATGCATTACTCCTTCTAATAAATTTTAAGTATTTCTATTAGGTACGTATTTCCTTTACTCTACAACACTGTATTTCCTTATAACGTGGTATTCTTACATATTCTTTTGAGAGAAAACTCTCCTCTTCGTTCTCTTTTGAGGCTACACGCTTACACATACACGCAACATCTAAGCTTTTCGAGTTACAAAGTGTTCTTTAAGAAAAACAAGATAATTTCTCACGATGCAGGATTTCCTTAAAACGTGGTATTTTGACATTTTTTTTCGAGAGAAAATTCTCCTGTGGGTTCTCTTTTGAGGCTACACATTTAGACTTAGAAGCAACACCAAATCTTTTCAGGTTACAACGTGGTGTTTAGGATATACAAGATAATATAGTATGATGCGTTATTTCTTCTCGCAAAGTTTAAGTATTTCTAATACGTACGTATTTGTCTTTACTCTGCAACACTGTATTTGCTTATAACGTGGTATTCTTTCATATTCTTTTGAGAGAAAACTCTCCTGTGCGTTCTCTATTGAGACTACACGCTTAGACATACACGCAACATCAAAACTTTTCAAGTTACAAGACGTTGTTTAGGAAAAAAAAAAGATAATTTCACACGATCTGCGATTTCCTTAAAATGGGGTATTCTGACATGTTTTTTTGAGAGAAAACTATCCCGTGTGTACTCTTTTGAGGCTAGAAGCTTAGACATATACGCAACACCAAATCTTTTCGAGTTACAACGTGTTATTTAGGAAAAACCAGATAATTTTGCACGATGCATTATTTCTTCACATAAAGTTTAAGTATTTCCAATATGTACGTATTTGTCTTTAATATGGAGCATTGTATTTCCTTGTAACGGGGTATTCTTACATATTCTTTCGAGAGAAAACTCTCCTGTGCGTTAGAACGTGTTCTTTAGGAAAATCAAGATAAATTCGCACGATGTGGGATTTCCTAATAACGTGGTATTCTGACATATTTTTTCGAGAGATCTTGTTTTTCCTAAACAACACGTTGTAACTCGAAAAGCTTTGGTGTTGCGGGATTTCCTTAAAATGTGGTATTCTGACATATTTTGTCGAGAGAAAATTCCTCTGTGGGTTCTCTTTTGAGGCTACATGTGTAGACAACCACGCAACACCAAATCTTTTCGAGTTATAACGTGTTGTTTAGGAAAAACAAGATAATTTCGCACAATGCGGGAATTCTTTAAAACGTGGTATTCTGACATATTTTTTCGAGAGACAACTCTCCTGTGCGTTCTCTTTTCAGGCTACAAGCTTAGACATACACGCAACACAAAATCTTTTCGAGTTACAACGTGTTCTTTACGAAAAATAAGATAATTTCACATGATGCGGGATTTCCATAAAACGTGGTATTCTGACACATTTTGTCGAGAGAAAATTCTCCTGTGGGTTCTCTTTGGAGGCTACACATTTAGACATACACGCAACACCAAAGCTTTTCGAGTTACAACGTGTTGTTTAGGAAAAACAAGATAATTTCACACAATGCAGAATTTCCTTAAAACGTGGTATTCTGACATATTGTTTCGAGAGAAAACTCTCCTGAGCGTTCTCATTTAAGGCTACATGCTTAGACATACACACAACACCAAATCTTGTTGAGTTACAACGTGTTGTTTAGGAAATACAAGATAATATTTTAGGATGCTTTATTTCTTCTCGTAATGTTTAAGTATTTCTAATACGTACGTTTTTGTCTTTACTCTGCAACACTGTATTTCCTTGTAACGTGGTATTTTTACATATTCATTCGAGAGAAAACTCTCCTGTGCATTCTCTTTTGAGGCTACACACTTAGACATACACGCATCACCAAAGCTTTTCGAGTTACAACCTGTTGTTTAGGAGAAAAAAGATAATTTCACAAGATGCGGGATTTCCTTAAAACGTGGTATTCTGACATATTTTGTCGAGAGAAAATTCCTCTGTGGGTTCTCTTTTGAGGCTACATGTTGAGACAACCACACAAGACCAAATCTTTTCGAGTTTTCACGTGTTGTTTAAGAAAAACAAGATAATTTCGCACTATGCGGGAGTTCTTTAAAACGTGGTATTCTGACATACTTTTTGGAGAGAAAACTTTCCTGTGCGCTCTCTTTTGAGGCTACATGATTAGACATACACGCCACACAAAATCTTTTCGAGTTACAACTTATTGTTTAGGAAATACAAGATAATTTTGTACGATGCTTTATTTCTTCTCTTAACGTTTAAGTATTTCTAATAAGTACGTATTTGTCTTTACTCTGCAACACTGCATTTCCTTGTAACGTGGTATTCTTACAAATTCTTTTGAGAGAAAACTCTCCTGTGCATTCCCTTTTGAGGCTACACGCTTAGACATACACGCCACACCAAATCTTTTCCACTTTCAACGTGTTTTTTAGGAAATACTAGATAATTTTATACGAAGCGTTATTTCTTCTCGTAAAGTTTAAGTATTTCTAATATGTACGTATTTGCCTTTACTCTACAAAACTGTATTTCCTTGTAACGTGGTATTCTCACATATTCTTGCAAGAGAAAACTCTCCTGTGCATTCTATTTTGAGGCTACACACTTAGACATACACGCAACACCAAAGCTTTTCGAGTTAAAACATGTTGTTTAGGAAAAACAAGATAATATCGCACCATGCAGGATTTCCTTAAAACATGGTATTCTGACATATTTTTTCGAGAGAAAATTCCTCTGTGGGTTCTCTTTTGAGGCTACATGTTTAGACAACCACGCAAGACCAAATCTTTTCGAGTTTTAACGTGTTGTTTAGGAAAAACAAGATAATTTCGCACTATGCGGGAGTTCTTTAAAACGTGGTATTCTGACATATTTTTTCGAGAGAAAACTTTCCTGTGCGCTCTCTTTTGAGGCTACCCGATTAGACATACACGCCACACAAAATCTTTTCGAGTTACAACTTATTGTTTAGGAAATACAAGATAATTTTGTACGATGCTTTATTTCTTCTCTTAATGTTTAAGTATTTCTAATAAGTACGTATTTGTCTTTACTCTGCAACACTGTATTTCCTTGTAACGTGGTATTCTTACATATTCTTTTGAGAGAAAACTCTCCTGTGCATTCCCTTTTGAGGCTACACGCTTAGACATACACGCCACACCAAATCTTTTCCACTTTCAACGTGTTTTTTAGGAAATACTAGATAATTTTATACGAAGCGTTATTTCTTCTCGTAAAGTTTAAGTATTTCTAATATGTACGTATTTGCCTTTACTCTACAAAACTGTATTTCCTTGTAATGTGGTATTCTCACATATTCTTGCAAGAGAAAACTCTCCTGTGCATTCTATTTTGAGGCTACACACTTAGACATACACGCAACACCAAAGCTTTTCGAGTTAAAACATGTTGTTTAGGAAAAACAAGATAATATCGCACCATGCAGGATTTCCTTAAAACATGGTATTCTGACATATTTTTTCGAGAGAAAATTCTCCTGTGGGTTCTCTTTTGAGGCTACACCTTTAGACATACACGCAACACCAAATCTTTTCGAGTTACAACGTGTTGTTTAGGAAATACAAGTTAATTTTGTACGATGCGTTATTTCTTCTCGTAAAGTTTAAGTATTTCTAATACATACGTATTTGTCTTTACTCTGCAACACTGTATTTCCTTATAACATGGTATTCTTACATATTCTTTCGAGAGAAAACTCTCCTGTGCGTTCTCTTTTGAGGCTACAAGCTTAGACATACACACAACACCAAAGCTTTTCGAGTTACATCCTATTGTTTAGGAAAAACCAGATAATTTCGCACAATGCGGGATTTCCTTAAAACGTGGTATTCTGACATATTTTTTCGAGAGAAAATTCTCCTATGGGTTCTCTTTTGAGGCTGCACATTTAGACATACACACAACACCAAATCTTTTCGAATTACAACGTGTTGTTTAGGAAATACAAGATAATTTTTTACGATGCGTTATTTCTTCTAGTAAAGTTTAAGTATTTCTAATACGTACGTATTTGTCTTTACTCTGCAACACTGTATTTGCTTATAACCTGGCATTCTTACATATTCTTTCAAGAGAAAACTCTCCTGTGCATTCTCTTTTGAGGCTACACGCTAAGACATACAAGCTACACTAAAGCTTTTCGAGTTACAACGTGTTGTTTAGGAAAAACAAGATAATTTCGCACGATGCGAGATTTCCTTAATACGTGGTATTCTGACCTACTTTTTCGAGAGAAAACTCTCCTGTGCGTTCTCTTTTGAGGATACAAGCTTAGACATACACGTAACACAAAATCTTTTCTAGTTATAACGTGTTGATTAGGAAAAACAAGATAATTTTGCACGATGCGTTATTTCTCCTCATAAAGTTTAAGTATTTCCAATATGTACGTATTTGTCTTTAATCTGCAATACTGTATTTCCTTATAACATGGTATTCTTACATATTCTTTTGAGAGAAAACTGTCCTGTGCGTTCTCTTTTGAGGCTGCACGCTTAGACAAAAACGCAACACCAAAGCTTTTCGAGTTAAAACAAGTTGTTTAAAAAATGATAATTTCGCACGATGCAGGATTTCCTTAAAACGTGGTATTCTGACATATTTTTTGGAGAGAAAACTCTCCTGTGTGTTCTCTTTTGAGGCTACACGCTGAGACATACAATCTACCCCAAAGCTATTAGAGTTACAACGTATTGTGTAAGAAAAACAAGATAATTTCGCACAATGCAGGATTTCCTAAAAATATGGTCTTGTGACATATTTTTTGAAGAGAAAACTCTCCTGTGCGTTCTCTTTTGAGGCTACAAGCTTAGACATACACGGAACACAAAATCTTTTGGAGTTACAACGTGTACTTTAAGAAAAACAAGATAATTTCGCATGATGCAGGATTTCCTTAAAACGTGGTATTCTGACATATTTTGTAGAGAGAAAATTCTCCTGTGGGTTCTCTTTGGAGGCTACACGTGTAGACATACACGCAACACCAAAGCTTTTAGAGTTACAACGTGCTGTTTAGGAAAAACAAGATAATTTCGCACAATGCAGGATTTCCTTAAAACGTGGTATTCTGACATATTTTTTCGAGAGAAAACTCTCCTGTGCGTTCTCTTTTAAGGCTACATGCTTAGACATACACGCAACACCAAATCTTTTCGAGTTACAACGTGTTGTTTAGGAAATACAAGATAATTTTTTTAGGTTGCTTTATTTCTTCTCTTAATGTTTAAGTATTTCTAATACGTACGTATTTGTCTTTACTCTGCAACACTGTATTTCCTTGTAACGTGGTATTCTTACATATTCATTCGAGAGAAAACTCTCCTGTTCATTCTCTTTTGAGGCTACACACTTAGACATACACGCATCACCAAAGCTTTTCGAGTTACAACGTGTTGTTTAGGAAAAAAAGGATAATTTCGCAAGATGCGGGATTTCCTTAAAACGTGGTATTCTGACATATTTTTCGAGAGAAAATTCCTCTGTGGGTTCTCTTTTGAGGCTACATGTGTAGACAACCACGCAACACCAAATCTTTTCATGTTATAACGTGTTGTTTAGGAAAAACAAGATAATTTCGCACTATGCGGGAATTCTTTAAAACGTGGTTTTCTGACATAATTTTTCGAGAGAAAACTCTCCTGTGCGTTCTCTTTTCAGGCTACAAGCTTAGACATACACGCAACACAAAATCTTTTCGAGTTACAACGTGTTCTTTACGAAAAACAAGATAATTTCGCACGATGCGGGATTTCCTTAAAACGTGGTATTCTTACATATTTTGTCGAGAGAAAATTCTCCCGTGGCTTCTCTTTGGAGGCTACACGTTTAGACATACAGGCAACACCAAAGCTTTTCGAGTTACAACGTGTTGTTTAGGAAAAACAAGATAATTTCGCACAATGCAGGATTTCCTTAAAACGTGGTATTATGACATATTGTTTCGAGAGAAAACTCTCCTGTGCATTCTCTTTTAAGGCTACATGCTTAGACATACACGCAACACCAAATCTTTGCGAGTTACAACGTGTTGTTTAGGAAATACAAGATAATTTTTTAGGATGCTTTATTTCTTCTCCTAATGTTTAAGTATTTCTAATACGTACGTATTTGTCTTTACTCTGCAACACTGTATTTCCTTGTAACGTGGTATTCTTACATATTCTTTCGAGAGAAAACTCTCCTGTGCATTCTCTTTTGAGGCTACACACTTAGACATACACGCATCACCAAAGCTTTTCGAGTTACAAAGTGTTGTTTAGGAAAAAAAAGATAATTTCGCAAGATGCGGGATTTCCTTAAAACGTGGTATTCTGACATATTTTTCGAGAGAAAATTCCTCTGTGGGTTCTCTTTTGAGGCTACATGTGTAGACAACCACGCAACACCAAATCTTTTCGAGTTATAACGTGTTGTTTAGGAAAAACAAGATAATTTCGCACTGTGCGGGAATTCTTTAAAACGTGCTTTTCTGACATATTTTTTCGAGAGAAAACTCTCCTGTGTGTTCTCTTTTCAGGCTACAAGCTTAGACATACACGCAACACAAAATCTTTTCGAGTTACAACGTGTTCTTTACGAAAAACAAGATAATTTCGCACGATGCGGGATTTCCTTAAAACGTGGTATTCTTACATATTTTGTCGAGAGAAAATTCTCCCGTGGGTTCTCTTTGGAGGCTACACATTTAGACATACATGCAACACCAAAGCTTTTCGAGTTACAACGTGTTGTTTAGGAAAAACAAGATAATTTCGCACAATGCAGGATTTCCTTAAAACGTGGTATTATGACATATTGTTTCTAGAGAAAACTCTCCTGTGTGTTCTCTTTTAAGGCTACATGCTTAGACATACACGCAACACCAAATCTTTGCGAGTTACAACGTGTTGTTTAGGAAATACAAGATAATTTTTTAGGATGCTTTATTTCTTCTCCTAATGTTTAAGTATTTCTAATACGTGCGTATTTGTCTTTACTCTGCAACACTGTATTTCCTTGTAACGTGGTATTCTTACATATTCTTTTGAGAGAAAACTCTCCTGTGCATTCCCTTTTGAGGCTACACGCTTAGACATACACGCCACACCAAATCTCTTCCACTTTCAACGTGTTTTTTAGGAAATACTAGATAATTTTATACGAAGCGTTATTTCTTCTCGTAAAGTTTAAGTATTTCTAATATGTACCTATTTGCCTTTACTCTACAAAACTGTATTTCCTTGTAACGTGGTATTCTCACATATTCTTGCAAGAGAAAACTCTCCTGTGCATTCTATTTTGAGGCTACACACTTAGACATACACGCAACACCAAAGCTTTTCGAGTTAAAACATGTTGTTTAGGAAAAACAAGATAATATCGCACCATGCAGGATTTCCTTAAAACATGGTATTCTGACATATTTTTTCGAGAGAAAATTCTCCTGTGGGTTCTCTTTTGAGGCTACACCTTTAGACATACACGCAACACCAAATCTTTTCGAGTTACAACGTGTTGTTTAGGAAATACAAGTTAATTTTGTACGATGCATTATTTCTTCTCGTAAAGTTTAAGTATTTCTAATACATACGTATTTGTCTTTACTCTGCAACACTGTATATCCTTATAACATGGTATTCTTACTTATTCTTTCGAGAGAAAACTCTCCTGTACGTTCTCTTTTGAGGCTACACGCTTAGACATACACACAACACCAAAGCTTTTCGAGTTACATCCTATTGTTTAGGAAAAACCAGATAATTTCGCACGATGCGGGATTTCCTTAAAACGTGGTATTCTGACATATTTTATCGAGAGAAAACTCTCCTGTGCATTCTCTTTTGAGACTACCAGCTTAGACATACATGTAACACAAAATCTTTTTGAGTTACAACGTGTTGTTTAGGAAAAACAAGATAATATTGCAGGATGCGTTATTTCCTCTCGTAAAGTTTAAGTATTTCCAATATGTACGTATTTGTATTTAATCTGCAACACTGTATTTCCTTATAACGTGGTATTTTTACATATTCTTTTGAGATAAAACTGTCCTGTGTGTTCTCTTTTGAGGCTACATGCTGAGAAATACAAGCTACACCAAAGCTTTTCGAGTTACAACGTGTTGTTAGGAAATACAAGATAATTTCGCACGACGCAGGTTGTCCTTAAAACGTGGTATTCTGACATATTTTTTCAAGAGAAAACTCTCCTGTACATTCTCTTTTGAGGCTACAAGCTTAGACATACACGCAAACCCAAATCTTTTCGAGTTACAACGTGTTGTTTAGGAACAACAAGATAATTTTTCACGATGCGTTATTTCTTCTCCTAAAATTTACGTATTTCCAATACGTAAGTATTTGTCTTTACTCTGCAACACTCTATTTCCTTATAACATGGTATTCTTACATATTCTTTCGAGAGAAAACTCTCCTGTTCGTTCTCTTTTGAGGCTACACGCTTAGACATACACGCAACACCAAAGCTTTTCGAGTTACAACGTGTTGTTTAAGAAAAACAAGATAAATTCGCACGATGCGTGATTTCCTTAAAACGTGGTATTCTGACATATTTTTTTGAGAGAAAATTCTTCTTTGCATTCTCTTTTAAGGCTACATGCTTAGACATACACGCAACAACAAATCTTTTCGAACTACAACGTGTTGTTTAGGAAATACAAGATAATTTTTTACGATGTTTAATTTCTTCTCGTTATGTTTAAGTATTTCTAATACGTACGTTTTTGTCTTTACTCTGCAACACTGTATTTCCTTGTAACGTGGTATTCTTACATATTCTTTCGAGATAAAACTCTCCTGTGCATTCTCTTTTGAGGCTACATGCTTAGACATACACGCATCACCAAAGCTTTTTGAGTTACAACGTGTTGTTTAGGGAAAAAAAGATAATTTCACAAGATGCGGGATTTCCTTAAAACGTGGTATTCTGACATATTTTGTCGAGAGAAAATTCCTCTGTGGGTTCTCTTTTGAGGCTACACGTTTAGACAACCACGCAACACCAAATCTCTTCGAGTTATAACGTGTTGTTTAGGAAAAACAAGATAATTTCGCACTATGCGGGAGTTCCTTAAAACGTGGTATTCTTACATATTGTTACGAGAGAAAACTCTCCTGTGCGTTCTCTTTTGAGGCTGCATGCTTAGACAAAACGCAACACCAAAGCTTTTCGATTTACAACAAGTTGTTTAGGAAAAACAAGATAAATTCGCAAGATACTGGATTTTCTTAAAAAGTGGTATTCTGACATATTTGTTCGAGAGAAAACTCTCCTGTGTGTTCTCTTTTGAAGCTACACGCTTAGACATACACGCAACACCAAAGCTTTTCAAATTACAACGTGTTGTTTAGGAAAAAAAAAGATAATTTCGCACGATGCACCATTTCCTTAAAACATGGTATTCTTACATATTTTTTCGAGAGAAAATTCTCCAGTGGGTTCTCTTTTGAGGCTACACGCTTAGACATACACGCCACACCAAATCTTTTCGAGTTACAACGTGTTGTTTAGGAAATACTAGATAATTTTGTATGATACATTATTTCTTCTCATAAAGTTTAAGTATTTCTAATATGTACGTATTTGTCTTTACTCTGCAAAATTGTATTTCCTTGTAACGTGTTATTCTTACATATTCTTGCAAGAGAAAACTCTCCTGTGCATTCTCTTTTGAGGCTACACGCTTAGACATACACGCCACACCACATCTTTTCGAGTTACAATGTGTTGTTTAGGAAATACAAGATAATTTTGTACGATGCGTTATTTCTTCTCGTAAAGTTTAAGCATTTCTAATATGGACGTATTTGTCTATACTCTGCAAAACTGTATTTCCTTGTAACGTGGTATTCTTACATATTCTTGCCAGAGAAAACTCTCCTGTGCTTTCTCTTTTGAGGCTACACACTTAGACATACACGCAACACCAAAGCTTTTCGAGTTAAAACATGTTGTTTAGGAAAAACAAGATAATTTCGCACGATGCAGGATTTCCGTAAACGTGGTATTCTGACATATTTTTTCGAGAGAAAATTCTCCTGTGGGTTATCTTTTGAGGCTACACGTTTAGACATACACGCAACACCAAATCTTTTCGAGTTACAATGTGTTGTTTAGGAAATATAAGTTAATTTTGTACTATGCGTTATTTCTTCTCGTAAAGTTTAAGTATTTCTAATACATACGTATTTGTCTTTACTCTGCAACACTGTATTTACTTATAACGTGGTATTCTTATATATTCTTTCAAGAGAAAACTCTCCTGTGCGTTCTCCTTTGAGGCTACACGCTTAGACATACACGCAACACCAAAGCTTTTCGAGTTACATCCTGTTGTTTAGGAAAAACAAGATAATTTCGCACGATGTGGGATTTCCTTAAATCGTCGTATTGTGACATATTTTTTCGAGAGAAAACTCTCCTGTGCGTTCTCTTTTGAGGCTACATGCTTAGACATACACGCAACACCAAATCTTTTCGAGTTACAACGTGTTGTTTAGGACATACAAGATAATTTTGTACGATGCTTTATTTCTTCTCTTAATGTTTAAGTATTTCTAATACGTACTTATTTGTCTTTACTCTACAACACTGTATTTCCTTCTAACGTGGTATTCTTACATATTCTTTCGAGAGAAAACTCTCCTGCGCGTTCTCATTTGAGGCTACACGGTTAGACATACACGCAACACCAATGCTTTTCGAATTACAACGTGTAGTTTAGGAAAAACAAGATAATTTCGCACGATGCAGGATTTCCTTAAAACGTGGTATTCTGACATATTTTTTCGAGAGAAAATTTTCCTGTCGGTTCTCTTTTGAAGCTACATGCTTAGACATACACGCCACACCAAGTCTTTTCGAGTTACAACGCATTGTTTAGGAAATACTAGATAATTTTGTATGATACGTTATTTCTTCTTGTTAAGTTTAAGTATTTCGAATATGTACGTTTTTGTTTTACTCTGCAAAACTGTATTTCCTTGTAACGTGGTATTCTTACATATTCTTGCAAGAGAAAACTCTCCTGTGCATTCTCTTTTCAGGCTACACACTTAGACATACACGCAACACCAAAGCTTTTTGAGTTAAAACATGTTGTTTAGGGAAAAAAAAGATAATTTCGCACGATGCAGGATTTCCTTAAAACGTGGTATTCTGACATATTTTTTCGAGATAAAACTCTCCTGTGTGTTCTCTTTTGAGGCTAAACGCTGAGACATACAAGCTATACCAAAGCTTTTCGAGTTACAACGAGTTGTTTAGAAAAAACAAGATAATTTCGCACGATGCAAGATTTCCTTAAAACGTGGTATTCTCACTTATGTTTTCGAGGGAAAACTCTCCTGTGCGTTCTCTTTTGAGGCTACAAGCTTAGACATACATGCAACACCAAATCTTTTCGAATTACAATGTGTTGTTTAGGAAAAACAAGATATTTTACGATGCTTTCTTTCTTCTCTTAATGTTTAAGTATTTCTAATATGTACGTATTTGTCTTTACTCTGCAACACTGTATTTCCTTGTAACGTGGTATTCTTACATATTCCTTCGAGAGAAAACTCTCCTGTGCATTCTCTTTTGAGGCTACATGCTTAGACATATATGCAACACCACTTCTTTTCGAGTTACCACGTGTTGTTTAGGAAAAACAAGATAATTTTGCATGATGCGTTATTTCTTCTTGTAAAGTTTAAGTATTTCCAATACGTACGTATTTGTCTTTAATCTGCAACACTGTATTTCCTTATAACGTGGTATTCTTACATATTGTTTTGAGAGAAAACTGTCCTGTGCGTTCTCTTTTGAGGCTGAACGCTTAGACAAAAATGCAACACCAAAGCTTTTCGAGTTAAAACAAGTTGTTTAGGAAAAAAAAAAAGATAATTTCGCACGATGCAGGATTTCCTTAAAACGTGGTATTCAGACATATTTTTTCGAGAGAAAACTCTCCTGTGTGCTCTCTTTTGAGGCTACACGCAGAGACATACAAGCTACACCAAAGCTTTTCGAGTTACAGCGTGTTGTTTAGGAAAAACAAGATAATTTCGCACGATGCATGATTTCCATAAAACGTGGTATTCTGACATATTTTTTCGAGAGAAAATACTCCTGTGGGTTCTCTTTTGAGGCTACAAGCTTAGACATACACACAACACCAAATCTTTTCGAGTTACAACGTGTTGTTTAGGAAATTCAAGATAATTTTTTACGATGCGTTATTTCTTCTCATAAAGTTTAAGTATTTCTAATATGTACGTTTTTGTCTTTGCTCTGCAACACTGTATTTCCTTATAACGTGGTATTCTTATATATTCTTTCGAGAGAAAACTCTCCTGTGCGTCCTCTTTTGAGGCTAGAAGCTTAGACATACACGCAACACCAAAGCTTTTCGAGTTACAGCGTGTTGTTTAGGAAAAACAAGATAATTTTGCACTATGCGGGATTTCCTTAAAACGTGGTATTCTGACATATTTTTTCGAGAGAAAACTCTCCTGTGTGTTCTCTTTTGAGGATACACGCTTAGACATACACGCCACACCAAATCTTTTTGAGTTACAGTGTGTTGTTTAGGAAATACTAGATAATTTTTTACGATGCGTTATTTCTTCTCATAAAGTTTAAGTATTTCTAATATGTATGTATTTGTCTTTACTCTGCAAAACTGTATTTCCTTGTAACGCGGTATTCTTACATATTCTTGCGAGAGAAAACTCTCCTGTGCATTCTCTTTTGAGGCTACACACTTAGACATGCATTCAACACCCAAGCTTTTCGAGTTAAAACACGTTGTTTAGGAAAAATAAGATAATTTCACACGATGCAGGCCTTCCTTAAAACGTGGTATTCTGACATATTTTTTCGATAGAAAACTCTCCTGTGTGTTCTCTTTTGAGGCTACAGGCTGAGACATACAAGCAACACCAAAGCTTTTCAAATTACAACATGTTGTTTAGGAAAAACAAGATAATTTTGCACGATGCAGGATTTCCCTAAAACGTGGTATTCTGACATATTTTTTCGAGAGCAAATAATCCTGTGGGTTCTCTTTTGAGGCTAAACGTTTAGACATACATGCAACACCAAATCTTTTTGAGTTACAACGTGTTGTTTAGGAAATAAGTTAATTTTGTACGATGCGTTATTTCTTCTCGTAAAGTTTAAGTATTTCTAATAAGTAAGTATTTGTCTTTACTCTGCAACACTGTATTTCCTTATAACGTGGTATTCTTACATATTTTTTGGAGAGAAAACTCTCCTGTGTGTTCTCTTTTGAGGCTACAAGCTTAGACATACACGTAACACAAAATCTTTTCAGGTTACAACGTGGTTTTTAGGAAAAACAAGATAATTTTGCACGATGCGTTATTTCTTCTCATAAAGTCTAAGTATTCACAAAATGTACATGTTTGTTTTTAATCTTCAACACTGTATTTCCTTATAACATGGTATTCTTATATATTCTTGTGAGAGAAAACTGTCCTGTGCGTTCTCTTTTGAGGCTGCACGTTTAGACAAAAACGCAACACCAAAGCTTTTCGAGTTAAAACAAGTTGTTTAGGAAAAAAAAGATAATTTCACACGATGCAGGATTTCCTTAAAACATGGTATTCTGACATATTTTTAGGAGAGAAAACTCTCCTGTGTGTACTCTTTTGAG
Organism: Apodemus sylvaticus; assembly: GCF_947179515.1. Lineage (NCBI taxonomy): Eukaryota > Metazoa > Chordata > Mammalia > Rodentia > Muridae > Apodemus > Apodemus sylvaticus. The sequence goes on along the minus strand of NC_067492.1, from coordinate 60,530,248 downwards.
GCTACACGCTGAGACATACAAGCTACACCAAAGCGTTTCCAGTTACAACGTGTTGTTTAGGAAAAACAAGATAATTTCGCACGATGCAGGATTTCCTTAAAACGTGGTATTCTGACATATTTTTTCGAGAGAAAACTCTCCTGTGCGTTCTCTTTTGAGGATACACGTTTAGACATACACGCAACACCAAATCTTTTCGAGTTACAACGTGTTGTTTAGGAAAAACAAGATAATTTTGCACGAAGCATTATTTCTTCTCGTAAAGTTTAAGTATTTCCAATACGTACGTATTTGTCTTTACTCAGCAACACTATATTTCCTTATAACGTGGTATTCTTACATATTCTTTGGAGAGAAAACTCTCCTGTGCATTCTCTTTTGTGGATGCACGCTTCGACAAAAAGGCAACACCACAGCTTTTCGAGTTACAACAACTTGTTTAGGAAAAACAAGATAATTTCGTACGATACGGGATTTTCTTAAAACATGGTATTCTGACATATTTTTTCGAGAGAAAACTCTCCTGTGCATTCTCTTTTGCGGGTACACGCTTAGACATACACGCAACACCAAAGCTTTTCGAGTTGTAACGTGTTGTTTAGGAAAAGCAAGATAATTTCGCACGATGCAAGATTTCCTTAAAACGTGGTATTCTGACATATTTTTTCAATAGAAAACTCTCCTGTGCGTTCTCTTTTGAGGCTACACGCTGAGACATACAAGCAACACCAAAGCTTTTCGAGTTACAACATGTTGTTTAGGAAAAACAAGATAATTTTGCACGATGCAGGATTTCCTTAAAACGTGGTATTCTGACATATTTTTTCGAGAGTAAATAATCCTGTGGGTTCTCTTTTGAGGCTAAACGTTTAGACATACATGCAACACCAAATCTTTTCGAGTTACAACGTGTTGTTTAGGAAATACAAGTTAATATTGTACGATGCGTTATTTCTTCTCGTAAATTTTAAGTATTTCTAATAAGTAAATATTTGTCTTTACTCAGCAACACTGTATTTCCTTATAACGTGGTATTCTTACATATTCTTTGGAGAGAAAACTCTCCTGTGCGTTCTCTTTTGAGGCTACACAGTGAGACATACACACTACACCAAAGCGTTTCGAGTTACAACGTGTTGTTTAGGAAAAACAAGATAATTTCGCACGATGCAGGATTTCCTTAAAACGTGGTATTCTGACATATTTTTTCAAGGGAAAACTCTCCTGTGTGTTCTCTTTTGAGGCTACACGTTTAGACATACACGCAACACTAAATCTTTTCGAGTTACAACGTGTTGTTTAAGAAAAACAAGAAAATTTTGCACGATGCGTTATTTCTTCTCGTTTACTTTAAGTATTTCCAATACGAACGTATTTGTCTTTACTCTGCAACACTATATTTCCTTATAACGTCGTATTCTTACATATTCTTTCAAGAGAAAACTCTCCTGTGCGTTCTCTTTTGAGGCTGTATGCTTAGACAAAAACGCAACACCAAAGCTTTTCGAGTTACAAGTTGTTTAGGAAAAACAAGATAATTTCGCACAATACGGGATTTTCTTAAAACGTGGTATTCTGACAAATTTTTTGAGAGAAAACTCTCCTGTGAGTTCTCTTTTGAGGGTACACGCTTAGACATACACGCAACCCCAAAGCTTTTCGAGTTACATCGTGTTGTTTAGGAAAAACAAGATAATTTCGCACGATGAAGGATTTCCTTAAAACGTGGTATTCTGACATATTTTTTTGAGAGAAAATATTCCTGTGGGTTCTCTTTTGAGGCTACACATTTAGACATACACGCAACACCAAATCCTTTCGAGTTACAACGTGTTGTTTATGAAATACAAGATAATTTTTTACGATGCGTTATTTCTTCTCGTAAAGTTTAAGTATTTCTAATACATACGTATTTGTCTGTACTCTGCAACATTGTATTTCCTTATAAATGTGGTATTCTTAAATATTCTTTCGAGAGAAAACTCTCCTGTGCATTCTCTTTTGAGGATACACGCTTAGATATACAGGCAACACCAAAGCTTTTCGAGTTACAATGTGTTGTTTAAGAAAAACAAGATAATTTCGCATGATGCGGGATTCCCTTAAATCGTCGTATTGTGACATATTTTTTCGAGAGAAAACTCTCCTGTGCATTCTCTTTTGAGGCTACACACTTAGACGTACACGCAACACCAAAGCTTTTCGAGTTAAGACATGTAGTTTAGGGAAAAAAAGATAATTTCGCACGGTGCTGGATTTCCTTAAAACGTGGTATTCTGACATATTTTTTGGACAGAAATCTCTCCTGTGCGTTCTCTTTTGAGGCTACATGCTGAAACATACAAGCAACACCAAAGCATTTCGAGTTACAACATGTTGTTTAAGAAAAACGAGATAATTTTGCACGATGCAGGATTTCCTTAAAACGTGGTATACTGACATACTTTTTGGAGAGAAAATTCTCCTGTGGGTTCTCTTTTGAGGTTACACGTTTAGACATACACGCAACATCAAATCTTTTCAAGTTACAACATGTTGTTTAGGAAATACAAGTTAATTTTGTACGATGAGTTATTTCTTCTCGTAAAGTTTAAGTATTTCTAATACGTACTTATTTGTCTTTACTCTACAACACTGTATTTCCTTGGAACGTGGTATTCTTACATATTCTTTTGAGAGAAAACTCTCCTGTGCGTTCTCTTTTGAGGCGACACGCTTAGACATAGATGCCACACCAAATCTTTTCGAGTTACAACATGTTGTTTAGGAAATACTAGATAATTTTGTACGATGCGTTATTTCCTCTCGTAAAGTTTAAGTATTTCTAATATGTACGTATTTGTCTATACTCTGCAAAACTGTATTTCCTTGTAACGTGGTATTCTTACATATTCTGGCAAGGGAAAACTCTCCTGTGCCTTCTCTTTTGAGGCTACACACTCAGACATACACGCAACACCAAAGATTTTCGAGTTAAAACATGTTGTTTACGAAAATCAAGATAATTTCGCACGATGCGGGATTTCCTTAAAACGTGGTATTCTGACATATTTTTTGGAGAGAAAACTCTCCTGGGCATTCTCTTTTGAGGCTACACACTTAGACATACATGCATCACCAAAGCTTTTCGAGTTACAACCTGTTGTTTAGGAAAAAAAAGATAATTTTCCACGATGCGGGATTTCCTTAAAACGTGGTATTCTGACATATTTTTTTGGGGAGAAAACTCTCCTGTGCATTCTCTTTTGAGGCTTCATGCTTAGACATACACGCAAAACAAAATCTTTTCGAGTTACAATGTGTTGTTTAGGAAAAACAAGATAATTTTGCAAGATGCGTTATTTCTTCTCGTAAAGTTTAAGTATTTCCAATACGTACGTAATTGTCTTTACTCTGCAACACTGTGTTTCCTTATAACATGGTATTCTTACATGTTCTTTTGAGAGAAAACTCTCCTGTGCGTTCTCTTTTGAGGCTACACGCTTAGACATACACGCATCACCAAAGATTTTTGAGTTACAACCTGTTGTTTAGGAAAAAAAAAAAGATAATTTCGCACGATGCGGGATTTCCTTAAAACATGGTATTCTGACATATTTTGTCGACAGAAAATTCTCCTATGGGCTCTCTTTTGAGGCTACACATTTAGACACACACGCAACACCAAATCTTTTCGAGTTACAACGTGTTGTTTAGGAAAAACAAGATAATTTTGCACCATGCGTTATTTCTTCTCGTAAAGTTTAAGTATTTCCAATACGTACGTATTTGTCTTTACTCAGCAACACTATATTTCCTTATAACATGGTATTCGTACATATTCTTTCGAGAGAAAACTCTCCTGTGCGTTCTCTTTTGAGGCTGCATGCTTAGACAAAAACGCAACACCAAAGCTTTTCGAGTTAAAACAAGTTGTTTAGAAAAAAACAAGATAATTTTGCACGATACGGGATTTTCTTAAAACGTGGTATTCTGACATATTTTTTCGAGAGAAAACTCTCCTGTGCGTTCTCTTTTGAGGGTACACGCTTAGACATACACGCAACACCAAAGCTTTTCGAGTTTTAACGTGTTGTTTAGGAAAAACAAGATAATTTCGCACGATGCAGGATTTCCTTAAAACGTGGTATTCTGACATATTTTTTCGAGAGAAAATACTCCTGTGGGTTCTCTTTTGAGGCTACACATTTAGACATACACACAACACCAAATCCTTTTGAGTTACAACGTGTTGTTTATGAAATACAAGATAATTTTTTACGATGCGTTTCTTCTCGTAAAGTTTAAGTATTTCTAATACGTACATATTTTTCTTTACTCTGCAACATTGTATTTCCTTATAACGTGGTATTCTTATGTATTCATTCGAGAGAAAACTCTCCTGTGCATTCTCTTTTGAGGATACACGCTTAGGCATACAGGCAACACCAAAGCTTTTCGAGTTACAATGTGTTGTTTAAGAAAAACAAGATAATTTCGCACGATGCGGGATTTCCTTAAAACGTGGTAATCTGACATATTTTTTCGACAGAAAACTGTCCTGTGCATTCTCTTTTGAGGCTAAATGCTTAGACATACACGCAACACCAAATCTTTTCGAGTTACAACGTGTTGTTAAGGAAACACAAGGTAATTTTCTACGATGCGTTATTTCTTCTCGTAAAGTTTAAGTATTTGCAATACTTACTTATTTGTCTTTACTCTGCAACACTGTAATTCCTTATAACGTGGTATTATGACAAATTTTTCGAGAGAAAACTCTCCTGTGCGTTCTCTTTTGAGGCTACAAGCTTTGACATACACGCAACTCTAAATCTTTTCGAATTTAAACTTGTTGATTAGAAAATACAAGATAATTTTATACGGAGCATTATTTCTTTTCGTAAAGTTTAACTATTTCTAATACGTATGTATTTGTCTTTACTCTGCAACACTGTATTTCCTTATAACGTGGTATTCTTACATATTCTTTTGAGAGAAAACTCTCATGTGTGTTCTCTTTTGAGGCTACATGCTTAGACATACACGCATCACCAAAGCTTTTCGAGTTACAACGTGTTGTTTAGGAAAAACAAGATAATTTCGCACGATGCGGGATTTCCTTAAAACGTGGTATTCTGACATATTTTTTCGAGAGAAAATTCTCCTGTGGGTTCTCTTTTGAGGCTACACATTTAGACTTACAAGCAACACCAAATCTTTTCAGGTTAAAATGTGTTGTTTAAGATATACAAGATAATTTTGTACGATGCAATATTTCTTCTCGTAAAGTTTAAGTATTTCTAATACGTACGTATTTGTCTTTACTCTGCAACACTCTATTTGCTTATAACGTGGTATTCTTACATATTCTTTTGAGAGAAAACGCTCCTGTGCGTTCTCTTTTGAGGCTACACGCTTAGACATACACGCAACACCAAAGCTTTTCGAGTTAAAACTTGTTGTTTAGGAAAAACAAGATAATTTCGCACGATGAGCAATTTCCTTAAAACTGGGTATTCTGACATGTTTTTTCGAGAGAAAACTCTCCTGTGCGTTCTCTTTTGAGGCTAGAAGCTTAGACATACACGCAACAGAAAATCTTTTTGAGTTACAACGTGTCATTTAGGAAAAACAAGATAATTTTGCACGATGCATTATTTCTTCTCATAAAGTTTAAGTATTTCCAATATGTACGTATGTCTTTAATATACAACACTGTATTTCCTTGTAACGGGGTATTCTTACATATTCTTTCGAGAGAAAACTCTCCTGTGTGTTCTCCTCTGAGGCTACACACTTAGACATACACGCAACACCAAAGCTTTTCAAGTTACACCGTGTTGTTTAGGAAAAACAAGATAATTTCGCACGATGAGCGATTTCCTTAAAACTGGGTATTCTGACAAGTTTTTTCAAGAGAAAACTCTCCCGTGCGTTCTCTTTTGAGGCTAGAAGCTTAGACATACACGCAACACCAAATCTTTTCGAGTTACAACGTTTAGGAAAAACAAGATAATTCGGCACGATGCGGGATTTCCTAAAAACGTGGTATTCTGACATATTTTTTCGAGAGAAAACTCTCCTGTGCGTTCTCATTTGAGGCTACAGGCTTAGACATACACACAACATCAAATCTTTTCAAGTTACAATGTGTTGTTTAGGAAATACAAGATAATATTGTATGATGCGTTATTTCTTTGGGTAAAGTTTAAGTATTTCTAATACGTACATATTTGTCTTTACTTGCATCACTGTATTTCCTTGTAACGTGGTATACTTACATATTCTTTGAAGAGAAAACTCTCCTGTGCGTTCTCTTTTGAGGCTAAAAGCTTAGACATACATGCAACACCAAATCTTTTCGAGTTACAACGTTTAGGAAAAACAAGATAATTCTGCACAATGCGGGATTTCCTAAAAACGGGTATTCTGACAAATTTTTTCGAGAGAAAACTCTCCTGTGCATTCTCTTTTGAGGCTACAGGCTTAGACATACATGCAACACCAAATCTTTTCGAGTTACAACGTGTTGTTTAGGAAAAACAAGATAATATTGTATGATACGTTATTTCTTCTGGTAAAGTTTAAGTATTTCTAATATGTACGTATTTGTCTTTACCTGCAACACTGTATTTCCTAGTAACGTGGTATTCTTACATATTCTTTGGAGAGAAAACTCTCCTGTGCGTTCTCTTTTGAGGCTACACGCTTAGACATACACGCAACACCAAAGCTTTTCGAGTTACAACATGTTGTTTAGGAAAAACAAAATAATTTCGCACGATGCGGGATTTCCTTATAACGTGATATTCTGACATATTTTTTTGAGAAAAAACACTCCTGTGCGTTCTCTTTTGAGGCTACCAGCTTAGACATACACGTAACACCAAATCCTTTCGAGTTACAACGTGTTGTTTAGGAAAAACAAGATAATTTTACACGATGCTTTATTTCTTCTCGTAAAGTTTAAGTATTTCCAATATGTACGTATTTGTCTTTACTCTGCAACACTGTATTTACTTATAACGTGGTATTCTGACATATTTTTTCAAGAGAAAACTCTCCTGTGCGTTCTCTTTTGCGGCTACAAGCTTAGACATACAAGCAACTCCAAATCTTTTCAAATTTCAACTTGTTGTTTAGGAAATACAAGATAATTTTGTACAGAGCGTTATTTCTTCTCGTAAACTTTAACTATTTCTAATATGTACGTATTTGTCTTTACTGTGCAACACTGTATTTCCTTGTAACATGGTATTCTGACATATTGTTTTGAAAGAAAACTCTCCTGTGTGTTCTCTTCTGAGGCTACACACTTAGACATACACGCAAGACAAAGCTTTTCGAGTTAAAACGTGTTGTTTAGGAAAAACAAGATAATTTCGCACAATGCTGGATTTCCTTAAAAAGTGGTATTCTGACATATTTTTTCAAGAGGAAACTCTCCTGTGCGTTCTCTTTTAAGGCTACACGCTTAGACATACAGGCAACATCAAAGCTTTTCGAGTTACAACGTGTTGTTTAGGAAAAACAAGATAATTTCACATGATGCGTTATTTCTTCTCGTAAAGTTTAAGTATTTCTAATACGTATGTATTTGTTTTTACTCTGCAACACTGCATTCTGTTATAACAAGGAATTCTTACATATTCTTTCAACAGAAAACTCTCCTGTGCGTTCTCTTTTGAGGCTACATGCTTAGACATAAACGCAACACCAAAGATTTTCGAGTTACAACGTGTTGTTTAGGAAAAATAGGATAATTTCGCATGATGCTGTATTTCCTTAAAACGTGGTATTCTGACATATTTTTTCGTGAGAAAATTTTCCTGTGGGTTTTCTTTGGAGCTACACATTTAGACATACACGCAACACCAAATCTTTTCTAGTTACAATGTGTTGTTTAGAAAAAACAAGATAATTTTGCACGATGCATTATTTCTTCTCTTAAATTTTAAGTATTTCTAATACGTACGTATTTGTCTTTACTCTGCAACACTGTATTTCCTTATAACGTGGTATTCTTACATATTCTTTCGAGAGAAAAGTCTCCTCTTCATTCTCCTTTGAAGCTACACGCTTAGACATACACGCAACACCAAAGCTTTTCGAGTTACAACGTGTTGTTTAGGAAAAACAAGATAATTTCGCACGATGCGGGATTTCCCTGAAACGTGGTATTCTGACATATTTTTTCGAGAGAAAATTCTCCTGTGGGTTCTCTTTTGAGGCTACACATTTAGACTTACAAGCAACACCAAATCTTTTCAGGTTACAATGTGTTGTTTAGGATATACAAGATAATTTTTTATGATGCATTATTTCTTCTCGTAAAGTTTAAGTATTTCTAATACGTATGTATTTGTCTTTACTCTACAACACTGTATTTGCTTATAACGTGGTATTCTTACATATTCTTTCGAGAGAAAATGCTCCTGTGCGTTCTCTTTTGAGGCTACACGCTTAGACATACACGCAACACCAAAGCTTTTCGAGTTAAAACTTTTTGTTTAGGAAAAACAAGATAATTTCGCACGATGAGCAATTTCCTTAAAACGGGGTATTCTGACACGTTTTTTCGAGAGAAAACTCTCCTGTGCATTCTCTTTTGAGGCTAGAAGCTTAGACATACACGCAACAGAAAATCTTTTTGAGTTACAACGTGTCATTTAGGAAAAACAAGATAATTTTGCACGATGCATTATTTCTTCTCATAAAGTTTAAGTATTTCCAATATGTACATATGTCTTTAATATGCAACACTGTATTTCCTTGTAACGGGGTATTCTTACATATTCTTTCGAGAGAAAACTCTCCTGTGCGTTCTCCTCTGAGGCTACACACTTAGACATAGACGCAACACCAAAGCTTTTCAAGTTACACCGTGTTGTTTAGGAAACACAAAATAATTTCGCACGATGCGCGATTTCCTTAAAACGGGGTATTCTGACATGTTTTTTCAAGAGAAAACTCTCCTGTGCGTTCTCTTTTGAGGCTAGAAGCTTAGACATACACGCAACACCAAATCCTTTCGAGTTACAACGTTTAGGAAAAACAAGATAATTATGCACGATGCGGGATTTCCTAGAAACGGGTATTCTGACATATTTTTTCGAAAGAAAACTCTCCTGTGAGCTCTCTTTTGAGGCTACAGGCTTAGACATACACGCAACACCAAATCCTTTCAAGTTACAACGTGTTGTTTAGGAAAAACAAGATAATACTGTATGATACGTTATTTCTTCTGGTAAAGTTTAAGTATTTCTAATACGTACGCAGTTGTCTTTACCTGCAACACTGTATTTCCTAGTAACGTGGTATTCTTACATATTCTTTGGAGAGAAAACTCTCCTGTGTGTTCTCTTTTGAGGCTACACTCTTAGACATACACGCAACACCAACGCTTTTCGAGTTACAACATGTTGTTTAGGAAAAACAAAATAATTTCGCACGATGCGGGATTTCCTTATAACGTGATATTCTGACATATTTTTTTGAGAAAAAACACTCCTGTGCGTTCTCTTTTGAGGCTACCAGCTTAGACATACATGTAACACCAAATCCTTTCGAGTTACAACGTGTTGTTTAGGAAAAACAAGATAATTTTGCATGATGCGTTATTTCTTCTCGTAAAGTTTAAGTATTTCCAATATGTACGTATTTGTCTTTACTCTGCAACACTGTATTTCCTTATAACGTGGTATTCTGACATATTTTTTCAAGAGAAAACTCTCCTGTGCGTTCTCTTTTGCGGCTACAAGCTTAGACATACAAGCAACTCCAAATCTTTTCAAATTTCAACTTGTTGTTTAGGAAATACAAGATAATTTTGTACAGAGCGTTATTTCTTCTCGTAAACTTTAACTATTTCTAATATGTACGTATTTGTCTTTACTGTGCAACACTGTATTTCCTTGCAACATGGTATTCTGACATATTGTTTTGAAAGAAAACTCTCCTGTGCGTTCTCTTCTGAGGCTACACACTTAGACATACACGCAAGACAAAGCTTTTCGAGTTAAAACGTGTTGTTTAGGAAAAACAAGATAATTTCGCACAATGCTGGATTTCCTTAAAAAGTGGTATTCTGACATATTTTTTCGAGAGGAAACTCTCCTGTGCGTTCTCTTTTAAGGCTACACGCTTAGACATACAGGCAACATCAAAGCTTTTCGAGTTACAACGTGTTGTTAAGGAAAAACAAGATAATTTCGCATGATGCGTTATTTCTTCTCGTAAAGTTTAAGTATTTCTAATACGTATGTATTTGTTTTTACTCTGCAACACTGTATTCTGTTATAATGAGGAATTCTTACATATTCTTTCAACAGAAAACTCTCCTGTGCGTTCTCTTTTGAGGCTACATGCTTAGACATAAACGCAACACCAAAGATTTTCGAGTTACAACGTGTTGTTTAGGAAAAACAAGATAATATTGTATGATACGTTATTTCTTCTGGTAAAGTTTAAGTATTTCTAATACGTACGTCTTTGTCTTTACCTGCAACACTGTATTTCCTAGTAACGTGGTATTCTTACATATTCTTTGGAGAGAAAACTCTCCTGTGCATTCTCTTTTGAGGCTACACGCTTAGACATACACGCAACACCAAAGCTTTTCGAGTTACAACATGTTGTTTAGGAAAAACAAAATAATTTCGCACGATGCGGGATTTCCTTATAACGTGATATTCTGACATATTTTTTTGAGAAAAAAACACTCCTGTGCGTTCTCTTTTGAGGCTACCAGCTTAGACATACACGTAACACCAAATCCTTTCGAGTTACAACGTGTTGTTTAGGAAAAACAAGATAATTTTGCACGATGCGTTATTTCTTCTCGTAAAGTTTAAGTATTTCCAATATGTACGTATTTGTCTTTACTCTGCAACACTGTATTTACTTATAACGTGGTATTCTGACATATTTTTTCAAGAGAAAACTCTCCTGTGCGTTCTCTTTTGCGGCTACAAGCTTAGACATACAAGCAACTCCAAATCTTTTCAAATTTCAACTTGTTGTTTAGGAAATACAAGATAATTTTGTACAGAGCGTTATTTCTTCTCGCAAACTTTAACTATTTCTAATATGTACGTATTTGTCTTTACTGTGCAACACTGTATTTCCTTGTAACATGGTATTCTGACATATTGTTTTGAAAGAAAACTCTCCTGTGCGTTCTCTTCTGAGGCTACACACTTAGACATACATGCAAGACAAAGCTTTTCGAGTTAAAACGTGTTGTTTAGGAAAAACAAGATAATTTCGCACAATGCTGGATTTCCTTAAAAAGTGGTATTCTGATATATTTTTTCGAGAGGAAACTCTCCTGTGCGTTCTCTTTTAAGGCTACACGCTTAGACATACAGGCAACATCAAAGCTTTTCGAGTTACAACGTGTTGTTTAGGAAAAACAAGATAATTTCACATGATGCGTTATTTCTTCTCGTAAAGTTTAAGTATTTCTAATACGTATGTATTTGTTTTCACTCTGCAACACTGTATTCTGTTATAACGAGGAATTCTTACATATTCTTTCAACAGAAAACTCTCCTGTGCGTTCTCTTTTGAGGCTACATGCTTAGACATAAACGCAACACCAAAGATTTTCGAGTTACAACGTGTTGTTTAGGAAAAATAGGATAATTTCGCATGATGCTGTATTTCCTTAAAACGTGGTATTCTGACATATTTTTTCGTGAGAAAATTTTCCTGTGGGTTTTCTTTGGAGCTACACATTTAGACATACACGCAACACCAAATCTTTTCTAGTTACAATGTGTTGTTTAGAAAAAACAAGATAATTTTGCACGATGCATTATTTCTTCTCTTAAATTTTAAGTATTTCTAATACGTACGTATTTGTCTTTACTCTGCAACACTGTATTTCCTTATAATGTGGTATTCTTACATATTCTTTCGAGAGAAAAGTCTCCTCTTCATTCTCCTTTGAAGCTACACGCTTAGACATACACGCAACACCAAAGCTTTTCGAGTTACAACGTGTTGTTTAGGAAAAACAAGATAATTTCGCACGATGCGGGATTTCCCTGAAACGTGGTATTCTGACATATTTTTTCGAGAGAAAATTCTCCTGTGGGTTCTCTTTTGAGGCTACACATTTAGACTTACAAGCAACACCAAATCTTTTCAGGTTACAATGTGTTGTTTAGGATATACAAGATAATTATTTATGATGCATTATTTCTTCTCGTAAAGTTTAAGTATTTCTAATACGTATGTATTTGTCTTTACTCTACAACACTGTATTTGCTTATAACGTGGTATTCTTACATATTCTTTCGAGAGAAAATGCTCCTGTGCGTTCTCTTTTGAGGCTACACGCTTAGACATACACGCAACACCAAAGCTTTTCGAGTTAAAACTTGTTGTTTAGGAAAAACAACATAATTTCGCACGATGTGGGATTTCCTAAAAACGTGGTATTCTGACATATTTTTTCGAGAGAAAATTCTCCTGTGGGTTCTCTTTTGAGGTTACACGTTTAGACATACACGCAACATCAAATCTTTTCAAGTTACAACATGTTGTTTAGGAAATACAAGTTAATTTTGTACGATGAGTTATTTCTTCTCGTAAAGTTTAAGTATTTCTAATACGTACTTATTTGTCTTTACTCTACAACACTGTATTTCCTTGGAACGTGGTATTCTTACATATTCTTTTGAGAGAAAACTCTCCTGTGCGTTCTCTTTTGAGGCGACACGCTTAGACATAGATGCCACACCAAATCTTTTCGAGTTACAACATGTTGTTTAGGAAATACTAGATAATTTTGTACGATGCGTTATTTCCTCTCGTAAAGTTTAAGTATTTCTAATATGTACGTATTTGTCTATACTCTGCAAAACTGTATTTCCTTGTAACGTGGTATTCTTACATATTCTGGCAAGGGAAAACTCTCCTGTGCCTTCTCTTTTGAGGCTACACACTCAGACATACACGCAACACCAAAGATTTTCGAGTTAAAACATGTTGTTTACGAAAATCAAGATAATTTCGCACGATGCGGGATTTCCTTAAAACGTGGTATTCTGACATATTTTTTGGAGAGAAAACTCTCCTGGGCATTCTCTTTTGAGGCTACACACTTAGACATACATGCATCACCAAAGCTTTTCGAGTTACAACCTGTTGTTTAGGAAAAAAAAGATAATTTTCCACGATGCGGGATTTCCTTAAAACGTGGTATTCTGACATATTTTTTGGAGAGAAAACTCTCCTGTGCATTCTCTTTTGAGGCTTCATGCTTAGACATACACGCAAAACAAAATCTTTTCGAGTTACAATGTGTTGTTTAGGAAAAACAAGATAATTTTGCAAGATGCGTTATTTCTTCTCGTAAAGTTTAAGTATTTCCAATACGTACGTAATTGTCTTTACTCTGCAACACTGTGTTTCCTTATAACATGGTATTCTTACATGTTCTTTTGAGAGAAAACTCTCCTGTGCGTTCTCTTTTGAGGCTACACGCTTAGACATACACGCATCACCAAAGATTTTTGAGTTACAACCTGTTGTTTAGGAAAAAAAAAAAGATAATTTCGCACGATGCGGGATTTCCTTAAAACATGGTATTCTGACATATTTTGTCGACAGAAAATTCTCCTATGGGCTCTCTTTTGAGGCTACACATTTAGACACACACGCAACACCAAATCTTTTCGAGTTACAACGTGTTGTTTAGGAAAAACAAGATAATTTTGCACCATGCGTTATTTCTTCTCGTAAAGTTTAAGTATTTCCAATACGTACGTATTTGTCTTTACTCAGCAACACTATATTTCCTTATAACATGGTATTCGTACATATTCTTTCGAGAGAAAACTCTCCTGTGCGTTCTCTTTTGAGGCTGCATGCTTAGACAAAAACGCAACACCAAAGCTTTTCGAGTTAAAACAAGTTGTTTAGAAAAAAACAAGATAATTTTGCACGATACGGGATTTTCTTAAAACGTGGTATTCTGACATATTTTTTCGAGAGAAAACTCTCCTGTGCGTTCTCTTTTGAGGGTACACGCTTAGACATACACGCAACACCAAAGCTTTTCGAGTTTTAACGTGTTGTTTAGGAAAAACAAGATAATTTCGCACGATGCAGGATTTCCTTAAAACGTGGTATTCTGACATATTTTTTCGAGAGAAAATACTCCTGTGGGTTCTCTTTTGAGGCTACACATTTAGACATACACACAACACCAAATCCTTTTGAGTTACAACGTGTTGTTTATGAAATACAAGATAATTTTTTACGATGCGTTTCTTCTCGTAAAGTTTAAGTATTTCTAATACGTACATATTTTTCTTTACTCTGCAACATTGTATTTCCTTATAACGTGGTATTCTTATGTATTCATTCGAGAGAAAACTCTCCTGTGCATTCTCTTTTGAGGATACACGCTTAGGCATACAGGCAACACCAAAGCTTTTCGAGTTACAATGTGTTGTTTAAGAAAAACAAGATAATTTCGCACGATGCGGGATTTCCTTAAAACGTGGTAATCTGACATATTTTTTCGACAGAAAACTGTCCTGTGCATTCTCTTTTGAGGCTAAATGCTTAGACATACACGCAACACCAAATCTTTTCGAGTTACAACGTGTTGTTAAGGAAACACAAGGTAATTTTCTACGATGCGTTATTTCTTCTCGTAAAGTTTAAGTATTTGCAATACTTACTTATTTGTCTTTACTCTGCAACACTGTAATTCCTTATAACGTGGTATTATGACAAATTTTTCGAGAGAAAACTCTCCTGTGCGTTCTCTTTTGAGGCTACAAGCTTTGACATACACGCAACTCTAAATCTTTTCGAATTTAAACTTGTTGATTAGAAAATACAAGATAATTTTATACGGAGCATTATTTCTTTTCGTAAAGTTTAACTATTTCTAATACGTATGTATTTGTCTTTACTCTGCAACACTGTATTTCCTTATAACGTGGTATTCTTACATATTCTTTTGAGAGAAAACTCTCATGTGTGTTCTCTTTTGAGGCTACATGCTTAGACATACACGCATCACCAAAGCTTTTCGAGTTACAACGTGTTGTTTAGGAAAAACAAGATAATTTCGCACGATGCGGGATTTCCTTAAAACGTGGTATTCTGACATATTTTTTCGAGAGAAAATTCTCCTGTGGGTTCTCTTTTGAGGCTACACATTTAGACTTACAAGCAACACCAAATCTTTTCAGGTTAAAATGTGTTGTTTAAGATATACAAGATAATTTTGTACGATGCAATATTTCTTCTCGTAAAGTTTAAGTATTTCTAATACGTACGTATTTGTCTTTACTCTGCAACACTCTATTTGCTTATAACGTGGTATTCTTACATATTCTTTCGAGAGAAAACGCTCCTGTGCGTTCTCTTTTGAGGCTACACGCTTAGACATACACGCAACACCAAAGCTTTTCGAGTTAAAACTTGTTGTTTAGGAAAAACAAGATAATTTCGCACGATGAGCAATTTCCTTAAAACTGGGTATTCTGACATGTTTTTTCGAGAGAAAACTCTCCTGTGCGTTCTCTTTTGAGGCTAGAAGCTTAGACATACACGCAACAGAAAATCTTTTTGAGTTACAACGTGTCATTTAGGAAAAACAAGATAATTTTGCACGATGCATTATTTCTTCTCATAAAGTTTAAGTATTTCCAATATGTACGTATGTCTTTAATATACAACACTGTATTTCCTTGTAACGGGGTATTCTTACATATTCTTTCGAGAGAAAACTCTCCTGTGTGTTCTCCTCTGAGGCTACACACTTAGACATACACGCAACACCAAAGCTTTTCAAGTTACACCGTGTTGTTTAGGAAAAACAAGATAATTTCGCACGATGAGCGATTTCCTTAAAACTGGGTATTCTGACAAGTTTTTTCAAGAGAAAACTCTCCCGTGCGTTCTCTTTTGAGGCTAGAAGCTTAGACATACACGCAACACCAAATCTTTTCGAGTTACAACGTTTAGGAAAAACAAGATAATTCGGCACGATGCGGGATTTCCTAAAAACGTGGTATTCTGACATATTTTTTCGAGAGAAAACTCTCCTGTGCGTTCTCATTTGAGGCTACAGGCTTAGACATACACACAACATCAAATCTTTTCAAGTTACAATGTGTTGTTTAGGAAATACAAGATAATATTGTATGATGCGTTATTTCTTTGGGTAAAGTTTAAGTATTTCTAATACGTACATATTTGTCTTTACTTGCATCACTGTATTTCCTTGTAACGTGGTATACTTACATATTCTTTGAAGAGAAAACTCTCCTGTGCGTTCTCTTTTGAGGCTAAAAGCTTAGACATACATGCAACACCAAATCTTTTCGAGTTACAACGTTTAGGAAAAACAAGATAATTCTGCACAATGCGGGATTTCCTAAAAACGGGTATTCTGACAAATTTTTTCGAGAGAAAACTCTCCTGTGCATTCTCTTTTGAGGCTACAGGCTTAGACATACATGCAACACCAAATCTTTTCGAGTTACAACGTGTTGTTTAGGAAAAACAAGATAATATTGTATGATACGTTATTTCTTCTGGTAAAGTTTAAGTATTTCTAATATGTACGTATTTGTCTTTACCTGCAACACTGTATTTCCTAGTAACGTGGTATTCTTACATATTCTTTGGAGAGAAAACTCTCCTGTGCGTTCTCTTTTGAGGCTACACGCTTAGACATACACGCAACACCAAAGCTTTTCGAGTTACAACATGTTGTTTAGGAAAAACAAAATAATTTCGCACGATGCGGGATTTCCTTATAACGTGATATTCTGACATATTTTTTTGAGAAAAAACACTCCTGTGCGTTCTCTTTTGAGGCTACCAGCTTAGACATACACGTAACACCAAATCCTTTCGAGTTACAACGTGTTGTTTAGGAAAAACAAGATAATTTTACACGATGCTTTATTTCTTCTCGTAAAGTTTAAGTATTTCCAATATGTACGTATTTGTCTTTACTCTGCAACACTGTATTTACTTATAACGTGGTATTCTGACATATTTTTTCAAGAGAAAACTCTCCTGTGCGTTCTCTTTTGCGGCTACAAGCTTAGACATACAAGCAACTCCAAATCTTTTCAAATTTCAACTTGTTGTTTAGGAAATACAAGATAATTTTGTACAGAGCGTTATTTCTTCTCGTAAACTTTAACTATTTCTAATATGTACGTATTTGTCTTTACTGTGCAACACTGTATTTCCTTGTAACATGGTATTCTGACATATTGTTTTGAAAGAAAACTCTCCTGTGTGTTCTCTTCTGAGGCTACACACTTAGACATACACGCAAGACAAAGCTTTTCGAGTTAAAACGTGTTGTTTAGGAAAAACAAGATAATTTCGCACAATGCTGGATTTCCTTAAAAAGTGGTATTCTGACATATTTTTTCAAGAGGAAACTCTCCTGTGCGTTCTCTTTTAAGGCTACACGCTTAGACATACAGGCAACATCAAAGCTTTTCGAGTTACAACGTGTTGTTTAGGAAAAACAAGATAATTTCACATGATGCGTTATTTCTTCTCGTAAAGTTTAAGTATTTCTAATACGTATGTATTTGTTTTTACTCTGCAACACTGCATTCTGTTATAACAAGGAATTCTTACATATTCTTTCAACAGAAAACTCTCCTGTGCGTTCTCTTTTGAGGCTACATGCTTAGACATAAACGCAACACCAAAGATTTTCGAGTTACAACGTGTTGTTTAGGAAAAATAGGATAATTTCGCATGATGCTGTATTTCCTTAAAACGTGGTATTCTGACATATTTTTTCGTGAGAAAATTTTCCTGTGGGTTTTCTTTGGAGCTACACATTTAGACATACACGCAACACCAAATCTTTTCTAGTTACAATGTGTTGTTTAGAAAAAACAAGATAATTTTGCACGATGCATTATTTCTTCTCTTAAATTTTAAGTATTTCTAATACGTACGTATTTGTCTTTACTCTGCAACACTGTATTTCCTTATAACGTGGTATTCTTACATATTCTTTCGAGAGAAAAGTCTCCTCTTCATTCTCCTTTGAAGCTACACGCTTAGACATACACGCAACACCAAAGCTTTTCGAGTTACAACGTGTTGTTTAGGAAAAACAAGATAATTTCGCACGATGCGGGATTTCCCTGAAACGTGGTATTCTGACATATTTTTTCGAGAGAAAATTCTCCTGTGGGTTCTCTTTTGAGGCTACACATTTAGACTTACAAGCAACACCAAATCTTTTCAGGTTACAATGTGTTGTTTAGGATATACAAGATAATTTTTTATGATGCATTATTTCTTCTCGTAAAGTTTAAGTATTTCTAATACGTATGTATTTGTCTTTACTCTACAACACTGTATTTGCTTATAACGTGGTATTCTTACATATTCTTTCGAGAGAAAATGCTCCTGTGCGTTCTCTTTTGAGGCTACACGCTTAGACATACACGCAACACCAAAGCTTTTCGAGTTAAAACTTTTTGTTTAGGAAAAACAAGATAATTTCGCACGATGAGCAATTTCCTTAAAACGGGGTATTCTGACACGTTTTTTCGAGAGAAAACTCTCCTGTGCATTCTCTTTTGAGGCTAGAAGCTTAGACATACACGCAACAGAAAATCTTTTTGAGTTACAACGTGTCATTTAGGAAAAACAAGATAATTTTGCACGATGCATTATTTCTTCTCATAAAGTTTAAGTATTTCCAATATGTACATATGTCTTTAATATGCAACACTGTATTTCCTTGTAACGGGGTATTCTTACATATTCTTTCGAGAGAAAACTCTCCTGTGCGTTCTCCTCTGAGGCTACACACTTAGACATAGACGCAACACCAAAGCTTTTCAAGTTACACCGTGTTGTTTAGGAAACACAAAATAATTTCGCACGATGCGCGATTTCCTTAAAACGGGGTATTCTGACATGTTTTTTCAAGAGAAAACTCTCCTGTGCGTTCTCTTTTGAGGCTAGAAGCTTAGACATACACGCAACACCAAATCCTTTCGAGTTACAACGTTTAGGAAAAACAAGATAATTATGCACGATGCGGGATTTCCTAGAAACGGGTATTCTGACATATTTTTTCGAAAGAAAACTCTCCTGTGAGCTCTCTTTTGAGGCTACAGGCTTAGACATACACGCAACACCAAATCCTTTCAAGTTACAACGTGTTGTTTAGGAAAAACAAGATAATACTGTATGATACGTTATTTCTTCTGGTAAAGTTTAAGTATTTCTAATACGTACGCAGTTGTCTTTACCTGCAACACTGTATTTCCTAGTAACGTGGTATTCTTACATATTCTTTGGAGAGAAAACTCTCCTGTGTGTTCTCTTTTGAGGCTACACTCTTAGACATACACGCAACACCAACGCTTTTCGAGTTACAACATGTTGTTTAGGAAAAACAAAATAATTTCGCACGATGCGGGATTTCCTTATAACGTGATATTCTGACATATTTTTTTGAGAAAAAACACTCCTGTGCGTTCTCTTTTGAGGCTACCAGCTTAGACATACATGTAACACCAAATCCTTTCGAGTTACAACGTGTTGTTTAGGAAAAACACGATAATTTTGCATGATGCGTTATTTCTTCTCGTAAAGTTTAAGTATTTCCAATATGTACGTATTTGTCTTTACTCTGCAACACTGTATTTCCTTATAACGTGGTATTCTGACATATTTTTTCAAGAGAAAACTCTCCTGTGCGTTCTCTTTTGCGGCTACAAGCTTAGACATACAAGCAACTCCAAATCTTTTCAAATTTCAACTTGTTGTTTAGGAAATACAAGATAATTTTGTACAGAGCGTTATTTCTTCTCGTAAACTTTAACTATTTCTAATATGTACGTATTTGTCTTTACTGTGCAACACTGTATTTCCTTGCAACATGGTATTCTGACATATTGTTTTGAAAGAAAACTCTCCTGTGCGTTCTCTTCTGAGGCTACACACTTAGACATACACGCAAGACAAAGCTTTTCGAGTTAAAACGTGTTGTTTAGGAAAAACAAGATAATTTCGCACAATGCTGGATTTCCTTAAAAAGTGGTATTCTGACATATTTTTTCGAGAGGAAACTCTCCTGTGCGTTCTCTTTTAAGGCTACACGCTTAGACATACAGGCAACATCAAAGCTTTTCGAGTTACAACGTGTTGTTAAGGAAAAACAAGATAATTTCGCATGATGCGTTATTTCTTCTCGTAAAGTTTAAGTATTTCTAATACGTATGTATTTGTTTTTACTCTGCAACACTGTATTCTGTTATAATGAGGAATTCTTACATATTCTTTCAACAGAAAACTCTCCTGTGCGTTCTCTTTTGAGGCTACATGCTTAGACATAAACGCAACACCAAAGATTTTCGAGTTACAACGTGTTGTTTAGGAAAAACAAGATAATATTGTATGATACGTTATTTCTTCTGGTAAAGTTTAAGTATTTCTAATACGTACGTCTTTGTCTTTACCTGCAACACTGTATTTCCTAGTAACGTGGTATTCTTACATATTCTTTGGAGAGAAAACTCTCCTGTGCATTCTCTTTTGAGGCTACACGCTTAGACATACACGCAACACCAAAGCTTTTCGAGTTACAACATGTTGTTTAGGAAAAACAAAATAATTTCGCACGATGCGGGATTTCCTTATAACGTGATATTCTGACATATTTTTTTGAGAAAAAAACACTCCTGTGCGTTCTCTTTTGAGGCTACCAGCTTAGACATACACGTAACACCAAATCCTTTCGAGTTACAACGTGTTGTTTAGGAAAAACAAGATAATTTTGCACGATGCGTTATTTCTTCTCGTAAAGTTTAAGTATTTCCAATATGTACGTATTTGTCTTTACTCTGCAACACTGTATTTACTTATAACGTGGTATTCTGACATATTTTTTCAAGAGAAAACTCTCCTGTGCGTTCTCTTTTGCGGCTACAAGCTTAGACATACAAGCAACTCCAAATCTTTTCAAATTTCAACTTGTTGTTTAGGAAATACAAGATAATTTTGTACAGAGCGTTATTTCTTCTTGCAAACTTTAACTATTTCTAATATGTACGTATTTGTCTTTACTGTGCAACACTGTATTTCCTTGTAACATGGTATTCTGACATATTGTTTTGAAAGAAAACTCTCCTGTGCGTTCTCTTCTGAGGCTACACACTTAGACATACACGCAAGACAAAGCTTTTCGAGTTAAAACGTGTTGTTTAGGAAAAACAAGATAATTTCGCACAATGCTGGATTTCCTTAAAAAGTGGTATTCTGATATATTTTTTCGAGAGGAAACTCTCCTGTGCGTTCTCTTTTAAGGCTACACGCTTAGACATACAGGCAACATCAAAGCTTTTCGAGTTACAACGTGTTGTTTAGGAAAAACAAGATAATTTCACATGATGCGTTATTTCTTCTCGTAAAGTTTAAGTATTTCTAATACGTATGTATTTGTTTTCACTCTGCAACACTGTATTCTGTTATAACGAGGAATTCTTACATATTCTTTCAACAGAAAACTCTCCTGTGCGTTCTCTTTTGAGGCTACATGCTTAGACATAAACGCAACACCAAAGATTTTCGAGTTACAACGTGTTGTTTAGGAAAAATAGGATAATTTCGCATGATGCTGTATTTCCTTAAAACGTGGTATTCTGACATATTTTTTCGTGAGAAAATTTTCCTGTGGGTTTTCTTTGGAGCTACACATTTAGACATACACGCAACACCAAATCTTTTCTAGTTACAATGTGTTGTTTAGAAAAAACAAGATAATTTTGCACGATGCATTATTTCTTCTCTTAAATTTTAAGTATTTCTAATACGTACGTATTTGTCTTTACTCTGCAACACTGTATTTCCTTATAATGTGGTATTCTTACATATTCTTTCGAGAGAAAAGTCTCCTCTTCATTCTCCTTTGAAGCTACACGCTTAGACATACACGCAACACCAAAGCTTTTCGAGTTACAACGTGTTGTTTAGGAAAAACAAGATAATTTCGCACGATGCGGGATTTCCCTGAAACGTGGTATTCTGACATATTTTTTCGAGAGAAAATTCTCCTGTGGGTTCTCTTTTGAGGCTACACATTTAGACTTACAAGCAACACCAAATCTTTTCAGGTTACAATGTGTTGTTTAGGATATACAAGATAATTATTTATGATGCATTATTTCTTCTCGTAAAGTTTAAGTATTTCTAATACGTATGTATTTGTCTTTACTCTACAACACTGTATTTGCTTATAACGTGGTATTCTTACATATTCTTTCGAGAGAAAATGCTCCTGTGCGTTCTCTTTTGAGGCTACACGCTTAGACATACACGCAACACCAAAGCTTTTCGAGTTAAAACTTGTTGTTTAGGAAAAACAACATAATTTCGCACGATGTGGGATTTCCTAAAAACGTGGTATTCTGACATATTTTTTCGAGAGAAAATTCTCCTGTGGGTTCTCTTTTGAGGATACATGTTTAGACATACACGCAACAACAAATCTCTTTGAGTTACAACGTGTTGTTTAGGAAATACAAGATAATTTTGTATGGTCCGTTATTTCTTCTCGTAAGTTTAAGTATTTCTTTTTTGTTGTTGGGTTTTTTTTTGTTTTTGTTTTTGTTTTTAGTTTTTCTTTTTTTTTTTATTCGATATAATTAATTTACATTTCAAATGATTTCCCCTTTTCTAGTCCCCCCACTCCCCGAAAGTCCCGTAAGCCCCCTTCTCTTCCCCTGTCCTCCCACCCACCCCTTCCCACTTCCCCGTTCTGGTTTTGTCGAATACTGCTTCACTGAGTCTTTCCAGAACCAGGGGCCACTCCTCCTTTCTTCTTGTACCTCATTTGATGTGTGGATTATGTTTTGAGTATTCCAGTTTTCTAGGTTAATATCCACTTATTAGTGAGTGCATACCATGAGTCACCTTTTGAGTCTGGGTTACCTCGCTTAGTATGATGTTCTCTAGCTCCATCCATTTGCCTAAGAATTTCATGAATTCCTTGTTTCTAATGGCTGAATAGTACTCCATTGTGTAGATATACCACATTTTTTTCATCCACTCTTCTGTTGAGGGATACCTGGGTTCTTTCCAGCATCTGGCAATTATAAATAGGGCTGCTATGAACATAGTAGAGCATGTATCCTTATTACATGGTGGGGAATCCTCTGGGTATATGCCCAGGAGTGGTATAGCAGGATCTTCTGGAAGTGAGGTACCCAATTTTCGGAGGAACCGCCAGACTGATTTCCAGAGTGGTTGTACCAATTTGCAACCCCACCAGCAGTGGAGGAGTGTTCCTCTTTCTCCACACACTCTCCAACATCTGCTGTCTCCTGAATTTTTAATCTTAGCCATTCTGACTGGTGTAAGATGAAATCTCAGGGTTGTTTGGATTTGCATTTCCCTAATGACTAATGAAGTTGAGCATTTTTAAAGATGCTTCTCCGCCATCCGAAGTTCTTCAGGTGAGAATTCTTTGTTTAACTCTGTACCCCATTTTTTAATAGGGTTGTTTGGTTTTCTGGAGTCTAACTTCTTGAGTTCTTTATATATATTGGATATTAGCCCTCTATCTGATGTAGGATTGGTGAAGATCTTTTCCCAATTTGTTGGTTGCCGATTTGTCCTCTTGATGGTGTCCTTTCCCTTACAGAAACTTTGTAATTTTATGAGGTCCCATTTGTCAATTCTTGCTCTTAGAGCATACGCTATTGGTGTTCCGTTCAGAAACTTTCTCCCTGTACCGATGTCCTCAAGGGTCTTCCCCAGTTCCTTTTCTATTAGCTTCAGAGTGACTGGCTTTATGTGGAGGTCCTTGATCCATTTGGATTTGAGCTTAGTACAAGGAGACAAGGATGGATCAACTTGCATTCTTCTGCATGCTGACCTCCAGTTGAACCAGCACCATTTGTTGAAAAGGCTATCTTTTTTCCATTGGATGTTTTCAGCCTCTTTGTCGAGGATCAAGTGGCCATAGGTGTGTGGGTTCATTTCTGGATCTTCAATCCTGTTCCATTGATCCTCCTGTCTGTCACTGTACCAATACCATGCAGTTTTTAACACTGTTGCTCTGTAGTATTGCTTGAGGTCAGGGATACTGATTCCCCCAGATTTTCTTTTGTTGCTGAGAATAGTTTTAGCTATCCTGGGTTTTTTGTTGTTCCAGATGAATTTGATAATTGCTCTTTCTAACTCTGTGAAGAATTGAGTTGGGATTTTGATGGGTATTGCATTGAATCTGTATATTGCTTTTGGCAAAATGGCCATTTTAACTATATTGATTCTACCGATCCATGAGCATGGGAGGTTTTCCCATTTTTTGAGGTCTTCTTCCATTTCCTTCTTCAGAGTCTTGAAGTTCTTGTAATACAGATCTTTCACATGTTTGGTAAGAGTCACCCCAAGATACTTTATACTGTTTGTGGCTATTGTGAAGAAGGTCATTTCCCTAATTTCTTTCTCAGCCTGCTTATCCTTTGAGTATAGGAAGGCCACTGATTTGCTTGAGTTGATTTTATAACCTGCCACTTTGCTGAAGTTGTTTATCAGCTGTAGGAGCTCTCTAGTGGAGTTCTTTGGGTCACTTAGGTAGACGATCATGTCGTCTGCAAATAATGATAGTTTGACTTCTTCCTTTCCAATTTGTATCCCTGTGACCTCCTTATGTTGTCGAATTGCCCGAGCTAGTACCTCAAGTACAATATTGAAAAGATAAGGAGAAAGGGGGCAGCCTTGTCTGGTCCCTGATTTCAGTGGGATTGCTTCAAGTTTCTCTCCATTTAGTTTGATGCTGGCTACCGGTTTGCTGTATATTGCTTTTACTATGTTTAGGTATGGGCCTTGAATTCCTGTTCTCTCCAAGACTTTAAGCATGAAGGGATGCTGAATTTTGTCAAATGCTTTTTCAGAATCCAATGAAATGACCATGTGGTTTTGTTCTTTGAGTTTGTTTATGTAGTGGATTGCATTGATGGATTTCCGTATATTGAACCAATCCTGCATTCCCGGGATAAAGCCTACTTGATCATGGTGGATGATCATTTTGATGTGTTCTTGGATTCGGTTGGCAAGAATATTATTGAGTATTTTTGCATCGATGTTCATAAGGGAAATTGGTCTGAAGTTCTCTTTCTTTGCTGGATCTTTGTGTGGCTTTGGTATCAGCGTAATTGTGGCTTCGTAGAAGGAATTGGGTAGTATTCCTTCTGTTTCTATTTTGTGGAATAGTTTGAAGACTATTGGTGTTAACTCTTCTTTGAAGGTCTGATAGAATTCTGCACTGAAACCATCTGGTCCTGTGCTCTTTTTGGTTGGAAGACTTTCTATGACTCCTTCTATTTCTTTAGGCATTATGGGACTGTTTAGATGGTCTAGTTGGTCCTGATTTAATTTTGGTATTTGGTATCTGTCAAGGAAATTGTCCATTTCCTCCAGATTCTCCAGTTGTGTTGAGTACAGTCTCTTGTAGTAGGATCTGATGATTTTTTGGATTTCCTCAGTTTCCGTTGTTATATCTCCCTTTTCATTTCTAAGTTTGTTAATTTGGATACTTTCTCTGTGCCCTTTGGTCATCTGGCTAAGGGTTTATCTATCTTGTTGATTTTCTCAAAGAACCAGCTCCTGGTTTTGTTGATTTTTTGTATGGTTCTCTTTGTTTCTACTTGGTTGATTTCGGCCCTGAGTTTGATGATTTCCTGCCTTCTACTCCTCCTGGGTGAAATAGCTTCTTTTTGTTCCAGGGCTTTCAGGTGTGTCATTAAGCTGGTAATGTATGCTCTCTCCATTTTCTTTTTGGAGGCACTCAGGGCTATGAGTTTTCCTCTTAGCACTGTTTTCATTGTGTCCCATAGATTCGAGTATGTTGTGTTTTCATTTTCATTGTGTTCTAAAAAGTCTTTAATTTCTTTCTTTATTTCTTCCTTGACCAAGATATCATTGAATAGAATATTGTTCAGTTTCCACTTGTACGTGGGTTTTCTGTTGTTTTTGTTGCTATTGAAGATCACTTTTACTCCATAGTGATCTGATAGGCATGGGATTAGTTCGATCTTCTTATATTTGTTGAGGTCTGTCTTGTGACCAATTATATGGTCGATTTTGGAGAAGGTACCATGAGGTGCTGAGAAAAGGGTATATTCTTTTGTTTTAGGATAGAATGTTCTATATATATCTGTTAAATCTAGTTGGTCCAAAGCTTCAATTACTTTCATTGTGTCCCTGTTTAGTTTCTGTTTTCCTGATCGGTCCATTGAGGAAAGTGCAGTGTTGAAGTCACCCACAATTATTGTGTTAGGTGCAATGTGTGCTTTGAGTTTTAATAAAGTTTCGTTTACGAAAGAGGGTGCCCTTCCATTTGGAGCATAGATGTTCAGGATTGAGAGTTCTTCTTGTTGTATTTTTCCTTTGACCAGCAAGAAGTGTCCCTCAGAGTCTCTTTTGATGACTTTGGGTTGAATGTCAATTTTATCTGATATTAAAATGGCTACTCCAGCTTGTTTCCTGAGACCATTTGCTTGTAAAATTGTCTTCCAGCCTTTTACTCTAAGGTAGTGTGTGTCTTTGACCCTGAGGTGTGTGTCCTGTAGGCAGCAAAATGTAGGGTCCTGTTTATATATCCAGTCAGTTAGTCTGTGTCTTTTAATTGGGGCATTAAGTCCATTGATGTTAAGAGATATTAAGGAAAAGTGATTGTTACTTCCTATCATTTTTGACGTTATTTTTTAAATTTGATTGCTTAACTTCTTTTGGGTTTTATTAAAGGTTACTATCTTGATTTTTCCAGGGTGAAGTTTCCCTCCTTGTATTGGTGTTTTCCTCCTATTATCCTTCATAGGGCTGGGTTTGTGGATACATATTGGGTAAACTTCGTTTTGTCATGAAATATCTTAGTTTCTCCATCTACGGTGATTGAGAGTTTTGCTGGATATATTAGTTTTGGTTGGCATTTGTGTTCTCTTAGAGTCTGCATGAGATCTGCCCCGGACCTTCTAGCCTTCATAGTCTCAGGTGAAAAGTCTGCTGTGATTCTGATAGGTCTTCCTTTATATGTTACTTGGCCTTTTTCTCTTACTGCCTTTAATATTCTTTCTTTTTTTTAGAACATTTGGTGTTTTGATTATTATGTGACGGGAAGTATTTCTGTTCTGGTCCAGTCTGTTTGGAGTTCTGTAGGCTTCTTGTATATTCATGGGCATCTCTCTCTTTAGGTTAGGGAAGTTTTCTTCAATAACTTTATTGAAGATATTTGCTGGCCCTTTAAGTTGTAAATCTTCACTCTCATCTATGCCTATAATCCTTAGGTTTGGTCTTCTCATTGTGTCCTGGATTTCCTGGATATTTTGGGTTACAAGCTTTTTGCATTTTGCATTTTCTTTAACTGTTGAGTCCATGGTTTCTATGGAATCTTCAGCATCTGAGATTCTTTCTTCTTTCTCTTTTATTCTTTTTTTTTTTTTTTTTTGGATTTTTTGAGACAGGGTTTCTCTGTATAGCCCTGGCTGCCCTGGAACTCACTTTGTAGACCAGGCTGGCCTCGAACTCAGAAATCTGCCTGCCTCTGCCTCCCAGAGTGCTGGGATTACAGGCGTGCGCCACCACCGCCGTCTTGTATTCTGTTGTTGATATTTGCATCTCTGTCCCCTGATTTCTTCCCAAGGCTTTCTATCTCCAAAGTTGTCTCCCTTTGAGTTTTCTTAGTTGTTTCTACTTCTGATTTTAGATCCTGGATGGTTTTGCTTACCTCCTTCACTTGCTTGTTTGTGCTTTCCTGTAATTCTTTAAGAGATTTTTGTGTTTCTTCTTTCATGACCTCAGCCTGTTGATCAAAGTTCTCCTGTATTTCCTTAAGTGTTTTTTTTGCGTTTCCTCATTGTTGGCTTTTGTATTCTCCTGGATTTCTTTCAATGATTTTTGTGTTTCCCTTGCAAGGGCTTCTAACATTTGATCCATTTTCTCCTGAATTTCTTTAAGTATGTCCTTCATGTGTTCCTTTACCAGCATTATGACCAGTGATTTTAAATCCAAATCTTGTTTTACTGGTGTGATGGGGTATCTAGGACATGTTGGTAGAGGAGAATTGGGTTCAGATGTTGCCATATTGCCTTGATTTCTGTTAGTGACGTTCCTGCGTTTGCCTTTTGCCATCTAGTTCTCACTGGTGTTACTTGGTCTTGTCAGTGCTGGACTCACCAGTGCAACCTGCCCCTTCCCAGTTGGCCTCTGGTGCACAGCTTACCTCCTTCATTGCCTGTAGACAGGGTGCTGCTGCCCAGGCTGTTCAGATCCCAAAGCAGGCACCCGAAGGCTCCCGCTGGGGCCAGTTCGATTCACTGGAGCACAGCGACTTCTCCCAGCTGGCCGCTCAGAAGCCCCTCTAGCCTCTTGCAGGACCTGGAGATGTGGTGTCACCGCCCAGATTGATCTGGATCTGGAAGTAGAGAGGGTTGAGCTGAGGGCTCCTGCCTGAGGCCTTGCCCCAGATTGTGTCTGTGGACCAGATAGAGCCCGTGTAAACCCCCAGGGAGCACCGACGGTGTATGCTGCTGGGACCTCCCCTGTGTTCTGATCACTCTGCTGGGCAGCCGATACCCCAACGGGGCTGGCGCACACAAGGTTACCCTGGCCGCCCAGGCCCCGAGTCCAGGCAAAAGCCTGGGAGGCCAAGGTCTGAGCAAAGTTCCCTTAGGGCTATGACTGTTAATTGGGTCTGCCAGGTGACCAGGATGGCGGGTGTGCGGGCTTGTGCTCCCCCAAAACGCCGGGAGAGTCTGCTGTGCTAACAACCTCCTGGGCGGGTTGACACACAGATGGCCCACCAAGCCACCCAGTTCTTGGGGTCGGTCCTGGGCTTTTTGGGGCCTAGACCCCTGCTTTGTTAGCCTCAGGCTATGCCTGTTATGGCTCTGCTTGCCAGAGCTCTCTGTTGTCCTGTAGGCAAAATGGCGGCGAAACCTCCTGGCTGGGTTGGCACCCCAATGGCCCCCCCGAACAGCCCAGGGCCTGGGTGCAGGCCAACACTCGTCAGGCTCAGACCCCCACGGTGTTGGCCTCGGATTATGTTTGTGTACATCAGTCTGTCCGATATCTCTGGAGTCTGAAACCAAGATGGAGGTGAGCCTCTCCTGACTGGTGGGAGGCCGAGTTCTGAAGTGGCTTCCGTGCAGTGAAAGGCGCCGCAAAACCGCAGCTGCTTGCAGCCTGGCTGGTCAGCGAAGGTCAGTGGTTGTGGGCGCAGGGGCTAACTGGACCCTTTGTCGCCTTGGTTCCACTGCTGATGGCCCTTCAGCTGGACCAGCCACTGCTGCACTGCCGCCGCCGCCGCCGCTGCCGCTCCAGCAGTTTCTTTACTGTATCTTCTCATATACGGTTACTGGTATTTATTCTCATAAAGGTCTTTAACATTTAAAGAGCAAAATGAATCAGAAAGAAATACAAAGCTTAAGTTTGCAGAGGAAATGTCCTCTGGCAAGTTTCACCTTATAGCCAATAATAGTACTTAAAGAGAGACTGCAATTGTTAACCTAGTTAGCTATAGCAAGGAGATATCTTATCTGATCTGGAATTACAGGAAGGATTCCCTCAGGATAAGACACCACCTGGCTAAGCCTATAACTTATTAGAGAAGACAAAAGATGTTTTCTGTCCCTGGAAAGCAAGTACATTAACAGCTACTAGTGTGATTCAAGGTTACATCCCAAGATGCCAGCCAAATTCAGCAGTATCATCTACATTATATCAGCTTTAAAGAGTAAGGGAATTTTGGATTCCTCTACCACAGTTTCAGAGAATTGTTGATACCAAATAATATATGTTAGGGAGTTTCTACTTAAAGACCCTGAGAGGGTAAGAGATCCTGAGAGGCATTGCAAGAGACTGTGGATGTTAAGCATGGATTGAGTTAAAGACCACAAGATGTTTTAGTTGCCAGAGCCATAAGATATCTATTCATGAAAGGTTCACACAAAGACTTGAACCAGCTGTAGAGAAAGATGTGTGTTGAAGGCACAAATCTGGAATGGCAGTTACCTAACTATCTATAAGGCATGATGCTAGAGGATTGGGTGTTCGTCCTTCTATGTTTAATTTATCTGCACCTAATACTTGAACAACTGAACACAACATAAGTGAACTATGCATATATTATATGGTTAATAGAACTATAACAGCTTTTCTGAATTCTTGTTAAAATTATTGAAAAGTTAAGATGGAATACAAATTTCTGTTCTATTTATAGCACTGCAGTTTGGTATAGAAAGAATAAATACAGAATACTTGGATTTTTAAGTTCTTTTCTCTTCAAAACATTTTGGTTATTTTTAATTTGTCATTTTTGTATGAATGGATGTTGCTGCCTACATGTATGTATGTGTATTATGTGTATTCAGCATCTACAGTGTCCAAAAGAGGGTGTATAATTACCTAGAATGGGTTTCAGAGAGTTGTTATCTGCCATGTGGGTGCTCAGAACCAAAGCCAGGTCCTATAAAAGAGCAGCGGGTAATTTTATCTGCTAAGCCAATTCTCTAGCTCCATGGGAGGTCTTTTTACTTGTTAAATGAATATCAACTGAATGTAGTCATATTGTTTTTAATCCTTGAACAAATTATAGAGTTGAATACATGTCCGCTCCAACAATTCCTGTTTGAGGATGGCAAGTCATTCGTGAGGAATATCTTACCAAATCACTCCACTCCAGTCATGACAGGAAGCAGGTGTTTAATACACCTATTGTCGCCATGCCTGCTGGGATCATGATGATTAGAAGATATAGTTAAAGAAAAATAAATCATAAGCTATCAGAATTTTGATAGGAAGCTGGAAATTGTAGTCGAGCAATAGAAGGGTGTTGTGAACATCCATATAATTTGTGTGGGTAGATTGGAAAGCCTTATTTTAAGATCTAATAAAGAGAAATTATGTAGCAGATATGATATAGAAACATTAATCCACTGCTAGCTAAAAATGAAAAAAAATAAAAGTTGCTATTTTTAAAAGCCATCTCACTTCCTACATCTTTCTACAAATTTGCTGTGCTTTCTGCTACAGTTAATTTTCAGAAATGAGTAGAGCCTAACAGCACATGCAACAGATAAATGACCCATTTGTATTCAAACCACTTGTGCTTACAATGTACAAAGTTAGAGAATCACAGCAGCTAGTGGGGCTTTGTAAACTCATTTAGCTACAAGCAGTACACTATAGAGAGTGTGTGTTTATATACATGTTTGTTTATAAGGCAGAACAATCAGATTTTGTCCATTGACATTTTATTGTTCCATAGTGGAATACTTCATCTGAAGACAGTGAATAGTCAGGAATGCCTTTCATAGCTTCAGTATGAATTTTAACCACCTGTGTTAATACACTCATAGTTCCATTCCTAGGAAGGCAGAGTCAGGAGGATTAGGGCTGAACTATTAAGATTCTCCTGTGCATTCTCTTTTGAGACTACATGCTTAGACATACACGCCACACCAAATCATTTCGAGTTACAACCTGTTGTTTAGGAAACACAAGATAATTTCGCACGATGCGGGATTTCCTTAAAATGTGGTATTCTGACATATTTTTTCGAGAGAAAACTCTCCTGTTCGTTCTCTTTTGAGGCTACACGCATAGACATATACGCCACACCAAATCTTTTCGAGTTACAACGTGTTGTTTAGGAAATACAAGATAATTTTGTACGATGCGTTATTTCTTCTCATAAGTTTAAGTATTTCTAATATGTACGTATTTGTCTTTACTCTGCAAAACTGTATTTCCTTGTAACGTGGTATTCTTACATATTCTTGCGAGAGAAAACTCTCCTGTGCATTCTCTTTTGAGGCTACACACTTAGACCTACACGTAACACCAAAGATTTTCGTTTTAAAACATGTTGTTTAGGAAAAACAAGATAATTTCTCATGATGCAGGATTTCCTTAAAACATGGTATTGTGACATATTTTTTCGGGAGAAAACTCGCCCGTGCGTTCGCTTTTGAGGCTATACACGGAAACATACAATCAACACCAAAGGTTTTCGAGTAACAACGTGTTGTTTAGTAAAAACAAGATAATTTCGCATGTTGCAGGATTTCCTTAAAAGTTGCTATTCTGACATATTTTTTCGAGAGAAAAGTCTCCTGTGGGTGCTCTTTGGGGCTACACGTTTACACATAAACACAACACCAAATCTTTTCGAGTTACAACGTGTTGTTTAGGAAATACAAGATAATTTTGTACGATGCGTTATTTCTTCTCGTAAAGTTTAAGTATTTCTAATATGTACGTATTTGTCTTTACTCTGCAACACTGTATTTCCTTATAACGTGGTATTCTTACATATTCTTTCGAGAGAAAATTGTCCTGTGCGTTCTTTTTTGAGGCTGCACGCTTGGACATACCCGCATCACCAAAGCTTTTCAAGTTACAACGTGTTGTTAAGGAAAAACAAGATAATTTCGCAAGATGCAGGATTTCCTTAAAACGTGGTATTCTTACATATTCTTTCGAGAGAAAACTCTCCTGTGCGTTATCTTTTGAGGCTGCACCCTTATACATACACGCAACACCAAATCTTTTTAAGTTACAACGTGTTGTTTAGGAAATACAAGATAATTTTGTACGATGCGTTATTTCTTGTCGTAAAATTTAAGTATTTCTAATATGTACGTATTTGTCTTTACTCTGCAACACTGTATTTCCTTATAACGTGGTACTCTTACATATTCTTTCGAGAGAAAATTGTCCTGTGCATTCTTTTTTGAGGCTGCACGCTTGGACATACCCGCATCACCAAAGCTTTTCAAGTTACAACGTGTTGTTAAGGAAAAACAAGATAATTTCGCAAGATGCAGGATTTCCTTAAAACGTGGTATTCTTATATATTCTTTCGAGAGAAAACTCTCCTGTGCGTTATCTTTTGAGTCTGCACCCTTATACATACATGCAACACCAAATCTTTTCGAGTTACAACGTGTTGTTTAGGAGAAACAAGATAATTTCGCACGATGCGGGATTTCCTTAAAACGTGGTATTCTGACATATTTTTTCGAGAGAAAACTCTCATGTGCGTTCTCTTTTGAGGCTACATGCTTAGACATACTCGAAACACCAAATCTTTTCGAGTTACAACGTGTTGTTTAGGAAAAACAAGATAATTTTGCACGATGCATTATTTCTTCTCGTAAATTTTAAGTATTTCTAATACGTACGTAATTGTCTTTACACTGCAACACTGTATTTCCTTATAACGTGGTATTCTTACATATTCTTTCGAGAGAAAACTCTCCTGTGTGTTCTCTTTTAAGGCTACATGCTTAGACATACACTCAACACCAAATCTTTTCTAGTTACAACGTGTTGTTTAGGAAAAACAAGATAATTTCGCATGATGCGGTATTTCCTTAAAACGTGGAACTCTGAGATATTTTTTTGAGAGAAAATTCTCCTGTGGATTCTCTTTAGAGGTTACAAATTTAGACATACACTCAACACCAAATCTTTTCTAGTTACAACGTGTTGTTTAGGAAAAACAAGATAATTTAGCATGATGCTTTATTTCTTCTCGTAAATTTTAAGTATTTCTAATACGTACGTATTTGTCTTTACTCTGCAACGCTGTATTTCCTTATAACGTGGTATTTTTACATATTCTTTCGAGAGAAAACTCTCCTCTTCGTTCTCTTTTGAAGCTACACGCTTAGACATACATGCAACACCAAAGTTTTTCGAGTTACAATGTGTTGTTTAGGAAAAACAAGATAATTTTGCACGATGCAGGATTTCCTTAAAACGTGGTATTCTGACATATTTTTTCAAGAGAAAATTCTCCTGTGGGTTCTCTTTTGAGGCTACACATTTAGACTTACAAGCAACACCAAATCTTTTCAGGTTACAATGTGTTGTTTAGGGTATACAAGATAATTTTGTACGATGCGTTATTTCTTCTCGTAAAGTTTAAGTATTTCTAATACGTACGTATTTGTCTTTATTCTGCAACACTGTATTTGCTTAGAACATGGCATTCTTATATATTCTTTCGAGAGAAAACGCTCCTGTGCATTCTCTTTTGAGGCTACACGCTTAGACACACACGCAACACCAAAACATTTCAAATTACAACGTGTTATTTAGGAAAAACAAGATAATTTTTCACGATGCGTTATTTCTTCTCATAAAGTTTAAGTATTTCCAATATGTACATATATGTCTTTAATATGCAACACTGTATTTCCTTGTAATGGGGTATTCTTACATATTCTTTCGAGAGAAAACTCTCTTGTGCGTTCTCGTCTGTGGCTACACACTTAGACATACATGCAACACCAAAGCTTTTCAAGTTACACCGTGTTGTTTAGGAAAAACAAGATAATTTCGCACGATGAGCGATTTCCTTAAAACGGGGTATTCTGACATGTTTTTTTGAGAGAAAACTCTCCTGTGCATTCTCTTTTGAGGCTAGAAGCTTAGACATACACGCAACACCAAATCTTTTCGAGTTACAACATTTAGGAAAAACAAGATAATTCCGCACGATGCGGGATTTCCTAAAAACGTGGTGTTCTGACATATTTTTTCGAGAGAAAACTCTCCTGTGCGTTCTCTTTTGAGGCTACAGGCTTAGCCATACACGCAACACCAAATCATTTCGAGTTACAACGTGTTATTTAGGAAAAACAAGATAATTTTTCACGATGCGTTATTTCTTCTCATAAAGTTTAAGTATTTCCAATATGTACATATATGTCTTTAATATGCAACACTGTATTTCCTTGTAATGGGGTATTCTTACATATTCTTTCGAGAGAAAACTCTCTTGTGCGTTCTCGTCTGTGGCTACACACTTAGACATACATGCAACACCAAAGCTTTTCAAGTTACACCGTGTTGTTTAGGAAAAACAAGATAATTTCGCACGATGAGCGATTTCCTTAAAACGGGGTATTCTGACATGTTTTTTTGAGAGAAAACTCTCCTGTGCATTCTCTTTTGAGGCTAGAAGCTTAGACATACACGCAACACCAAATCTTTTCGAGTTACAACATTTAGGAAAAACAAGATAATTCCGCACGATGCGGGATTTCCTAAAAACGTGGTGTTCTGACATATTTTTTCGAGAGAAAACTCTCCTGTGCGTTCTCTTTTGAGGCTACAGGCTTAGCCATACACGCAACACCAAATCATTTCGAGTTACAACGTGTTATTTAGGAAAAACAAGATAATTTTTCACGATGCGTTATTTCTTCTCATAAAGTTTAAGTATTTCCAATATGTACATATATGTCTTTAATATGCAACACTGTATTTCCATGTAACGGGGTATTCTTACATATTCTTTCGAGAGAAAACTCTCTTGTGCTTTCTCGTCTGAGGCTACACACTTAGACATACATGCAACACCAAAGCTTTTCAAGTTACACCGTGTTGTTTAGGAAAAACAAGATAATTTCGCACGATGAGCGATTTCCTTAAAACGGGGTATTCTGACATGTTTTTTTGAGACAAAACTCTCCTGTGCATTCTCTTTTGAGGCTAGAAGCTTAGACATACACGCAACACCAAATCTTTTCGAGTTACAACATTTAGGAAAAACAAGATAATTCCGCACGATGCGGGATTTCCTAAAAACGTGGTATTCTGACATATTTTTTCGAGAGAAAACTCTCCTATGCATTCTCTTTTGAGGCTAC
Organism: Apodemus sylvaticus; assembly: GCF_947179515.1. Lineage (NCBI taxonomy): Eukaryota > Metazoa > Chordata > Mammalia > Rodentia > Muridae > Apodemus > Apodemus sylvaticus. Next base: position 60,494,567 of record NC_067492.1, on the reverse strand, counting down.
AGGCTTAGCCATACACGCAACACCAAATCTTTTCGAGTTACAACGTGTTGTTTAGGAAATACAAGATAATATTGTATGATGTGTTATTTCTTCTGGTAAAGTTTAAGTATTTCTAATACGTACGTATTTGTCTTTAACTGCAGCACTGTATTTCCTTGTAACGTGGTATTCTTACATATTCTTTCCAGAGAAAACTCTCCTGTGCGTTCTCTTTTGAGGCTATACTCTTAGATATACACGCAACACCAAAGCTTTTCGAGTTACAACATATTCTTTAGAAAAAACAAGATAATTTCGCACGATGCAGGATTTTCTTATAACGTGGTATTCTGACATATTTTTTCGAGAGAAAACACTCCTTTGTGTTCTCTTTTGAGGCTACCAGCTTAGACATACATGTAACACCAAATCTTTTCGAATTACAAAGTGTTATTTAGGAAAAACAAGATAATTTTGCACGATGCGTTATTTCTTCTCGTAAAGTTTAAGTATTTCCAATACGTGCGTATATGTCTTTAATATGCTACTCTGTATTTCCTTATAACATGGTATTCTTACATATTCTTTCGAGAGAAAATTCTCCTGTGCATTCTCTTTTGAGGCTGCACGCTTAGACATACACGCAACACCAAAGCTTTTCGAGTTACAATGTGTTGTTAAGGAAAAACAAGATAATTTCGCAAGATGCGGGACTTCCTTAAAACGTGGTCTTCTGACAAATTTTTCTAGAGAAACCTCTCCTGTGCATTCTCTTTTGCGGCTACAACATTAGACATACAAGCAACTCCAAATCTTTTTGAATTTCAACTTGTTGTTTAGGAAATACAAGATAATTTTGTATGGAGCGTTATTTCTTCTCGTAAAGTTTAACTATTTCTAATACGTACGTATTTACCTTTACTCTGCAACACTGTATTTCCTTGTAACATGGTATTCTGACATATTGTTTTGAGAGAAAACTCTCCTGTGCGTTCTCTTCTGAGGCTACACACTTAGACATACACGCAACACAAAGCTTTTCGAGTTAAAACATGTTGTTTAGGAAAAACAAGATAATTTCACACAATGCTGGATTTCCTTAAACGTGGTATTCTGACATATTTTTTCGAGAGAAACCTCTCCTGTGCGTTCTCTTTTGAGGCTACACGCTTAGTCATACATGCAACAGCAAATCTTTTCTAGTTACAAGGTGTTGTTTAGGAAAAACAAGATAATTTTGCATGATGCCTTATTTCTTCTCGTAAAGTTTAAGTATTTCCAATATGTACGTATTTATCTTTAATCTGCAACACTGTATTTCCTTATAACGTGGTATTCTTACATATTCTTTCGAGAGAAAACTCTCCCGTGGGTTCTCTTTTGAAGCTACACATTTAGACATACACGCAACACCAAAGCTTTTCGAGTTAAAACATGTTGTTTACGAAAAACAAGATAATTACATACGATGCGGGATTTCCTTAAAACGTGGTATTGTGACTTATTTTGTCTAGAGAAAACTCTCCTGTGCGTTCTCTTTTGAGGCTGCACGCTTAGACATACACACAACACCAAAGTTTTTCGAGTTGTAACGTGTTGTTTAGGAAAAGCAAGATAATTTCGCACGATGCAGGATTTCCTTAAAACGTGGTATTATGACGTATTATTTCGAAAGAAAATTCTCCTGTGGGTTCTCTTTTGAGGCTACACGTTTAGACTACACGTAACACCAATTCTTTTCGAGTTACAACGTGCTGTTTAGGAAATACAAGATAATTTTGCACGATGCATTATTTCTTTTCGTAAATTTTAAGTATTTCTAATACGTACGTATTTGTCTTTACTCTGAAACACTGTATTCTTTATAACGTGGTATTCTTACATATTCTTTCGAGAGAAAACTCTCATGGGTGTTCTCTTTTGAGGCTGCATGGTTAGAGAAAAACGCAACACCAAAGCTTTTCGAGTTACAACAAGTTGTTTAGGCAAAACAAGATAATTTCACATGATGCGGGATTTCCTTAAAACGTGGTATTCTGACATATTTTTTAGAGAGAATACTCTCCTGTGGGTTCTCTTTGAGGATACGTGTTTAGACATACACGCAACAACAAATCTTTTCGAGTTACAACGTGTTGTTTAGGAAAAACAAGATAATTTTGCATGCTGAGTTAGTTCTTCTCGTAAAGTTTAAGTATTTCTAATACGTACTTATTTGTCTTTACCCTGCAACACTGTATTTCCTTATAACGTGGTATTCTTACATATTCTTTCGAGAGAAAACTCTCCTGGGCGTTCTCTTTTGAGGCTACATGCTTAGACATACACGCAACACCAAAGCTTTTCAAGCTACAACGTGTTGTTCAGAAAAAACAAGATAATTTCGCACAATCCTGGATTTCCTTAAAACGTGGTATTCTGACATATTTTTTCGAGAGAAAACTCTCCTGTGCATTCTCTTTTCAGGCTACACGCTGAGTCATTCACTCAACACCAAATCTTTACGAGTTACAAGGTGTTGTTTAGGAAAAACAAGATAATTTTGCATGATGCGTTATTTCTTCTCGTAAAGTTTAAGTATTTCTAATACGTACATATTTGTCTTTACTCTGCAACACTGTATTACGTTATAACGTGGATTTCTTACATATTCTTTCGAGAGAAAACTCTCCTGTGCGTTCTCTTTTGAGGCTACATGCTTAGACATAAACACAACACCAAAGCTTTTCGAGTTACAACGTGTTGTTTAGGAAAAACAAGATAATATCGCATGATGCGGTATTTCCCTAAAACGTGGTATTCTGACATAATTTTTTGAGAGAAAACTCTCCTGTGCTTTCTCTTTTGAGGCTGCACGCTTACTCATACATGCAACACCAAATCTTTTCGAGTTACAATGTGTTGTTCAGGAAATACAAGATAATTTTGTACGATGCATTATTTCTTCTCATAAAGTTTAAGTATTTCTAATACATACCTATTTGTCTTTACACTGCAACACTGTATTTCCTTATAACATGGTATTCTTATATACTCTTTCGAGAGAAAACTTTCCTGTGCGTTCTCTTTTGAGGCTACACACTTACTCATACACACAACACCAAATCTTTTCGAGTTACAACGTGTTGTTTAGGAAGTACAAGATAATTTTGCATGATGAGTTATTTCTTTTCGTAAATTTTAAGTATTCCTAATACGTACGTATTTGTCTTTACTCTGCAACACTGTATTTCCTTATAACGTGGTATTCTTACATATTTTTTCGAGAGAAAACTCTATTGTGCGTTCTCTTTTGCGGCTACAAGCTTAGACATACACGCAACACTAAAGTTTTTCAAGTTACAACGTGTTGTTTAAGAAAAACAAGATAATTTAGCACGATGCAGGATTTCCTTAAAACGTGGTATTATGACGTATTTTTTCGAGAGAAAATTCTCCTGTGGGTTCGCTTTTGAGGCTACACGTTTAGACATACACGCAACACCAATTCTTTTCGAGTTACAACGTGTTGTTTAGGAAATACAAGATAATTTTGCCCGATGCGTTATTTCTTCTCGTAAATTTTAAGTATTTCTAGTAAGTACATATTTGTCCTTACTCTGCAACACTGTATTTCCTTATAACGTGGTATTCTTACATATTCTTTCGAGAGAAAACTCTCCTGTGCGTTCTCTTTTGAGGCTACACGCTTAGACATACACGCAACACCAAAGCTTTTCGAGTTACATCGTTTTGTTTAGAAAAAAGAAGATAATTTCACACGATGTGCTATTTCCTTAAAACGTGGTATTCTGACATATTTTTTCGAGAGAAAACTCTCCTGTGCGTTCTCTTTTGAGGCTACATGCTTAGACATACACGCAACATCAAATCTTTTTGAGTTACAACGTGTTCTTTAGGAAAAACAAGATAATTTTGCATGATGCGTTATTTCTTCTCGTAAAGTTTAAGTTTTTCCAATACGTACATATTTGTCTTTACTCTGCAACACTTTATTTTTTTATAACGTGGTATTCTAACATATTCTTTCGAGAGAAAACTTTCCTGTGCGTTCTCATTTGAGGCTGCACGCTCAGAAAAAAACGCAACACCAAACCTTTTCGTGTTACAACAAGTTGTTTAGGAAAAACAAGATAATTTCGCACGATACGGGATTTTCTTTTTTTTTTTAATTTTTTTTATTCGATATAATTTATTTACATTTCAAATGATTTCCCCTTTTCTAGCCCCCCCACTCCCCGAAAGTCCCGTAAGGCCCCTTCTCTTCCCCTGTCCTCCCATCCACCCCTTCCCACTTCCCCGTTCTGGTTTTGCTGAATACTGTTTCACTGAGTCTTTCCAGAACCAGGGGCCACTCCTCCTTTCTTCTTGTACCTCATTTGATGTGTGGATTATGTTTTTGGTATTCCAGTTTTCTAGGTTAATATCCACTTATTAGTGAGTGCATACCATGATTCACCTTTTCAGTCTGGGTTACCTCACTGAGTATGATATTCTCTAGTTCCATCCATTTGCCTAAGAATTTCATGAATTCCTTGTTTCTAATGGCTGAATAGTACTCCATTGTGTAGATATACCACATTTTTTTCATCCACTCTTCTGTTGAGGGATACCTGGGTTCTTTCCAGCATCTGGCAATTATAAATAGGGCTGCTATGAACATAGTAGAGCATGTATCCTTATTACATGGTGGGGAATCCTCTGGGTATATGCCCAGGAGTGGTATAGCAGGATCTTCTGGAAGTGAGGTACCCAATTTTCGGAGGAACTGCAAGACTGATTTCCAGAGTGGTTGTACCAATTTGCAACCCCACCAGCAGTGGAGGAGTGTTACTCTTTCTCCACACACTCTCCAACATCTGCTGTCTCCTGAATTTTTAATCTTAGCCATTCTGACTGGTGTAAGATGAAATCTCAGGGTTGTTTGGATTTGCATTTCCCTAATGACTAATGAAGTTGAGCATTTTTTAATATGCTTCTCCGCCATCCGAAGTTCTTCAGGTGAGAATTCTTTGTTTAACTCTGTACCCCATTTTTTAATAGGGTTGTTTGGTTTTCTGGAGTCTAACTTCTTGAGTTCTTTATATATATTGGATATTAGCCCTCTATCTGATGTAGGATTGGTGAAGATCTTTTCCCAATTTGTTGGTTGCCGATTTGTCCTCTTGATGGTGTCCTTTGCCTTACAGAAACTTTGTAATTTTATGAGGTCCCATTTGTCAATTCTTGCTCTTAGAGCATACGCTATTGGTGTTGTGTTCAGAAACTTTCTCCCTGTACCGATGTCCTCAAGGGTCTTCCCCAGTTTCTTTTCTATTAGCTTCAGAGTGTCTGGCTTTATGTGGAGGTCCTTGATCCATTTGGACTTGAGCTTAGTACAAGGAGACAAGGATGGATCAATTCGCATTCTTCTGCATGCTGACCTCCAGTTGAACCAGCACCATTTGTTGAAAAGGCTATCTTTTATCCATTGGATATTTTCAGCCTCTTTGTCGAGGATCAAGTGGCCATAGGTGTGTGGGTTCATTTCTGGATCTTCAATCCTGTTCCATTGATCCTCCTGTCTGTCACTATACCAATACTATGCAGTTTTTAACACTATTGCTCTGTAGTATTGCTTGAGGTCAGGGATATTGATTCCCCCAGATTTTCTTTTGTTGCTGAGAATAGTTTTAGCTATCCTGGGTTTTTTGTTGTTCCAGATGAATTTGATAATTGCTCTTTCTAACTCTGTGAAGAATTGAGTTGGGATTTTGATGGGTATTGCATTGAATCTGTATAGTGCTTTAGGCAAAATGGCCATTTTAACTATATTGATTCTACCGATCCATGAGCATGGGAGGTTTTCCCATTTTTTGAGGTCTTCTTCCATTTCCTTCTTCAGAGTCTTGAAGTTCTTGTCATACAGATCTTTCACATGTTTGGTAAGAGTCACCCCAAGATACTTTATACTGTTTGAGGCTATTATGAAGGGGGTCATTTCCCTAATTTCTTTCTCAGCCTGCTTATCCTTTGAGTATAGGAAGGCCACTGATTTGCTTGAGTTGATTTTATAACGTGCCACTTTGCTGAAGTTGTTTATCAGCTGTAGGAGCTCTCTAGTGGAGTTCTTTGGGTCACTTAGGTAGACGATCATGTCGTCTGCAAATAATGATAGTTTGACTTCCTCCTTTCCAATTTGTATCCCTTTGACCTCCTTATGTTGTCAAATTGCCCGAGCTAGTACCTCAAGTACAATATTGAAAAGATAAGGAGAAAGGGGGCAGCCTTGTCTGGTCCCTGATTTCAGTGGGATTGCTTCAAGTTTCTCTCCATTTAGTTTGATGCTGGCTACCGGTTTGCTGTATATTGCTTTTACTATGTTTAGTTATGGGCCTTGGATTCCTGTTCTCTCCAAGACTTTAAGCATGAAGGGATGCTGAATTTTGTCAAATGCTTTTTCAGCATCCAATGAAATGACCATGTGGTTTTGTTTATGTAGTGGATTGTATTGATGGATTTCCGTATATTGAACCAACCCTGCATTCCCGGGATAAAGCCTACTTGATCATGGTGGATGATCGTTTTGATGTGTTCTTGGATTCGGTTGGCAAGAATTTTATTGAGTATTTTTGCATCGATGTTCATAAGGGAAATTGGTCTGAAGTTCTCTTTCTTTGTTGGATCTTTTTGTGGCTTTGGTATCAGCGTAATTGTGGCTTCGTAGAAGGAATTGGGTAGTGTTCCTTCTGTTTCTATTTTGTGGAATAGTTTGAAGAGTATTGGTGTTAACTCTTCTTTGAAGGTCTGGTAGAATTCTGCACTGAAGCCATCTGGTCCTGTGCTTTTTTTGGTTGGAAGACTTTCTATGACTCCTTCTATTTCTTTAGGCATTATGGGACTGTTTAGATGGTCTAGTTGGTCCTGATTTAATTTTGGTATTTGGTATCTGTCAAGGAAATTGTCCATTTCCTCCAGATTCTCCAGTTGTGTTGAATACAGGCTCTTGTAGTAGGATCTGATGATTTTTTGGATTTCCTCAGTTTCCGTTGTTATCTCTCCCTTTTCATTTCTAAGTTTGTTAATTTGGATACTTTCTCTGTGCCCTTTGGTCAGTCTGACTAAGGGTTTATCTATCTTGTTGATTTTCTCAAAGAACCAGCTCCTGGTTTTGTTGATTTTTTGTATGGTTCTCTTTGTTTCTACTTGATTGATTTCGGCCCTGAGTTTGATGATTTCCTGCCTTCTACTCCTCCTGGGTGAAATAGCTTCTTTTTGTTCTAGGGTTTTCAGGTGTGTCATTAAGCTGGTAATGTATGCTCTCTCCATTTTCTTTTTGGAGGCACTCAGGGCTATGAGTTTTCCTCTTAGCACTGCTATCATTGTGTCCCATAGATTTGGGTATGTTGTGTTTTCATTTTCATTGTGTTCTAAAAAGTCTTTAATTTCTTTCTTTATTTCTTCCTTGACCAAGGTATCATTGAGTAGAGTATTGTTCAGTTTCCACGTGTATGTGGGTTTTCTGTTGTTTCTGTTGCTATTGAAGACCACTTTTACTCCATAGTGATCAGATAGGAGGCATGGGATTAGTTCTATCTTCTTATATTTGTTGAGGTCTGTCTTGTGACCAATTATATGGTCGATTTTGGAGAAGGTACCATGAGGTGCTGAGAAAATGTATATTCTTTTGTTTTAGGATAGAATGTTCTATATATATCTGTTAAATCTAATTGGTCCAAAGCTTCAATTAGTTTCATTGTGTCCCTGTTTAGTTTCTGTTTTCCTGATCGGTCCATTGAGGAAAGTGCAGTGTTGAAGTCACCCACAATTATTGTGTTAGGTGCAATGTGTGCTTTTAGTTTTAATAAAGTTTCTTTTACGAAAGAGGGTGCCCTTGCATTTGGGGCATAGATGTTCAGGATTGAGAGTTCTTCTTGTTGTATTTTTCCTTTGACCAGCAAGAAGTGTCCCTCAAGGTCTCTTTTGATGACTTTGGGTTGAAAGTCAATTTTATCTGATATTAAAATGGCTACTCCAGCTTGTTTCCTGAGACCATTTGCTTGTAAAATTGTCTTCCAGCCTTTTACTCTAAGGTAGTGTTTGTCTTTGACCCTGAGGTGTGTTTCCTGTAAGCAGCAAAATGTAGGGTCCTGTTTACGTATCCATTCAGTTAGTCTGTGTCTTTTTATTGGGGCATTAAGTCCATTGATGCTAAGAGATATTAAGGAATAGTGATTGTTACTTCCTATCATTTTTGACGTTATTTTTTAAATTTGAATGCTTAACTTCTTTTGGGTTTGATGAAAGGTTACTATCTTGCTTTTTCCAGGGTGAAGTTCCCATCCTTGTATTGGTGTTGTCCTCCTATTATCCTTTTTAGGGCTGGGTTTGTGGATAGATATTGGGTAAACTTGGTTTTGTCATGAAATATCTTAGTTTCTCCATCTATGGTGATTGAGAGTTTTGCTGGATATAGTAGTTTTGGTTGGCATTTGTGTTCTCTTAGAGTCTGCATGAGATCTGCCCAGGACCTTCTAGCCTTCATAGTCTCAGGTGAAAAGTCTGCTGTGATTCTGATAGGTCTTCCTTTATATGTTACTTGGCCTTTTTCTCTTACTGCCTTTAGTATTCTTTCTTTGTTTAGAACATTTGGTGTTTTGATTATTATGTGACGGGAAGTATTTCTGTTCTGGTCCAGTCTGTTTGGAGTTCTGTAGGCTTCTTGTATATTCATGGGCATCTCTCTCTTTAGGTTAGGGAAGTTTTCTTCCATAATTTTATTGAAGATATTTGCTGGCCCTTTAAGTTCTAAATCTTCACTCTCATCTATGCCTATAATCCTTAGGTTTGGTCTTCTCATTGTGTCCTGGATTTCCTGGATATTTTGGGTTACAAGCTTTTTGCATTTTGCATTTTCTTTAACTGTTGAGTCCATGGTTTCTATGGAATCTTCAGCATCTGAGATTCTTTCTTCTATCTCTTGTTTTCTGTTGTTGATATTTGCATCTCTGTCCCCTGATTTATTCCCAAGGCTTTCTATCTCCAAAGTTGTCTCCCTTTGAGTTTTCTTAGTTGTTTCTACTTCTGATTTTAGATCCTGGATGGTTTTGCTTAGCTCCTTCACTTGCATGTTTGTGTTTTCCTGTAATTCTTTAAGAGATTTTTGTGTTTCCTCTTTCATGAGCTCAGCCTGTTGACCAAAGTTCTCCTGTATTTCTTTAAGAGATTTTTGTGTTTCGTCTTTCATGACCTCAGCCTTTTGACCAAAGTTCTCCTGTATTTCTTTAAGTGTTTTTTGCATTTCCTCCTTGTTGGCTTTTGTATTCTCCTGGATTTCTTTCAATGATTTTTGTGTTTCCCTTGCAAGGGCTTCTAACTTTTGATCCATTTTCTCCTGAATTTCTTTAAGTATGTCCTTCATGTGTTCCTGTACCAGCATCATGACCAGTGATTTTAAATCCAAATCTTGTTTTACTGGTGTGATGGGGTATCCAGGACATGTTGGTAGAGGAGAATTGGGTTCAGATGTTGCCATATTGCCTTGATTTCTGTTAGTGACGTTCCTGCGTTTGCCTTTTGCCATCTAGTTCTCACTGGTGTTAGTTTGTCTTGTCAGTGCTGGACTCACCAGTGCAAGCTGCCCCTTCCCAGTTGGCCTCTGGTGCACAGCTTACCTCCTGCACTGCTTGTAGACAGGGTGCTGCTGCCCAGGCTGTTCAGATCCCAAAGCAGGCACCCAAAGGCTCCCGCTGGGGCCCGCTGGATTCACTGGAGCACACTGACTTCTCCCAGCTGGCCGCCCGGAAACCCAGCTAGCCACTTGCAGGACTTGGATATGTGGTGCTGCCGCCCAGGCTGATCTGGGCAGCAGAACTCCCAACCAGGTTGGTGCACACAAGGCTAGCCTAGCTGCTCAGGCCCTGAGTCTAGGCAAAAGCCTGGCAGGCCAATGTTGGTGCAAAGCTCCCCTCAGCTGTGGGTGTTAATTGGGTGTGTCAGGTGGCTAGGATGGTGGCATACGCGAGTTCCCTGAGAGTGCTGGGAGAGTCTGCTGGGCTAACAACCTCCTGGCTGGGTCAGCACACAGATGGCCCAACGAGCAGCCCAGGGCCTGGGGGCAGTCCAGGGCCTGACCGTCTGAGACCCCTGCTATGTCCTCCTTGGGCTATGCCTGTTAGCTGGTTTGGTTTTGCCTGCTAGGACTCTCTGGCTTCCCGTAGTCAAAATGGCGGTGGTGCGCAAACTGGCCCGGATAAACAACCTCCTGGCCGGGTTGGCACACAGATGGCCCACCGAACAGCCCAGGGCCTGGGGGCAGTCCAGGGTCTGACCGTCTGAGACCCCTGCTATGTCCGCCTTGGGCTATGCCTGTTAGCTGGTTTGGTTTTGTCTGCTAGTCTCTCTGGCTTCCCGTAGGCAAAATGGCGGCGGTGCGCGCCGGCCCGGGCAAACAAGCTCCTGGCTGGGTCGGCACACAGATGGCCCACCGAGCAGCCCAGGACCTGGGGGAAGTCCAGGGCCTGACCGTCTGAGACCCCTGCTATGTCTGCCTCGGGCTATGCCTGTTAGCTGGTTTGGTTTTGCCTGCTAGGTCTCTCTGGCTTCCCGTAGGCAAAATGGCGGTGGTACGCGATAAACAACCTCCTGGCTGGGTCGGCACACAGATGGCCTACCGAGCAGTCCTGGGCCTGGGGGCAGTCCAGGGCCTGACCGTCTGAGACCCCTGCTATGTCCGCCTTGGGCTATGCCTGTTAGCCGGTTTGGTTTTGCCTGCTAGGTCTCTCTGGCTTCCTGTAGGCAAAATGGCGGCGGTGCGCGCCGGCCCAGGCAAACAAGCTCCTGGCTGGGTTGGCACACAGATGGCCCGCCGAGCAGCCCAGGACCTGGGGGCAGTCCGGGGCCTGACCATCTGAGACCCCTGCTATGTCCGCCTTGGGCTATGCCTGTTAGCTGGTTTGGTTTTGCCTGCTAGGTCTCTCTGGCTTCCCGTAGGCAAAATGGCGGCGGTGCGCGCCGGCCCAGGCAAACAAGCTCCTGGCTGGGTTGGCACACAGATGGCCCGCCGAGCAGCCCAGGACCTGGGGGCAGTCCGGGGCCTGACCGTCTGAGACCCCTGCTATGTCCGCCTCGAGCTATGCCTGTTAGCCGGTTTGGTTTTGCCTGCTAGGTCTCCCTGGCTTCCCTTAGGCAAAATGGTGGTGGTGCGCGCGCTGGCCCGGGAGGAAAAAAACCTCCTGGCCGGGTTTGCACCCCGGTGGACCTCCAATCAGCCCAGGGCCTGGGTGCAGGCCAACGCCCGTCGGGCTTAGACCCTCGCGATGTTGGTCTCGGGTTATATTTGCGTACCTCAGTCTGATTTCTCTGGCGACCGAGAACCAATATGGAGCCCTGGTAACTGACTGGCGGGAGGCAGAGTTCTGATGTGGCTTCTGTGTGGTGAAAGGCACCGTAGATCCGCCGCTGCTTGCAGCCTGGCTGGCCAGCGATGGCCAGTGGTCGTGGGCGCCGGGTCTGCCTGGACCCTGTCCGCTTGGTTCTACTGCTGATGGCCCTTCCTCTGGACCAGCTGCTGCTGCTGCTGCTGCTGCTGCTGCTGCTGCTGCTGCTGCTGCTGCTGCTGCTGCTGCTGCCACCGCCGGTCTCTTCTCCACTATATTTTGATGATGACTGTAGGGAGCTGCTTGCCCGTTAACTGTCATTAACTGTCTTTAACTGTCGTTAACTGCTTGAAGAAGATCTTCCTGTGTTGCGTCATTCCTTGCCTGCGAGGGTGGACGTGACAACTGATGCCGAAACCCGGGACAAGAAACTCTCCTCGTTCGTGGGGTTTGAAGATCAGAACGTCTCGCAGTCAGGGTAGCGTGCTGGTAAGTTCCCGGTTAAATGGGACAATAAAGTTCCCGGTTAAATGGGACAATAAAGTTCCCGGTTAAATGGGACAATAAAGTTCCCGGTTAAATGGGACAATAAAGTTCTCAGTGAGAGACAATAAAGTTCCCAGGCAAAGTGGGACAAAAGGGACCGTTAAAAACGGACAGCCTGTTCCTCTCTGTAAACAAAGAGGGAGGGAAAAGTTTGCAGAAGGCAAACCGAAAGTGAAAGCAAAGTCCGTGGAGGTTTAAGTTCGCAGATTAGCAACCTAGTGAAAAGTAAAGAGTTACAATTTATGGACCCTGCTCTGATAGCAGTGTCCTACATTTTTTTCTGCTTTCTTTTTGTAAAAGGACTTAGAGCCTTAATTTTTAGAACCTCACAGTCTCATCCAATTTTTCTGGCTCTTCAGGAGCTGCTTTTATCAAAGAATTTAAAGATCAAGAAATCGACCTTAGAGAGATTTCTTTTTTTTTTCAAATGATTTCCCCTTTTCTAGCCCCCCACTCCCAGAAAGTCCCGCAAGCCCCTTCTCTTCCCCTGTCCTCCCACCCACCCCTTCCCACTTCCCCGTTCTGGTTTTGCTGAATACTGTTTCGCTGAGTCTTTCTAGAACCAGGGGCCACTCCTCCTTTCTTCTTGTACCTCATTTGATGTGTGGATTATGTTTTGGGTATTCCAGTTTTCTAGGTTAATATCCACTTATTAGTGAGTGCATACCATTATTCACCTTTTGAGTCTGGGTTACCTCACTTAGTATGATATTCTCTAGCTCCATCCATAAGAGAGATTTCTTAATGAATGTAATACCGTGGCACCCTGGTTCGCTGTTTATGGCAGTCTAACGGTCGACTGCTGGGATAGGTTAGGGAAGGATCTGGACTTAGCCTGGGATCAGGGCACACTCAAAGGAGGAGTAAAACCTATTTGGAAGCTTGTTAGGGGCTGTTTAGAAGATAAAAAATGCTGTAAGGCCATAGAAGATGGACAAACTGCTTTAGAAATCTTACAAGAAGAAAGATCAGAAAAGGCAGAGAGTGTTAAGGAAAAAGGGGCAAAGTCTCTCTACCCTGCCTCAGAAGGGTTAGGAGATTTCAGTTCGGAAGATTCTGATCTTGAGGAGGAGGAGATACATGCTCTGGTTGAACAGTTGGAGGGAGCGAGCCTAAAACAGAGGAAGAAACTTAGAGATAAGTCAGGGGTGGCAGCGCCATCAATAGGTGTGGCCGTCCCCACCCTGCCAGCACCTTCCACTCCTACACCTAATCTAGAGACTACCCAGTATACAGGGAGTTCCTTTTGTCCACAAGTTTGGTCACAGGTTCGCACCGAGTTCTCTTTAGCTTATCTAGTGTTTCAGAATCCACAAGGGCAAAGGAGTCATGAGCCTTTAGACTTTAAAGTTATTAAATCTCTGGCCGAATCAGTTCGAAATTATGGAACATCCGCTGCCTTCACGGTGGCTCAAGTTGAGGCTCACACTAGGCACTGTATGACTCCTGGGGATTGGAGTTCATTGGTTCGTGCCTGCCTAAGCCCAGGACAATACCTTGATTGGAGAGCATTCCTTATAGAATTTGCAACTGAGCAGGAGGCAGTTAACATAGCGGTGGGCAACCCACAATGGGATAGGGATATGCTCCTGGGTCAAGGAAGGTACGCCAACCAACAGACTGGTTATCCGGTGCAAGTATACAATCAAGTCAATGATATTTGTATAAAAGCTTGGAAGTCCCTACACAATAAAAGGGAGGTAACAGGAAATCTTACTAAGGTTATTCAAGGGCCTATGGAGCCTTTCTCTGATTTTGTTGCTCGACTCCTCGAGACTGCCACCAGAATTTTTGGCAATGTGGATTTGGCAGGGCCCCTAATAATGCAGCTTGCTTTTGAACAATGCACAAAGGAGTGCCATGCAGCTATAACCCCGTTCAAAAACAAGGGGATAGAGGAATAGATGAAAGCGTGCAGAGAGTTAGGAGGGCCGCTGACTAATGCAGGTCTTGCTGCGGCTGTGGTGCAATCAACACAGAACAGGAAGCCACAGTCAGGAGCTTGCTTCAGGTGTGGAAAGCTGGGCCATCTTAAAAAACAATGTCTGGAAAGAGGAAGCACAGGCACAGATGAAATTTTTCTACACCCTAGACAACCTGGATTGTGTCCCAAGTGCAAAAATGGAAATCATTGGGCTAATGAGTGTAGGTCCTTTAAGGACATACATGGACAGCCCCTTCCGTCTGGCTATGGAGGTGCTCGGCCAAAAAATGGCCAGCAGGGCCCTTGTCCCCAGGGCCCACAAATATATGGGGCCATAGAGGAACAAACCACCAGTCCCACATCAGAGAGATGGCCATCCCTTCGCTATCCAAGGGACCGTGGAGAGCCACTGCTGGTTCTGCAGGATTGGACCTCTGCTCCACCTCCAGGCTCGTATTAACTCCTCAAATGGGAGTCCAAATAATTGATACTGTTTTTAAAGGACCCCTTGACCCTGATACCGTGGACCTACTCATTGGTAGATCATCCACTGCTTTGAGAGGCTTAATAGTGCACCCGGGGATTATTGATCCAGATTTCAAAGGAATAGTCAAGATAATGGTAGAGTCCCCAAAAGGAATTACAGTTATTTCCCCAGGAGATAGAATAGCTCAGCTCATTGTGCTCCCTAGTTTGCATGCAAAGTTTCCAGCTCAGAAAATAAATAGGGGGAAAAAAGGGTTCGGATCCACTGGCAATGACCTTACATTTTTGGCACTGGATTTAGACCAGCGCCCCATTGTAGAATTGCAAATTGAAAATAGACAAATTCAGGGACTACAGGACACTGGAGCTGACAAAAGCATAATAGCTAAAAAGGATTGTCTGGCAAGCTGGCCAATCCAGATCTCCTCTCAAACATTACAGGGCTTGGGATATGCAAAGGCCCCGGATATTAGTGCAAGACAGCTCAAGTAGCAAGATCAGGAAGGACACTCTGGCGTGATACAGCCCTATGTCCTAGATTTGCCAATCACCCTATGGGGGAGGGATTTGCTGAAGAATATGGGCTATAAATTAACCAATGAATATTCGGAAGTCTCGCAACAACTCATGAAGCAGATGGGGCATTACCCCAGAAGGGGCATTGGGAAATTTTTACAAGGAAGAACTAGCCCAGTTGTTGCTCAACAAAGACCCGATTGGCAAGGTCTGGGTTTTTCCTAGGGGCCATTGAGGAGGGTATTCCCATCACATGGAAGACAGAGGAACTGGTGTGGGTTCCTCAATGGCCCCTTTCCTCTGAAAAGCTTGCAGCATCTCATTCCTTAGTAAGTGAACAGCTCTCCCTTGGGCACACTCAAACCTCAGTATCTCCTTGGAACATACCCGTTTTTGTTATAAAAAAGAAAACAGGAAAATGGAGGCTGCTTCATGACCTCCGCGCTATTAATCAACAAATACAAGTGATGGATCCAGTGCAGCGAGGCCTTTCCTTGTTGTCTGCCTTACCTAGCCATTGGCCAGTCATAGTAATCGATATAAAAGACTGTTTTTTTTCAATCCCCCTCTGCATTAAAGACAGGGAGCGGTTTGCATTTACCATCTCTTCCTGTAATCACGAGGAACCAGATAAAAGGTATGAATGGAAAGTGTTACCCCAGGGCACGACTAATAGTCCCACTATGTGTCAAGTATTTGTGAGTGCTGTCATCGCTCCTCTAAGAGAGCAATATTCCAGAGTAGGATATCACTACATGGATGATATCCTTCTGAGTAATAAAGATGAGAAGGTTTTGGACCAGGCTTATGAAGAGCTAATAAGATTATTGAGAAGAAAGCAATTGTTTGTTGCCCCTGATAAGGTTCAAAAAACCAGTGTAGTCTCTTATTTAGGAGCAAGATTGGATCCTCTTACAGTAGTTCCACAAAAGATTGAAATTAGAAAGGATAATCTCAAGACACATAATGACTTTCAGAAGTTGTTGGGTGATATAAACTGGATCCGAAGCTATTTGAAAATACCTAATTATGAATTAAGACCATTATTCAGTCTTTTGACCGGTGATTCAGCCCTGGATTCTCCTAGACAACTAACTAAGGAGGCTCGAGTGGCCTTGAGGAAGGTAGAGCAAGGACTACAGGATGCAGTACTATATCGTTGCACAGAGGACTTGGATATCATCCTGTGCATTCTGCCTACTTATTTGCAGCCTACAGGGCTGTTATGGCAGGCAGGACCCTTATTATGGATTCATCCTAAAGCCTCACCAGCAAAATCCATAGAGCATTACCCCACTGCTGTTGCAAAATTGGCCTTTAATGGAATACAACAGTGTGTGCAGTTTTTTGGAAGATATCCAGCCTCCCTGATTATTCCATATACTGCTTTTCAAGTACAAATATTATGTGGAGCAATTGATGACTGGGCCATATTGCGCTGTAGTTTCCATGGTATTATAGATAATCATTATCCCAAGCACCCTTTGCTTTTCTTTTTTAAAGAACATCCTGTTGTGTTTCCAAAAGTAACTGCACAAAATCCTTTGCCAGATGCTCCCAATATATTTACAGATGGATCAAAAACTGGATGTGGGGTGCATATGGTAGAACATCAGAAACCAGTCCTGTATCAGTTCCAGCCAAATTCTCCACAGGTGGTTGAGTTGCAAATTGTCTTGGACGTCTTTAAAAAATGCCTTTTTCCCTTTAATTTGCTTTCCAATTCGGCATATGTGGTAAATGCGGTAAAAATTCTAGAGGTAGCTGGACCTATAAAACAAAGCAGTACTGTTTGTCAATTACTGAGAGAGTTACAATAGATCATTTGGCTGAGAGAGTCAAAATTTTTTATACAACATATTCGAGCTCATACAGGCTTACCTGGCCCATTAAGTGAAGGAAATGATCTGGTTGATCGTTGCACTAGAATGGAATATGCCTTTTTGAGTTCTGTTTTGGAAAATGCCCGAATTTTTCATAAGCAATTTCATATTCCTTCAAAGACCTTGCAACGAAGGTTTGGATTATCCCGAGCAGATGCCAGACAAATTGTGCTCGAATGTCAACAATGTACTGTTTATAATCATCCCCCTAGTTTAGGAATTAATCCAAGAGGTTTGCTACCTTTAAAAATTTGGCAAATGGATATTACTCATATTTTTGAATTTGGAACTTTAAAATATGTTCATGTTTCTGTGGATACTTGTTCTGGCATCATTCATGCTACAGCCTTGAGTGGAGAGAAGACACGTAATGTTATTACACATTGCCTTGAAGCATGGGTGGCTTGGGGGCAACCTCAACAGCTTAAGACAGACAATACAGCTCAGTATACCTGCCTATACAGCTCAGTCTTTTCAATCCTTTTGCAAGCAAATGAATATAATCTTGAATCATGGTCTACCCTATAATCCTCAGGGCCAAGGCATTGTTGAACATGCTCATCGTACCCTTAAGGAATGTTTAACAAAACAAAAAGAGGGAATTGGGTATAGTAGAACACCCAAAGAACGACTTTCATTGGCATTATTTACTTTAAATTTTTTGAATCTGGATAATGATGGTTTGGCTGCATCTGATCGGCACCAATGCCCTAATAATACCTTGAAGGGTTATGTTAAATGGAAGGATGTGCTTACTGGATTATGGCATGGCCCTGATCTAGTGTTGGTGTGGGTGAGAGGTTCTGTTTGTGTGTTTCCTCAGACTCAACAAGATCCACTGTGCGTGCCTGAGCGGCTGACCAGACGCTGCAATGAAAATGAAGATCCTCCTGCTGTTACTGACTCTCGACGAAACGTTGATGCTGGTGTATATGGAGCCAAGATGGGCGATCTTGTCGGTGTTCCCGAGACCCATGCCGATATGCCATGATACTAAGCTGTTTCCTTGTCTTTCTAGTTCTAACAAGTCTCTTGATATACCTTATTCACATTTAAAGAAGAGGGAAGTGCAAATGAAAACTATGGCCTTGCCATCCTTTTGATAGTACTTTCAATTGTTTGCCTGTGGTGCATCTGCAGGATGATGTGTATCCAACAAAGACAGGTTGCAATGATGGTACAGGCATTCACAGCCATTGAAGCTGGACAGTCCTCCTAGGCCTGGCTGGCAGCTATGAAGGCCTAATAAGATGCTTTCCACGCTCAGGATGCGAGGCTAAGCACTGCACTCAGGGGCCCATGATTGGAGAGCCCTTGAGGGGAGCATGTTTGACTGCACATGGGTTGGTACCCCAGAACCTGTCTCTGAGCAAAAGGTACCGGATGGGTTTGATGAAATCCACTGGGCTGATGGCTCAGAAGGGCGTCGAAACAAGGTCCATGAGTCCACCCGATGGGCAAATGATATATCAGAGGTCAAACCTCTACTCTCGCCTGAATGCGTGTTTAAAAAGAAAAAGGAGGAACTGTAGGGAGCTGCTTGCCCGTTAACTGTCGTTAACTGTCGTTAACTGTCGTTAACTGTTAACAAGTCCTTATTTGGGTGGAGCCTATTGAGTCTTGCACCTTCCACGTGGATACAACCTATCAGCAATGCCCACGTGGCTAAGCCTGATTGGCTGGCTATTAGTATTTAAGGGCTGGGCTGATTCTCTCGGGGTCAGAAGAAGAAGAAGTACAGGAGAGAGAAGAAGTAGTACAGGGGAGAAGAAGAAGTAAAAGAGTCCTGAGTAAACTGCTTGAAGAAGATCTTCCTGTGTTGCGTCATTCCTTGCCGGTGAGGGTGGACGCGACAGATGACATCACTCATTGTGTTACAGAAATAAAGTATTTTAGGACATTAATGAAGCTACTATGACTTTCCCTAGATTTACAAACTCACAGATGCTAATATCATGCTTAATGTATTTTAATGTTACAGTTCATGTGCATTCAATGCCTCCTAAGGTATTAATCAATTTTTTTATGAATGCTGTGCCTATGAGAGTTGGAAACTCTGTATTTTAGTGGAACAAGATATGAATAGGTTGCACAGTCTGAATTCATGTTCCCAAACACACTAACATATAAGGTAATACTAAATGGAATCTGAAGTGTGTGTGTGTGTGTGTGTGTGTGTGTGTGTGTGTGTGTGAGAGAGAGAGAGAGAGAGAGAGAGAGAGAGAGAGAGAGAGAGAGAGAGAGAGTATGTGTGTGAGTGTGTGTATCAATCTGTGCATGTAAATGTAATAAAAGTGCTCATAAATTAGGGGGTTATTGTGGTGTATATGTGTGCAGGGTTAGTATAGAGTGAGAGAAGAATGTTTTAAAATTAAAATATTAGTATTTAAAAACTGCAAAATTAAGAAATAATATGCCCTCAGTTATATTCTCATTTGACTGGAGGGACACTGAACTCTTTAGTACTTTTAATAAGTAGCAGTAACCCTATCGCTAAATTTAGAAAAGTCTGTTTTATTTATCCTTTTTTTTTAATTTTTTGTTTTGTTTTTTTGAGACAGGGTTTCTCTGTGTATCCCTGTGGGTTCCTGGAACTCACTCTGTAGACCAGGATGGCCTTGAACTCAGAAGTCCGCCATCCTCTGCCTCCCAATTGCTTGGGTTACAGGCGTGTGCCACCACTGCCCAGCTCCTTTTTTTTAATTAATTATTTTGTTTATTTACATTTCGAATATTATTTCTTTTCCAAATTACCCCTCTGACAGCATCCATTTCATTCCCACCCACCCCTGCCTCCTCCTGGGTGCTCCTCCACCCTCCAATCCACCCACTCCATTTTTGCATTAGAAAACCTTACATTCTAATTCCACTGGCTTTAGGATAAGTCATCTATTTTTTCATTCACAAACTCCCATCTATGTGAGACCTAAATTTTATCACAGAATAGTGAAGATGATATTGATAAATTACCATGTCAAGAAAAACCAACAGGCAAGCAAGAGTGGTAAAACAGAATGAATGTGTTTAGGAATCTAACCTCATACCTTAGATGCAATCAGCACTGTAACAAGTTTAAGAAGTGTTCCAAAAGAACCAATAAGCAGCTGAGTCAGATGCAGATATGTACACCCAACCAACGAACAGAAGCTGCTGACTCCGGTGGCCAAATCAGGGAAAATCTTGGAGAAACTGAGCAGAAGGGTGATCCTGTAGAAGGACCAGCATTGTCAAGTAACCTGAAAACCCCAAATATCTCAGACACGGGACCACCAAACAAGCAGCATACACCGGCTGATATGAGGCCCCCAACACATATACAGCAGAATCCTGCCTGGTCTGACTCAGTCAAAGAAGATGCACCTAGCCCTCAAGAGACTAGAGGCCACAGGGAGTGGGGAGGTCTGGTGGGCTACTAGGTGTGAAGGGCAGGACCATCATCATGCAGACAGGGGAGTAGGTGTGGCATGTGGAAGAATAGATGGTGGGCCAGGAGGGGGATAAAATCTAGACTGTAAATATAGATTAAACAAAAATTTTAAACAATATTAAAAAGAATATGAAACATTATTGCAATTGCACAGAATTTTGGAGTATTTGTAGACAGGGATGATGTGCTTCCAAGGTTTTATTTACTTTTATCTATAACAATGCATTTATGGAAAGCAATTATTCGTTAATGTTTTTGCAAGCATGGGCATTTGGGTCAACAGTGAAGAGAATTCACTGGCCATGTTGAATATTTGATTTCTGTTTCTCTATCCATGTCAGGCTTTCAGAGGTGTCTCTGTGTTTAACTCTAGGGTCACTGGAGGCCTTTTACTTTCAGTTGCACTTGTATTCACAGGCAAGCACCTGCGTACCTACTGCACACACATATACATGAGTAAAATAATAAAAATGATGTAACTTTTATTGCATGTATTGTTCTAAGTAAGGTTGGTTCATATTTGTTTTATTAGAAATAATTTTATAATACTTTGTATAATAATTTTGAGTATGAGGGGAGAATATATGTATTTTTGAACACACCTTGTAGGATTAGGCTGTATCATTTTATTAAATAGAACTGTGGATGAACTCATTTGGTCATATTTAGTTTTAGGGGTTTATCTACTTTGATATCATACAGGGCACAAAGGTCCTTTAAGGCATTGATTTCCTTATAAGTGTTTAAAAGCTAAAGCTACGTGTCTCCCATTTATATGTAGCAAACACGGAACAACTAATCTTTTGAGTAATTTGGGTTATGCATTTGATAGCACAATTTGAATAACTGTGGCTAAGTGTGCAATAATATTTTTAACCCATAATATTGCAGTAAAATATACTGGGTGTTTATAAAAATTTTAAATACTAGATTCCTCATATTCTATGCATTATGAATCAAAAATAATGTGAAAAATTCATAGATATAAAATCATGTGAATTTTTGAAGTGGGGTTGTCTAGATCATGAATAAAGATAATTTTCTTAGCAATTTTTTGAATGTTGAAAGTAATCATTGGTCCTCTTCATTAATGTGACAGAGACTTTGAACCTTGAATACCACCATCCAACTAGTACAGTCCAGTTGACCTTTTGCCATTTTCTGTTCTCCACTGGCGCCTGCAATTACACGGTGACCAGAAAACATAGGGACACATAATTTAATATAAAAAGAATAAGTAAATATTATTAAAATTCATGTTTAGAATGTAATATAAATTTAATTTTAGAAGGGATCCGTTATAATAAATTTGTGTAGAAAATCTTAACTTCAGTTTCAATATAAATATTTTCTTTGTGAAATGACATCTTCCAAGAATTTTCAATGAATACAATGTGGATGTTCATGAAGAATGTGTTCCTTAAAGGGACACTGTTAATGATCACATTTCTATGAAGACTTACTTAGGACAGGGATAGTTCTTGTTAGTGTTGATGCATTTTACACCCATTCTGCATCCCATTTTTGGAGGAGAATTGGTGATTGTGATGGATTTAGCACAGTCACAAACACTCAATTGTCTTTTTGGAAATGCCATTTACTTGGAGGCAGCATAGTCAAAGCATCTGGCTCCCATTCCATCCTTCCAGAATTTTTTGGGAAAAGGACCTCAGTCAGAACTCCATACCAAGGGCAGATCTGAGAAAAATTAGCTACATGCCTGTATCAGTAGTGTTACCAATTGCTTCCATAACTAAGTTATAATAGCATGTTTATATATACATATATTCATATATGCATATATATATACACACATACACATATATACATATATGCATATATGCGTATATATATACATACATATATATGTATAACACATATACACATAAACACATATACAATTATTCACATATACACATTTACATATATACATATATATACAGATACACATATACATATATACATATATACATATATATACATATATACATGTATACACATGTACACATATACACACACACACACACACACACACACACACACACATATATATATATATATATATATATATATATATATATATATACCATATATGTGTTGAGGGACTCATATCAGTTAGTGGCATAGTGTCTGAAGGATCTTGGTTGTCCGGGTAGTTGAGACTGTGGGTCTTCCTATGGGTCACCCTCCTCCTCAGCTTATTAAAACTATTCCCTAATTCAACCACTGGGTTCCACAGCCTCTACCCATTTTTGGATATAGTGTTTTTGTATTTAAGAACAGAAAAAGATCATTTCTACCTCAGACTACTGGCCAATATATTGAAGATTAGGTGAAAAACAGGCAGTATTCTGACATAAATGTGCTCCCACAGGAAATAAGAAAATATCTGATTTCATCTTTGTAAATTGCTTAGTTAATTTGTTTGACTTGATAGATGGTTTCTATGTGTAGACATGTCTGTTCTGGAACTCACTTCTATGTGAGGTCATAGATTCAACTGTCTTATCAAATTTTATTGGAAGTTACCAGGGGAGAAATGTCCGCAAAAGCAAAATGATGAATACATTTTTAATAAGGATTTGAGAATTTTATTTCTTCCAGAGTAAACAAAGCAAGTGAATGAATGAACACTTTATGGAGAAAGTTCACAAGATCGGCAGATATGATACTTCTAGGCATCACTAGAAGAGTCAGTGAGAGTGATTTCAAAACTAGATACATATGCACTGTAATCCAAGAATTGATAGATCTATGCCAAGGTTTAACAGAAGTCTTAATTTATTTCTTCAGCAATATGATTTCTCCCTAATCTTTTGGATATAATTTCTGTCTGGTCTTATTAAAATGATGTAGATCTTGGGTACAAAGATGCACCCGAGCACCCATGACCTTGCCCTTGGTGCTATGGTAAACAGGGAGGAAGGTGACCCAGACACTGCAGAACACTAGCATGCTGAAGGTTAAGAACTTGGCTTCATTGAATGTGTCAGGCAGATTCTTTGCCATAAAAGCCACAGTGAAGCTTCCAAGGGCCAGGCAGGCCAAGTATCCCAGGACACAGTAGAATGCACTAACTGGGCCCTTGTTGCACAAAATGATGATTTGGCCATGCTCAGAGTGTTTATCAATATCAACAAAGGGAAGAGAAACTGCTAGTCATATCGCACACAGAATACATTGGAATAGGGAACATATGGGGGAAATGTAGTTGGATGGTCCAGATACAAGTAATTTTCTCAACCTTCTTCCGAGGTCTGTGACTTTGAAAGCCAGAACCACAGTAATTGTTTTGGCCAGAACAGTGGAAACAGCCACTGTGAACGCAATTCCAAATGTGATCTGCTGCAAGATACAGGTCATTCTGTTAGGATGGCAAATGAATAATAAGGAGCACAGAAAACAGAACATGAGTGACATGGGTAATATGGAGCTGAGGATTCTGTTATTGGCCTTCACAATAGGAGTCTCATGGTGCTTGACAAAGACACAGAGTATCACAGCTGTGAATGCAGAGAAACAGAAGGCTATTAAGGCAAGAGCCATACACAAGGGGTCTTCATAGCTTAGAAACATCACACCTTTGTGAATGCATTTGTTGTGTTCTGTGTTGGCATACTGGTATTTTGTCCTATCACAATGTCCCACTGTCCCATCACAATGCCCCTCTGTCCCATCAAATGTCCCACTCACTGATCATAGTGCCCCACTTCCCATCACAATTTACCACTGTCCCATCACAGTGCCCCACTGTCCCATCACAGTGCCCCACTGTCCCATCACAGTGCCCCACTATCCCATCACAGTACCCCACTGTCCAATCACAGTGCCCCACTGTCCCATCACAATGCCCCACTCTCCCATCACAATGCCCCATTGTCCCATCACAGTGCCCCATTGATTCATCACAGTGCCCCACTGTCCCATCACAAAGCCCCATTGTCCCATCACAATGACACATTGTCACATCACAATGCCCCACTGTCCCATCACAATGACCCACTGTCCCATCACAGTGCCCCACTGTCCCATCACAATTTCCCACTGTCCCATCACAATGACACATTGTCACATCACAATGCCCCATTGTCCCATCACAGTGACACACTGTCACATCACAATGCCCCATTGTCCCATCACAATGCCCCACTCTCCCATCACAATGCCCCACTGTCTCATCACAATGCCCCATTGTCCCATCACAGTGCCCCACTGTCCCATCACAATGCCCCATTGTCCCATCACAGTGACACACTGTCACATCACAATGCCCCATTGTCCCATCACAATGCCCCACTCTCCCATCACAATGCGCCACTGTCCCATCACAATGCCCCATTGTCCCATCACAGTGCCCCACTGATACATCACAGTGACCCACTGTTCCATCACAATGCTCCATTGCCCCATGACAGTGCTCCATTGTCCCATCACAATGCCCCATTGTCCCATCACAGTGCCCCACTCTCCCATCACAATGCCCCATTGTCCCATCACAGTGCCCCATTGATCCATCACAGTGCTCCACTGTCCCATCACAATGCCCCATTATCCCATCACAGTTCTCCATTGTCCCATCACAATGCCCCATTGTCCCATCACAATGATACATTGTCATATCACAGTGCCCCACTGTTCCATCACAATGACCCACTGTCCCATCACAGTGCCCCACTGTCCCATCACAATTTCTCACTGTCCCATCACAATGACACATTGTCACATCACAATGCCCCATTGTCCCATCACAGTGACACACTGTCACATCACAATGCCCCATTGTCCCATCACAATGCCCCACTCTTCCATCACAATGCCCCATTGTCCCATCACAATGCCCCATTGTCCCATCACAGTGCCCCACTGATACATCACAGTGACCCACTGTTCCATCACAATGCCCCATTGCCCCATGACAGTGCTCCATTGTCCCATCACAATGCCCCATTGTCCCATCACAGTGCCCCACTCTCCCATCACAATGCCCCATTGTCCCATCACAATGCCCCATTGTCCCATCACAGTGTCCCACTCTCTGATCATAGTGCCCCAATATCTCATCACATTGCTCCACTGTCCCTTCACAATGCTCCACTGTCCCATCACAATGACACCTTGTCACATCACAATGCCCCATTGTCCCATCACAATGCCCCACTCTCCCATCACAGTGCCCCACTGTCCCATCACAGTGCCCTACTGTCCCATCACAATGCTTTTTTTAGTCAGGGTTCTCCTGAGTCACAGAACATATTGGTAGTCTCGATATATTTAGGGAGTTTCTCGAGGACTCACAGTCTTTAGTCCAACTCCTCAACCATGGTCAGCAGTAGCTTTAGATGCACATCCAAGGATCTAGCAGTTGCTCAGTCCCATGAGGCTAGCAGGCAGAGAAGAGTGTCTGCCTCCTTCCAATGTCCTTATGTAGGTCTCCAACAGAGGGTGTAGCCCAGATTTAAGGCTGTCAGTCTCCAGCAGGGGGCATGTCCCAGATTAAAGACTGTCAGTCTGCAGCAGAGACTGTGGCCCAGATGAAAGCAAAGTGCTACTGTGACTTTAATCCCAGATGATCTTGAACTTGGAGATCTCCTTGTCTTAATCTGCTGGAATTCACAGAAACTATGCTTCAAAATCTCCTCGCCAAGATCCATGTCAGAAACTTGTATCTCTGAGCCTCCAGATTAGGATCACAGGAAAGCTAATTCTGGATTAATTTTGAGATTGTAATTAGGATTCTTAACATTCAGGGCAAAAAAATTGCCTTTTCCATGAGAATATGAAATTTATAACTATACGGCCATGTAGGGCTTCACAGCTCTAACCTTCCCATGCAAGGAAGGACTCTAGAGACCAGGAGAGAGATCACTGTCCATGCACAGGCTTGGTAGTCATTATCTCCAGAAAACACTTATCTCCTGGATGATAGTAGCTGTTATCTGCATAGAGTAATGGGGTGTTGTTACATTTGAGACATTTAGACCACACTTGGTAGCTGTCGGGTGTGGTACACTGTGGTTAATTCAGTAATTGAATAGTTTAGAAGTGGCTAAGGGGCAGAAGAGAGCTGTTTGGGAAATGGATAATTTGGACATTTGTTGACAAATTTGGATACACAACTGTTGGGGAGTGTCTGGTGAGATGGTTCTCTCACAGCCTGACTTACAGAGCATGGAATATATATCATATACATACATATGCGATAACCTTTGTTTTCATCTCTCAGTCAGAGTGTCAGACCTGAGTCATCTTGTTTTCCTGATCCCTCTCCGCAGGCATCATCTCCAAGCAAGACCGTCCTGAGAACGTCCCTCCAGTCCTGAATCTCCATATGCTGAAGGTGTCCCTAGAACTGCCTTCTAACAAGTTCATGCGGCCAAAGCCTAGGAAGAAAGTGGACATCTCAAGTCTTCTGCTGCCAACTTGATGGGCTGGCTCTTCTCTCCATCCTGTCCCAGTTCTCATTAGTTAACACATTTGTCAATAAAGCACACCACTTTCCCATTGTTCTGACACTGACAAATCTCAGTGGCTGAGACCTCTGGCTTTTGAAAGGAGGGGTGATCAACATTTGTGTCCCAGAAGAGTCTCCCGGTTTCTGTTCAGTAGAAGGAAAGCATTAAGAGGAAGGCAAATCCTGTTCCCCATGGTATAGACAATCCCTTGTCTGAACATTGTAGTGTATCCTGGAGAGCTCTGGGCATCTGTGATGTCACCAGTGATATCACAACACCCACTGCTCTCAGGGCTTTCAATTAGTCCCTAGAGAGTTCGTCCATATTTATGTCTGCAAGTTGGAGGAGGAGTCTACTTGAGAGTGAGAATGGGAAGCTTAGAGGAGTGAGAGAGAGGCCAAAGGAAGCTGGCTTTCCATCTCACTGTAAACCAGCAAGGAAGATGTTGTTCTTGGAAAGGCACAGTGAGTCTGAAAGGATAGAAAATAATACAGCCCAACTCTAATGACCACAAGAAATCAGAAGTTTAAAATGCTATCTCGCTTTGTTAGAAACTAGGTAAAGGTCACATTCCAGAGCCCATCCTTTGTTTAGACTTAGCAGAAAGGCCTTGAATAGGTGATTCTGGCCCCACAAGCTAACTGGAAATGGGCTAAGCTTATCTTGCTTCTGTAAACCACTTAAGCCATTACTCCTATACAGGAGTTCATGCAGCTATAGACATTCAAGAAAATAGGAAACAAATTGGTCCACTGAGCCTGGGATGTGATGATTTAAACTGATTGGACTAAAAAACAATGGAGTGGTACAAATCAATTGGCTCGCATTTCGCGGGCTCTCCATGCTAAGAAACGATTGGTTTGTGATTCGCACGCTTTGTTGTAAACTTATAAAAGCTGTCACAATTTGGCACTCGTGGTCCTCATTCCTCTACCCCTGTGTGGTGTATGACTGTGGAACCCAGAATTCTGGAATAAAGAAATCCTCATGCTATTGCATCGAGACCGTTTCTCATGAATGATTTGGGTATCGCCTTCCGAGGTGTGGGGTGCTGGGGAACTCTCGTTTTTCGGGGTCTTACAAGTCATGGATCAGTGATGTGAAAAATCCTGGAGTAGGCACACTTGAACCTGGCTTCCCAGTAATGGCTAACAGGAAATGGTGCCACTGTGAAGCTAATGGACTTTCCTGCTTACCATAATTCCTGAAAGGTGAGGATTCTAGTACATTTTTTGTCCAGCCCCAAAGACAGGAGCTGGCTAATCCAAACCTATTCTGCTGTGAATTTTTATATTTTCCTCTTACTGGCCATGGGGGTGTAACCTTGGGACATAAGGAGACCACAAAAAGTCAGGTAGGAAGTATCTCCCAATTTATACTAGTTCAACACTTTACTCCCTGTTTGTTTTTCTAGGTACAGTGGCTATCAGACTATAGTAACTCAGAGCAAAATATTCTCATGAGACCTTACATTCTCAGACCTCCTCTGACAGCCTTATCTGTGATAATGATACCTAAGCTTCCTCAATCAGCAGATACTGTGTCAGACATGTCTCTAATGCAGCCAAACAACTGTCAGAATCAGACTGGATATATTTTCCAATTCAGGATTGTTTTACTCTTTCAGTTGGAAAAGATTTCAGGCTTTTGATGATGGCTTGCCATACATGACCTTTTAGTCCACAGTCATGAGCCTAGAACCCATGGTACAGCATCTGCTTAAGAACACTGCATATGGGTTCTTGGGGATTGTTTCATTTTTTCTGGATTCCGTACCTACATGGTTTGGGACTCTGAAGCCAAGTTGTAACCTGTGTAGTTGTTAAAAAGTCTGGAAAGGCCTTATCTGATGCTATCATAAGCCGGTATAGGGAGGCAGCCAAAGCACCTGACTGCTTAGATACCCAAATATCTACAGGATGATGGGAGAGCTGAGATCCACAGAGAAGGCATTTCAAACCTGTGCCAAAGTCTTTGGTTTCTCACTGCATCCCAGGTGTGCTCTTTTTCTGTTTGCCACTCAGCCTGGTCTGTGCCTTCCCACTTTGCATCTTTTCTTGTGCTCCTCTAGCTACAGAGGCTGGGGTTTGCCATAAATCTCTACCCCCAACAATTGTTATCAAGAATCAGGAAAAGTATTCAGAGAATCTAACCACTCACCTGATGCCACGCGAGAGAAATGACCTGTGAGATTGACTGGCATTTATCACTAATAAATGTACTGAGAAGTTGGATTAGAGATAAAGTCATTGTTTCAAATCTCATGGTATCATTCTTCAGTCTGTGATGTCCCACTTATCATATATTTTTCAGATCTTTTGTTCTAGGTGGCTGCACCTCCAGGAAGTAACTGTGCCCAATCTCATATCCATAAATGCTTCTCCAAGGAAGAGTGTACCTTGGTACACTTTGGAAACTCTTAGCAGCTTATAAAGTTGTCTTATTTTTGGTTCTAATCCCCACAATAACTTGCAATTTCTGACTGACTTTGCTTCTGAGAACATAATAGGATAGACTGTATCCCCAGTCCTACTGAGTGACATCATGCAACCTGGGCATCCTCCAATTGGATGTGTAGCCTTTGTTCTCCTAGTGCCAGGATAACTGTTTTATAATCACCATAATTTGACAGTACACAGGATCCAGGATATTTCAACCCATGGTATGTGTTCTTTGAGGACCACACTGTGCTGATGTTATGTTTTAGGCCAGTGTTCTGTGAGTCTACACTCTTAGGATAATGTCCTTCCACAAGACATATTCTTTCTAGGAGATTCTGAAATTAGGTCATGGGCAGGTAATATCACACCTGCAGAGATTAGATAATGAGAACAATGAAGCCTCTGAGAACTACAAGAAGCTCAAGAAGAAGAAATGCTTCTACTGCTAAGGGCCTGTCAGGGAGACCACCAGTTGTGGAATGGATGTTTCTGTATTTTTTTGGACTGCAGAATCTGCAGCCCTTACTTTATCATTTCTGCCTCTTTTCCATCAGAAAACATTATAGGATTTGGCCTAAGTTTTGCTAAATGTGAAAGAGACTGTTGTCACTCCCAGAATTTTCTTGTCAGCCTAATGAACCTTAAGAATAAAAAAAATGTATGGCAGCTCTTGTATCAGGCAGAGTTTACAGAACATATTGTTATTGAATAGGAATATAGAATATCCTTTGCTTGGGTCTCCTGTACTATCTTGCAACTTGTAATACCGTACATATTTTTTTCCCAGTACCTTTGTCAGTCAGAGAAAGATGGAGGTCTGTCCTTGTTTTGGAGGAACATCTATACCTATTGTTTCTGGTCTTGGGATAAGAACTCTTATTGCTTTTTTGCCCTTTTCTAGTCTTCATGGGTTGCTGTGTCTTGGATGTGTTCTTACAACTGCACTGTCCCTTTATTTGATCATTTCATGCAAGTAATTTTACAGGCTTTTCATCTATATTTATGTTCTTTGAAAAAATATATGTATACAAATATAACATATGTATACATATATAACAATATATATATATATATATATATATATATATATATATATATATAATAGAATATATATAATAGAAATCCTAGTAGAACCAGTGAAGGATTGAAGTTAGACTGAATTAAAGTCTCTATGGAGCCTACACCTCAGCTGTAAATTAGGCTGTTCATTACCCTTTGCCTGGATTTTCTTGGGATAGGATTGATTGATCCTATAACACTCTACATGTTATCCAAATATGCTGCCAATGAGTTGTAAGTACGGTATTCCATTTATCTTCCACAAAATTGCAGGGTAGATTGAATGAAGGAATTTAGCTTGGAATTTGTCCATCCATAGATTGGATGTAATAGAGATGACTGAAAGAATGCTCTCAAGATTTCGCAATGTTTACCTACCTGATGGAGAAACTACACTCCACAGACTGGAATAAGGACATTTCAGTCTCGGAAAGTCTGGTATGAACCTGTTCTATACCTGCACATGTGCCAGTAGAAGATTCCAGGTTAATCTATTCATCAAGTAGTATTATCCAAAGCAACCATACAATATGCTGAGGACCCACAGGTGAATAAGTCACAGCCCAGGCCCAGGCTCCTTCTATGTACTAGTATGCTCAGCAGTGGAAAGCTCTAGCTGGTCTTCCACATTGTGTTCATCAATTTCTCACATACACACTGGGACCAACAACTACTAATTACTTCAATATCAAGAGTTCTGAGGCCATCTTATGACAACAGTAAAGAAGAGACATATGATATTCATATTCATACACACAGACAAAATAATATTTATTAAAACATTTCAGAACAATCACAAGTGTGAGGAAGTACATCATATACCTGGAATCCAAGGTCTTTGAAGCCTCAGTTAGTATTGATATAATGAACATATATCAATTTGTGAAATAGAATATAACCTATATATTTGACCAAATTTTAAAGTGAAACAGGATTAAATGCTGAACAAAAGCATATCCTCATTGTGCAAATCCATGTGAGGTGGATTATGTGGTTCCTATATTCACTATCAGGATAGGAAGGATTTCACAGAGAAATTTTGTCTTGAAAGCCATAAACAAAGGAATAAAATTAAAAAAAAATTAAACCACCAGGCTTGCAAAATAGCTTAGCATTAAATGCAAATGGGGCTAAAGCATCTTATGTGATTTAGGGACAGAGTCCAAATATTGACTGTATGGCAGCCTGAGAAGAATCCTGAAGGTATTCCAAGCATTCTGCTCACCATAAAGCCTCGCCCCTGTAGACATTCATGGCTCCACCACCATTAAACCATCCTTAGTGATGGTGGTGCATTGTGGGGGCCCAAACTAGCTGAAATAGAGTAAAGACCCTGCTGTGAGTTGCATCTGATTAGGTTCTGTGTGTCTTTTAGGGGACTCCAAACATTTCCCTCGCACAACATTTTGGTTCAAAGGCTATGAAGTTCCCTGTCATGCACAGGACTACCCATCTGGAGGTTCTTGAAGCTGGAAAAGCTCGTCCAGGTATTTGCGTTTTTGTGTTGGTAACACTGTTAAACTTCTGGCTTTTTCCCTTTCTGAGCACTGAATTTGTCTGAGCTTTCTGTGAGATCTGCAAAAGTGAATGGAAGCAAATCAAAGTGTATTCCAATGCATGAAAATGACCTGCTGGACACAAAGAAAGCACTGATGCATTTTTATGCAAGTGAACCCACGGTCTAATGAATATCCGTGAATGAGAGGGCTTATGCAGATTAGCTCATGGTCTAATGAATATTTATACTTAGGGGTGTATTTAAATGAGGTATAGGAGCGCATGCAAATTTATGCAAATGCCCCCATGCATGGGCTTGCACAAGGGCTATATGCAAACTTGTGTGGAGGTGAATGTGGAGTCATGAGAGTAGTGCTGAGATGATTTGTGTGTGTGGATCCCAGTGGCTTGTGCTGCCTTGGTGATTCTTCATTAGACCCCAGGCTCATTTGCATACAGGCTCTTACCATCGATATTCATTGGACCGTGAGATCATCTGCATAAATTTGAGGGATCTGATCGAGCATCAGAAGTTTTCTATGTAGTCTGAGCAGGTTCCTTGGTACAGAAATTTGTGATTGATGTGGGGGCAGGTTTGTCTGAATGTTAGAGTGTTTCTGTGAGATCTACAGAGTGTAATGAAAACTTGTGTCAAGGCAAATGAAGCATGTTGCCATGGTCACTTTTCAAGATTTGAATAAACATTTGTGCAGTACTGAGGGCTGTCATGTGTGTGTGAGCTCCGCCACCTGGTTGGTTGTTGTTACTACGGGCTGTATCCTTTCCATCCAGGGCTGAGTGGTGCCACATTCGTCTTCTGTGAGCACCACCTACTGTTTGATTGTGTTATTACAAGCTATAGATTTTAATGGTGTTGGTTGATTTTTGTATCCTGTTGTGCCTTTATCTGTTCACTAATTCTACCTAGTGTCACATCCTTCTGGGAACAAGGCCTTGATTTTGTGTCTGTGGCAGGTGTCAGTTAGGAAACAACATATGCGGAAAGTGTGGCTATGGCAGGGCCAGGGGACATTCCAAGACTCAGTCTGAAGTACGCAATTAACTGCTGGTCACCAACTGGGGATTGATTATTGACCAATTGATAATAGGTTATTTATCAGCGAAAATCAATTAGGTATCGATTATCAATTGATCGATTATTGGTTATTGATCAATGATCAATCCACGTCTTGCCCATCACTTGCCTTCATCCTCCAGCATCACACACACACACACACACACACACACACACACACACACACGGCAAACATTTAGTAAAAGCTACAAATGTATGCAAATTTATTCAAATTTGAGAATTCATGCAAATTCATTAAATTTTCCTGGGCTCAGGGTAGCCGAGAGATGCCCACCAATCTGGTCCTTTCCTTATGGGTGTGCACCACTTCCTGGTTCTTTCTCATTTCTGTCTGATAGAAAAGAGATGACTTGTGTTTGGGGAGTCACAGAGAGGTCTTTCTCATGAGTGCCACGTTCTGGTTGTTTCTTCTATCTGTATTAGAGAGGGAAGGTTTTATTTGTTTTTGTGTGCTGAGTTTGTGTTTCTCAGAACAAGATGACTTTGAAAATGTGAGGTTAAAGGGGTAACCTTGACTAGTGATTCTGATGAGGTGACTTGATGAAGTGACTTTGACTTGATGGGCATATTAAGGTGATACAGTCTAGGTTTACCATATTTTCCAGGTTCCCTTCACCACTGAAAAGGCCAGGGAGTTGGTTCCTGGGCCCACTGGGGAGTCCCCCCAATATGCTTGCTTTACTCTAATTCACCCAGACTGGGATTGCAACACCATTGAAGGTAAGAGGATGCCTTTTGTTCACTGTCCATCTCTGCTGGCAGGTCTCAAGGTGGCCACAAGATGGCCCACAAATTTGTCCAGAGTGAATAATATTAGGTAGAGAGAAAATAAAAGCCCTACAGAATATTTAGACAGGGTCATGGAGACATTTTTAACAATACACCCCCATGGACCCTGAATCACCAGAAGCAAAGGCAGCAGTTGCTTTAGCTTTTGTCAGTCAAGGAACACCAGCTATGAAGACAAAGCTCCAGAGGGTAGAGTAGTTAGGAAAGAGTTGTCTAAGAGATTTAAGGATAGTGGCAGTGGCAAAGAAGATTATTTAATGGAGGATAGACTGCAGAGGAGACACAGACAAGAAGACAGAAGCAACAGACTGGAGACCTTGGAAAGATCCTGTTGGAAGCCAAGGCCAAATCAGAAGACCAAAATTGATGCCTAAAATGTATAGCATCAAAAAATGAGATAAGGGGGCCCTAAGAATCATAAGTGCCCTGACCACAAAACCAGGGTTGCCCGAAAAGTGAAATGGAAACACACTAGCTTTTGGTGGACCTTCCGGTGTGGGAGGGAGGGACTTCCGGGTGGGCTGGGATGCCGGTGGGAGAAACTTCCAGTTATATTTGAGGCAGTTCCAGTTTGAGGCTGAGAAATTTCTCGCTCTGGAGGGACTTTCAGTTCAATTTGATGGACTTCCGGTACTGATTCCCTTAGTTAGTGATTTCAACATCCTGTCTTGCTAAAACCTACAGATAATCTCTTCATCCTTCTATAAATGGCTTCCCAGTGGCAACAGAAACAAATGAAAATGCAGGAGGTCTTAGATCAATGCATCAATCAATTAACTTATAGTCACTCACAACCAATCTCCATTCACAACCAACCAATCTTCAATCTAGTCAATTTTTTGGTCCACCAAAGACTCAGTGATCAATGGTCAAACTGTCAGACTTCAGCAATTAACAGAGTCATTGAGTAATGGTTAGTTGTTTAATTGTATTGAATTTTGATTAATTATCAATTAACTCATCTTGTGTTGAATATTGGTCAGTGATTAATTATCAATCGTTTACTAAATAATGATCATCAATGGATTGCAGCTCTTGAATGGCTGGTCGTTGAGGGGGCTGTCCATGATCAATCCCCAATCAGGTGACAGATCAGCTGCTGGACGATGAGGCTCACAGAATGATTGATCTGTCCCTGACTGAATAGTGATCAATGGACAATCAGTTTCAGACTGATTTGGAACATAAAGAAAATGAAAGTGGAGCTTAAAAAAGTTCACAGCACAAAATGCTTACATAAAAAATTGGAGAGCTCTCATGCTGGCAATTTAACAGCACATTTTAAAGGCTACAACAAAAAGAAGTGAAGGAGCAAAGAAAAGGAGGAGACATCAAGAAATATTCAAGTTGGGCACTGAAATCAATAAAATAGAAAGAGAACAATACAAAGAATTAATGAAACATGGAGTTGGTCTTTTGAGCCTTTTATTAAACAAGATAAACAAGCCCTTATTAAAAGATAAAGATACCACTTTTTGATAAAATTCATGGAGTGATTAAGGATAATAGGGACATGCCTAAACATAAAAATGTCACTTTACAGCAAGCCTAGATCCCACATTAAATTAACTGGAGATAAATTCAAATTAATTCCACTAAATCCCAAATTAGACAAGATGGACCATTCTTTCTATAACTATCTATTCAATATATTATGTGAAAGTTTAGTTAGAGCAATAAAACTGAAGGAAAGGAAGGTAATATAAATTAGAATGGAAGAAGTAAAATTATCTTTCTTTGGGATGATATGATAGTTGGCATAAGTGAAACAACATTTGACAAGGGCAGTTCCTAGAGCTGATGAGCACTGTCAACAATGTCACTGGATACATGGTTAGCTAAAAAAGAAAATAAAAATTAGTGGCCTTTGTAGGTAAAATTAGTTTGCAAGTACAAATAAAATAGATATTATAAAATTTTAATTGATTTTTGACACTTGCCACATTTTTTCTACATAATAAAAAACATGAGTAACTCAATATAGGTGTGTTGGCATAGAGCTTAACAAAACCTTTTTAGTCAAAGATTACTTTTGGTATTCTTGGAGGTTCTCCAAATCTACTGTGATATGCAAAGGCTTTAATAGATTAATTGCACGCTAAAGAGTTTACTCTTGTATAAAGATACTAGAAAGTAAAAATTTTAAGACATTACCTATGTTTATGGGGTTTCTCTGCATTATAACTTTTTCTTATGGTTTCTAAGGGACCTGCTACATGCAAAGTTTTTCTTTACCAAATGGCAAATTCATAGTGTTTCTCTCCAGTATGTATTTTTATGCATTCATAGATAATTATGGTGAAATACTTTATCACATTGATGGTATTTATAAGATTTATCTTCAATATGTGGTCTGTTATATATCCAAACATGACTATGATATACAAATGTTCAGAACAACCAAAAGAAACTTGCTCTAAGGACTGTCTTTTGGTTGCCAACCTCCAACTAATCATGAGTTGTAACTAAGTTCAAGTCCCAGGTCACAGGGAACCTGCATACTTAAAAATATTTGGCAAGCTTTCATCATTTGTTTTATTCCCCAAAACATAATGACTGTTCTTAGCAATAATTTCTGTTATCCATGTTTTACTCCACAAAATAAAATTTCTATTCCTAACTACAAAAGAACCAGTGGGTGTAATAGACTAAACAATACAACCTACATTCTATATCATTTCACATAAAGTAACAGAAAAAACCTCATTGGTGGGAAATGTAGCTGTAACTTAGCATGGATGTTTGTGGTTTTCAGGTTTGAAATCTATATCAGATTCTGGCTCGGGGTGGGGATGGAATGGGGTGATTCAGATTATCTTCTTAATATATTCTTCAAGGATGCATTAATCAGTAACTATTTGACTTCAAAAGCTTTTTATCATTTGCATTGTCCCGGTGTTTTAATTGTGTTGGAACTCAGTGGTTCCCATTACATAAAGGTTTTACCACATTGCTAACATTCATAAAATTTCTCTCCAGTATGAATAGTTTCATAATGATGAAGACTATAGAGGTGTACAAAGGCTTCATTATATTAAAAACATTCATAAAGTTTTTAACACATTCTTTCATGAAAATGAATACTACAGAATTATGCAAAGTCTTGACCACATTAAAAGAATAACCTTAAACTCACAGATCTCCAGGGCTCTGTCTCCTGAACTCTGGGATTAAATTCATGCAAAACCATGCCTTGGACCTAAGCTTTTCCTTTCAGATATTAAATTGAAAACTCATAATAGCAATCAAGATCCCTTCTCAGTTTGACACATACTTGAATCGTTATATCTCCACATGAAAACAATAACCAGGTAATAATAATTCTTAACATGATATAGTTCACATTCATACAACTGCAAATCCATATGTTTAGCTGGATGGAATCTTGCCCTAATGGAACCATTCCTTTAACACCACTGAATTTCCTTGTTCACACAATTTAGCTTCCTTCAACGTACTGATAATGCCTTTCATTTTGAATCTTACATTTTTTATTTTTCATTTCTTAGTTTTCTATATGTGTTAAAAACTGTAAGGTCAAATTATATGTGGTGATTTTCATGACTTACTTTGTCAAAACAATTAATGTAAATCTCTTTCACATAGCCTCAAGTAAACTCTTCAGAGAAGGGTAAAAGGTAGCAATCTTCTTTGCCAAGGCATCAAAAGAACCATCTCAAGAGCGGAAATAATCCCAAGCACCAATGTCTATCATATTCTTAATATGATACCCCCTAACTCCCCCTTAGTTCATGATTATACTTAGTAGGTTTCTTTCCTGCACAGAGAATTTGCAGATATCTCCGTTCTGAATATATTTTACCACATTGATTAAATTAATAAGGTTTCTGTCTGGTATGTGTTCTTTGATCATAGTGGAGATGAATGGGTGTTGCAATGGTTTTAGCACATTGATTATATTCATAAGAATTCTCTTGAGTATGTGTTTTCTTATGTCTTTGGAGATTACTGTGACATGAAAGGCTTTAAATCATTGATTACATTCATAAATTTTCTCTCCAGTATATGTTCCTTTATGATTTTTAGAGATCACTGGGTCTTGCAAAGACTTTACCACATTGGATACATTCATAAGGTTTTTCTCCAGTATGTGTTCTTTTATGATTTTGGAGATCACTGGGTCTTGCAAAGACTTTACCACATTGGTTACATTCATAGGGTTTCTCTCTAGTATGTGTTAGTTTATGTCTTTGAAGATTACTGTGACGTGAAAAGGCTTTAAAACATTAATTACATTCATAAGGTTTCTCTCCAGTATGTGTTCTTTTATGATTTTTAGAGATCACTGTGTCTTGCAAAGACTTTACCACATTGGTTACATTCATAAGGTTTTTCTCCAGTATGTGTTCTTTTATGATTTTGGAGATCACTGGGTCTTGCAAAGACTTTAACACATTGGTTACATTCATAGGGTTTTTCTCTAGTATGTGTCAGTTTATGTCTTTGAAGATTACTGTGACATGAAAAGGCTTTAAAACATTGATTACATTCATAAGGTTTCTCTCCAGTATGTGTCAATTTATGTCTTTGGAAATTACTGTGACGTGAAAAGGCTTTCAAACATTGATTACATTCATAAGGTTTCTCTCCAGTATGTGTTCTTTTATGATATTGGAGTTGACTGGGCGTGGCAAAGGCTTTACCACATAGATTACATTCATAAGGTTTCTCTCCAGTATGTGTTCTTTTATGATATTGGAGATGACAGGGTCTTGCAAAGGCTTTACCACATTGGTTACATTCATAAGGTTTCTTTCCAGTATATGTCAGTTTATGTCTTTGGAGATCACTGTGACCTGCAAAGGCTTTACCACATAGATTACATTCATAAGGCTTCTCTCCAGTATGTGTTCTTTTATGATATTGGAGACTACAGGGTCTTGCAAAAGCTTTACCACATTGGTTACATTCATAAGGTTTCTCTCCAGTATGTGTCAGTTTATGTCTTTGGAGATCACTGGGTCTTGCAAAGGCTTTACCACATTGATTACATTCATAAGGTTTCTCTCCATTATGTGTTCTTTTATGATTTTGGAGATGACTGGGTACTGCCAAGGCTTTACCACATTGATGACAATCAGAAGGTTTCTCTCACGTATGTGTTCTTTTATGTCTTTGGAGATTACTGTGATATGAAAAGGCTTTATCACATTGCTTACACTCATAGGGTTTCTCTCCACTATGACTTCTTACAACACTGCAAAGATAATTAGTAAATGTGAAATCTTTAGTACATTCATTTCTCTGATAAATCATATAATCAATATGAATTATGTTTACAATTTGCTCTAATGGTAAGGAAGCATCAGATCTTAAGGTTTTAGCACTTTGTATGTTCATGGTGTTCTTCCTTATCATGAATTATTCAAGACACATGTGATGGTTATTACATGACTCATATTTATAACATCAACTTTTAATATGGGATATTTATATGATATATTTCAGCTTTCTGAATAAACTTTGAGCAACTCTGATCTTTATAACACTGACTGTATTCACAATTTTCACTGTACTGTGAAATAATACACATTTGACTATGAAACAGGACCCACAGAATTTCCAAATTCATACTACCCATAGACTTTTTCTAGACTATGAGTTTGGGGATGTTCACCATAAAACTAGAAAAACAATTAATTGCAAATATCTATCATATTCCTAATGTCTATCAAAAGCAGAATACTTCATATCTTCTCATTGCTTTAGAAAAATAAATTTATGTTACTTCTTACAATATCACTATGCTCACATAGTTTCTATCCATTGGGACACATGATATACTTAATTGAAAAAAATGACAAATGAAAGGTTTACACATTGCATTTACACTGTTTGATTTTGTATTCTATATAACATGTGCAATATAGATTAATGTTTCTCCACAACAACATTCTTGGATCTCATAAAATGCCCTCTCACAAAACTTAATCATATTACTACAAGAATATGAGTATTACCAATTTTACTATGGACTATTTGCTTACTAGAATGTTTAGGATATAAATTTATCACTATTCAATGTGCAATATCTAAGTACTATGAGACTATATAGATTAGCAGGTCCACAGCACAGTTCTACCATATCTACTTATCAAAGGGATACACAAACCAGATATTGTATCTTATAATCATAGCTACAATTAAAGGACTGTTATTTCATTCTCTTGCTTCTCGTTGGAGATTCCAAAAGATATGAAAAATTCCTCAGAGGCAAATTTGTATCAGCTTCCACAAAAAATTACCTTTCATATCTTCTACTACTTTGAAAATGTTCTTCAAGATGATGGTCTTCCAAATTATAGCCTAAAACACAGTACAAGAAAAGCAATGATATACTATTGGAAATTAGGAAAAATTCAAAGTACTGTGAATTTTCACTGCACAATGAGAGTTACATTGAAAATTTAGTGAAACTGAATTATTCAGCTCTATCTTCATCATTCACAAATAAAATAATTGAAGACCATCAATAAACAATAAACATTTGTTTCTTTAAAAAAATAAATCTTACCTCTAGCTTTAAGGTTCAGGTAGGTTTCCAACATCACAACTTTGTAGAGATTCTTCTGGGAAGGATCCATCAAATTCCACTCTTCCTCAGTAAAGTTCACATGCACATCATCAAAATTCACTGCATCCTAAATATCCCATACATGTGTACAACACAAAGCATGATACTAACATCCATGTAAAGGAAATACATGCCTTTTCGAAAACGTATTCATATCATTTTGGCACTGCTCCACTTATATACTTACTCAGAATTTACAATCACTGTGTCATTTTAGAAGGAACTTGAATTATAAGATTCACCTGTGTTTCTTTTGGACACTTTGAATAGGATACAGCCTTGCATGAGAAATGCAAATTGAGAGAGAAATGCACGGGAAATTCCACAATACTGAGCATGCATCTGAAAAATTGTAAGAACAATTACTAACTACAAAAGTGGTGAACAAGCTGGGTGTATTTGCCCATGTCTGTAATCACAGAGGTACAGGCAGGTGTATGTCATAGAACCGGATGCTGGCATGGCATATGTAATGTGCACTAGGAGAGCAAAAGTTATATATTAAGACGCTCAATCCCTACAAAAATCAACCAAGGAAACAAAAATGATAGAGAATTCACAGTTCTTTACTAAAAGTTCCCACAAATGATTATACATTAACTTCAGATCTGTATTCATATTGTAGATACATGAAGTTCAACAGTTTAAACTATAACATTAATAAAAGTTTACTAAAAGGGAATGCATGCTTAAACAGATACAAATGAACAGATGAAAATATAGTAATATAAATGTTGATCATAAATAAGCAATGTAGGGCAAGAGAGAGAGCTCAGCAGTGGAAAGCTCTAGCTGGTCTTTCACATTGTGTTCGTCAATTTCTCACATACACATGGGGACCAACAACTACTAATTACTTCAAGATCAAGAATTCTGAGGCCACCTTATGACAACAGAAAAGAAGAGACATATGATATACATATTCATACACATAGGAAAAATATTATTTATTCAAACATTTCAGAACAATCATACCTGTGAGGAAGTACATCATACACCTGGAATCCAAGGACCCTGAAGGCACAGGTAGTATTGACGTAATGAACATATATCAACTTGAGAAACAGAATATAACCTATATATTTGGCCAAATTTCAAAGTGAAACATGAGGATTAAAATTTCTTTATTTTGCAAAACCATGTCAGGTGGCTTATGTGGTTCCTATATCAACTATCAGGACAGTAAGGATTTGACAGAGAGATTTTGTCTTGAAAAACAAAAACAAAGGAATAATATTAAAAAAATTAAACCACTGGGCTTGCAAAATAGCTTAGCATTAAATGCAAATAGGTTTAAAGCATCTTATGTGATTTAGGGAGCGAGTACAAATATTGACTGTATGGGGCATGGGTTTAAAGCATCTTATGTGATTTATGGACAGAATACAAATGTTGACTGTATGGGAACATGTGAAGAAACCTGAAGGATCAGTTTCAACTACAGCACAGTAGACACATAGTACAAAATGTGTTCCATCTAAAAGAAAAGCCAGTGCACACCTGAAGCACAGAATGAGGGAATGCCCAATGAAAACTCACCGAACTGGAGACACACCTCATGGGCAATCTCCAATCCTTAATATTATTATGGATACAATGTTATGCTCCCATACAGGAGACATTGATAAGTGTCCAACGAGAGTCTTCCCCCAGCAGCTGACTGAAACAGATGCAGGGAACCACAGTGAAACAGGGGATAGATCTTGGAGATGTTTTAATGGAGATTTGGGGAAATATTGAATGCCCTGAAGATGGTAGGAAATCCACAGGTAGTCTAGCAGACTCAATGAACCTTTAACCTTGGGGATATTGAGAGACTGTGCCATCAACCAAATAGCAGACACAGGCTGGAATAAGGCCCCTAGCACATAAGTAGCAGAAGCTCAGGTTAGTCTTCATGAGGGTCCTCCAACAACCTTAACAGGGTCTGTCCCTAAAGCTGCAGCCTATCTTTGGTATCTGTTCCTTTAACTGTACTCCAAAGTCTGGACTCAGTGGGAGAGGATGCACTTAACCCAGCAGAAACTTCAAGCCCCACGGTGTGGGATACCCAGGGGACCCAATCAACTCCATTCTGACCCTGGATGCTATAGGCTCATCTTTAT
Organism: Apodemus sylvaticus; assembly: GCF_947179515.1. Lineage (NCBI taxonomy): Eukaryota > Metazoa > Chordata > Mammalia > Rodentia > Muridae > Apodemus > Apodemus sylvaticus. Next base: position 60,452,415 of record NC_067492.1, on the reverse strand, counting down.
CCTGTGATAAAAATGCATCTAGTCTAAAGAGATCCTAATAGTTTGCAGGAGTTCCTACATGGTTCAAATGTCTTAAGTGTCTTCTGACACTCAAGGCAATATCTTGAACTTCAAATCTTTTAAAATCCCAAAGTAAGTCATATCTTTCTGACATATAATGATACAGAATACTCCTTCCTTTTCCAGTAGAAAGGAATACATACTCCATTTTCAACTACATGCCATTTCTGCCAGGAGATAAAGTAGGCATTCCATGGATCTAGCACACTATTTGTTATCCCACATGCAATTTACACAGCTGTCCCTAACACTGTTCAAACACCAGACATAGCTTACCCTCTCTCCTGACTATTTCTCTGGGTGGACTGCTAAGATCATATCTTACTACCTGCCACTTCATCCAGCTTTCAGCATTCACAAGCATTCCCTCTTGAATATACCTGCCAAAAATTTCAGTAAAAGAGGCAAAACGCAGCCAACTTTCTCTGAAAATACAGACAGCAAACAGTAATTCAGGAATAAAATTACCACCCAAACAAGACAAACCCAGAGAACAGAATCTAGACCTATTATCACCACAATCCCAGATGTGTAGACACCAGAATAGGAATATAATGAAGATCAGCCAGGGAAATATGTCACGAAGAAATTCAAAGTGTGCTGTCACAGCATGTCCTCAATAATTAAAACATGCAAGATATCTGATACAAAAGAGGTTGCTTTGTGGAAAGGACAGGAGTAAGAACCTGGGGAAGGGATAGAGGTAAACAAGAGGACCTGCAGACTGGAATACATATAGGGAACAGAAAGAACATGATGAGAGTAGAGGAAGACTATAGAAGGGGCGTGTGTAGAGAACAGAAACAGGGAAGAAATATGGACGGCAGCTGAAGCTAGTGCTCCATGTATCTAAAGCACACCTGAGAACAGCAGCAGTTGATGGAGGCAGGTAATGATTTAAGCAGGTGCTAAGTTCCTGAGAGCAGACCATTGAAATTGCCTGCACGTTGACCACTACAGAGGCAAGGTTCACATACTAAACAGGAAAGGAGGATTAAATGAATAAACGGACTTATTGATCAAAAAATATTTGGAGTCTAAAAGTTTCCTGATACTAAATAAACAGGAACACTGCAACATATCAAAAGCAAATACTACAAATGACTGTAATAGAAGATAAATATTATCTCACAGGACAAGGAAGCAGTTTTAATGAAATCCTAAATGAATAATTTCTAAACTAAAACTATGATTCCTATTAAGGTACAAGAAGCATCCAAAATACCAAATAGATTGGAACAAAAAAACTTCCCCTCGCCACACAATATTCAAAACACTGTATATGTAAAGAAATAGGATTAGTGCAAAAAAGAAGAAAATGAAAAAGAAAACAAAACAAAAACCAGTCACATGTAATATAAAGCTATTAGATTCATATCAGCCCTCTCAATAAACAAAAAATAGTTTTTGAAACATGCTGCAGAATAAAAAAAAAAAAAGCAGCCATGATATTTCTAAAATCAACTCAGTGGACCAAATGATTTAGAAAGATTCAGCCATGATAGGGAAGATATTCAGAGGTCAGTCCCTGATTTAGCAAGTAAGAAGCACCACTAGAAACCTCACACGTAGTCATATCTAGCTGATGTTTCCCATCCAATCCCTGATAGGATCCTCCACCCCAGCACCCAGTGCTCAGCCTCCTGTTCCTCTTCAGGGTGGGCAGATATACTGTGCTTCCCATGTCTTGATTTCAGAGCTTCCCTGAGGTCCCCTCACAGCACAGCAGCACGGAACAGCAAAGTTCAGAGCAGGAAACAGTGAACTAACCTGGCCTGCCCAGCAACAGGAAACTTGAAGAAAGGTGTACGGAAGATCCCGACTCTTTCTTTGAATGGCAGGTCTGCCTGGACTTCTGGATTGGTCAATAAGCCTTACCACTCCTCAAGGTTAAAGTGTGCTTCTAGTCCAGGACCAAACATTTTTCCAGACCTTAGGAGTGGTTTGCACTCCCTTAACATTTGTGCCTGCCTTACAAGCAGATTCTCCTACAACCTAGGCCTTGGAAATAACCCATAATTCCAGTGCAGGCTACTCAGTCACCTGCTCCTCCCCTCGTTAGCTATGACCTCACACTTAACAGGACATAAATTCAGACCTTGCCTGAATTTTCCTCACAGCACTTGCCTTCCTCTTGTAATCAAGCTAAATTGCTCATAGCCCATTCCTCAAGTGCAGTGGAGGTATAAATATGACTCACAAGGACAAGGGTGCCCAGGCTATTAACTTGAAAGAGTCACTTTAGGAAATAAGAGCTTTGTTTTCTGGCTTCATGCTGGGCTCAGGGAAATTGTCACTCCTTTTCCACAGAAGATAAGTTCTTGCTTTTGAAGTTTCCCTTGGCAGACAGCCATTATTTGAAGAATAGGACAACTGTCTCTGGGACATTAAAATAAATTTTCTTTCTACATACACAGAAAAATTCACTCTCTATTTGAGATATGTTGATATAGAACACATGTGTTAACACAACTGTGGGTGTTTCCCCACTTTGCGATTGAAAAAGATTTGCTGACTAACAACAGTGGTCCACAGTGTTTGTCATCTGTTTCTTGGTTTTTTCCCGGGGTTGTGCCATGCCTATCATCTGGTGGAAGGGAATTGTATGAAGCCACAAAGCAAAACACGTGTTTCCTAAAATCCCTCTTTAATGTTAAAAGCCTGGGCATCCTTCCACTGATGGGCCAGCTTTATACCTCCACTGCAAGTCAAGTAACAGGTTATCCACCTTGATTTCAGGAAGAAGAGGAAGTGGTGTGAGGAATTCTCAAGCAAGCTATGAAGTCAGGCCATGATGAGTGCAGAATCACTGCCCAAAAAGAGGAGGAGAAAGCAGCTGAACAGGCTCAGTTGCAATGGTGTGTCCTCCTCCAGTGCTGGGTGGGAGTGCAGATGGAGAGGTTCTTGGAGGACAGGCACAAATGCTATGGGATTACAAACCTGACCTGAGATATAGAAAAGGTCTGGCCCAGGACTGGAAGCACACTCTACCCTTGAGGAGGGGTAAGACTCACTGGCCAATCAAGGACCACAGGTGCACTTGCAAGTCAGACTGAGAGGTGGGTCTTCCTGGTGCCTTGCTGCAAGTTCATTGTCGCTGCACAGCCTTGAATGGTTGTCTGTCCTGCTGTTGGGTACTGTGAAAGAACTTCAAGTAAGTTCTGTTTTTGAAACATGTTGAGCACAGGCTCTATGCCCATGACGATGAGGATAAGGTAGATGAGAAGTACGAGCTTGTGTGTTGGTCAGTTCCTGGGGAAGGATGGGAAGCATTAGTCAGATATAGCCAGATGTTTGCACCTGAGAGGTCCCTTGGGGTGCTCCTTACTTGCTAGATTAGCCTGTGACCTCGGAATAACTTCACTATGAGGGCTAAATCTGCTCAAAACATTTGGAGCAGGAATTGATTGAAGAAATGTCATGGGCGGGTTGCCAAACTTGGACAGCCCTAGTTTCTCTTGAATTATCTACAAGTTTTGCCCTTGGCATTTACCACAAAGGTGTAAGTTCCACCTGCAGTTAATTTTGTGGAGCATTTAAAAAGCATCTCATTTGTGTCTTGGCAATGTAATAATAAACTGAGAAGTAGAAGAAAATATTTGATGACATAAAGGACTTAACAAGCTAGAAAATAGTAGTATTATCTGATATAAGTACCATTTAGCTGATGGAGGACTGAGTTAAAACATCTCACAGATAGTATGCTAAGCAGGCTGACTAGAGACTAGGATGTTAGGATTCACATGTTCGTTCACCAGGTTTGTATAGAAATCAGTCTCCATCCGTAACAAAGGAGACAACTGTGGTGCACAACCAGTCACTTTGCACCTGCTCACAACAACAACAACAATAACAATGATAATAATAATAATAAATGAATAAAATAGGTCAGTACCATGCTTCTCAAAGGGTCATTACTGAGTCATAATCAACATTAAGGCCTGCTGTGCTTGAAGCCACCATTTTCTAATAGAGGAAAGCATAGTTCTGCCACATGGAACAGACTACACTGGGTGACAGCCATTTGAGAAGAAAAATAAATCTATGTACTTGTAGTCATGAGCCTAAAATGGCTGTCCTCTGAGAGGCAATACTAGCAACTAACTGAGACAGATACAGATATTTACAGCCAACCATTGGAGTCAGGTCACGGATACCTATGAAGAGATAGGGGAAGGAATGAAGGAGCTGTAGGGGAATGCCAATCCCTTAAGAAGACAAATAGGACCAAACAAACCAAACTCCTAGGAACTCCCAGAGACTAAGCCATCGAATTGAGAACATACATGGGCTGGTGCATGATCCCAGAAACACATGTAGCTGAGAACTGCATTGTCTGTACTCAGTGGGAGACTATAAACCTAATACTGTAGAGACGTGATACTCCAGGGAAGGAGAATGGAGGAAGGGAGGAGGTCGTGGGTGGGTGGATAAGAGGAGAGCATGTAGTGAAGCATACTCTAAAAGACAAAGGAGAGGGGGAATAGGGTATAGAACTCTGGGAGGGGAACAGGATAAAGGGGAAACATTTGTAATGTAAGTAAACAACAAAAGAGGGAGAGAGAGAGGGACAGGGAGAGGGAAAGAGAGGGGGAGCAGGAGGAAGAGAGAGAGAGAGGGAGAAAGGAGAGGGAGAGAGAGAGAGAGAGAGAGAGAGAGAGAGAGAGAGAGAGACTGTTATGAGGGTTAGCCTTATCAAGATAGTCTTTCCATGAATGGAATATCCTTGGGAAAGCTGGAAATTATCTAGTGCTAGGGCTATAAGGACAATTTATATCCTCAGAACCCAACACTTTCAACCATATAGGGCTGCAGTTATCAGTCCTTAGACCACTGTAGACTTGGTCTGTAATGTTCTTGAGATAAGGTCTATTCTCCTAGTGCAGCATTATTTATAAGACTCCTCCCAATTTTGTCCTATTGTAAAATAGTATCTCCTGGCTTCATAGAAGTCTCCCATTTATTTCCATTTTCCCTGTGTAAATAGTATACAAGATACACATCTTCAGGGCTTTGTCTACCATAAGGCATGGCTTCTGTAAGACCACCCCACCACAAGTTTTATATACTTTACCTTCTACTTTTTCTCTTTTTCATACACTGAGACCTCTGACTTACGGCCATGTCACTAAAGAATGACCCTTTGTATTAGGGCACTGGTATACTTAGAAAATAGTTTGAGGAATATCTTTGCTATATTAATCTTCCGTCTTCCTAATTGACTAGACTTGTAGTCTCCTGTCTCTATTTAATTATCTAAAGTATTACAATGGGGAGTGAATCTAAAAGAGCATTAGCCAGAGCTGAATTCATGCTGTCATTAAAGATATTTTTAAGTAATCTTTAAATGTGTGTAGAGTGATTTCTCCTTGGGAAGACATATTAATTCTAAGATAGCAGTATCATCATCCTTTAAGAATAATGTTTCAAAAAAAAAATTATGTTGACTCAGGACACCTTGCTGGCAGTATGATGCTCCCCGGGTAAGTGACCTTGCTTTCCTCTTGATTAAACTTCCTAAATTCTTTAGTTAAAAGGCTGTACCACAGCAGAGTTTTAAAATTGCCCATAGGAGTACTATATTGAACTGTCCTTTGCAGCAACAGGAAACGGATTTGCAAGTGAAACATGGCTTTTGCCTTCAGAAAAGGACATGGGAAACAGGTTACTCTCTACATTGCATGTTGAAACAGGATAGGCAATAGCTACATCACAGTTTAAAGTTTAAGGGAGCCAGCCATTGTGAGGAAAACCAGACCAGATTTTTGGGATGTCTAAATTGGATAGGTGAGCTTGAGTCAGTGAATACTGAATTACCAATTCGGAGACTCTCCTGTGCAGATATGTGGATGCTCACTGATATAGTTAAGACATTTCAGAAATTTGAGACACAAACCACTGGCTGTGCTTTGTTTGTCCACAGTAACTTTTCACAGGAGGACAAAGTAAAATACTATGTTTTCAATGTTATTCCCTCTAACAGGGAATGTGTGCTCTATTTCAAAGTTAGTGTACCTAAGTGTATTTTAAAATATATTTATTAAGTCATTAAAATCCTCCCAACCAAAAACAGCCCAGGCCAGATGGATTTAGTGTAGAATGTTACTAGACCTTCAAAGAAGACCTGATACCAATTTTTCTCAACCCTCCCTATAAAATAGGAAAAGGAGAACACTACCTAACTTTTTCTATGAAGCCACAATTACTCTGATACATAAACCACACAAGTACTCAACCAAAAACAGAGAAGTTTAGACCAATCTCACTGATGAATAGTGATGCAAATATAATCAATAAAATTATTGCCAACTGAATCCAAAAACTCACCAAAACCTTCATTCATCATAGTCAAGTAGGCTCCATTCCAGGGATGCAAGTTTGTTTCAATACAAAAATCAAGTAACTTAATCCGCTATATAAACTAGGCCAAAAGAAAAAAATTCATATGGTCATCTCCTTAGATCAAGGAAAAGCATGTGACAAAATACAGCACCTGTTCATGTTAAAAGTGTTTGAAACATCAGGAATTCAAGGCCCATATCAAAACATATTATTTGTTTGTTTTGTTTTGTTTTTTTGTTTTTATGTTTTGTTTTGGATTTTCAAGATATATATATATATATATATATATATATATATATATATATATATATATATATATATCTTGAAAATATATAATCCTAGCTGTCCTGGAACTCACTCTGTAGGCCAGGCTGGCCTCAAACTCAGAAATCCACCTGCCTCTGCCTCCCAGAGTGCTGGAATTAAAGGTGTTCGTCACCACTGCCCGGCTAAACATATTAAAAATAATTTACTGACAATCAACAGCCAATACCAAATTAAATGGAGACATAATTGAGGCAATCCAAATTAAATCATGGACAAGACAAGGATGCCTACTCTCTTATCTATTAAATATAAGTATATTTATTAAATATAAGTATTCAAAATTCTAGCTAGAAAAATAAGACAACAAAAAGAGATGAAGGGGATAGAAATTGCCAAAGGAAAAAAACAAAGGTATCACTGTTCACACATGATATGATAGTATAAACAAGAAACCCCAAAAATTACACTAGAGAACATCTCCAGCTGATAAACAACTTCAGCCAAGTCGCTGGATTTAAAATGTGACTCAAACCAAACAAGTGAAAAACCTGTGTGACAAGAACTTCAAGTCTCTCATGAAAGAAATTGAAGAATATTTCAGCAAATGGAGAGATCTTCAATGATCTTGGATTGGCCGAATTAACATAGTACAAATGGCCATAACATGAAAGTCAATCTATATATTCAATGAAATCTCCATAAAATCATAACACGATTCTTCAAATACATGGAAAGATTAATTCTCAAATTGATATGGAAAGGCAAAAACTCAGAATAGTGAAAACAATTCTTAACAATAAAAGAACTTCAGGGGGAATCACCATCCCTGACATTACTACAGAACAATAGTGATAAAAACTACATGGCATTGGTATAGAGACAGACACAAACCACACACTTACAGACATTTGATCTTTGAAAAAATGCCGAAACTATACATTGGAAAACAAAAGCAGCTTCAATAAATGGTTCTGGTCTATCTCATTGTTTATATAAAAATGAAAATAGACCCATATCTGTCAGTTTGCACAAAGGTCAAGTCCAAGTTGATCAAGGACCTCACCATGAATCCAGATACACTGAATCAAATAGAATAGACAGTAAGAAAGAGCTTTGAACTCATTGGCATGGGAGAATATTCCTGAACAGAAATTTAATGGCTCAGGCTCTAATACAAAAAAAATGAAAAATGGGACCTAATGAAATTGGAATTTTTCTGTAAGCTAAAAGACATAATCAATAAGACAAATCAGCAACCTATAGATTGGGGAAAAAATCTTCACCCACCCCACATCCAATAGAGTGCTATTATCCAAAATATATAAAGAACACAAGAAACTAATCACCAAAAAACAAACAACCCAACCAAAAAGTGGTGCATAGCACTAAATCGAAATTTCACAACTGAGGAACCTCGAATGGCTGAGAAGTACCTAAAGAAATGTTCAAAATCCTTAGTCATAATGAAAATTCAAATCAAATCAAGCCCGAGATTCCACTTTTCACCAATCATAATTGCTAAGATCAAAACCACAGGTTACACAAATATTGGAGACGGTGTGGAGAAAAAGGAACACTCCTCCATTGCTGGTGGGATTGCAAGCATTATATTACTCAGTTACAATCTATAATATATGTGTAGAGTGAGAATCTTTTCCTTAAATCTTGAAGAGAATTTCTCTCTGACCTTAACAAAATTGCAAAGCACATGGTGATAAAGATGCACACTCTCAGGTGTGCATTCAATCCCAATATGTTGAAGACCTCAACTGCCTCCATGTCCTTGACTTGCGTCCTACGGTGGATATTAAGGAATATGCCCAATCAACTGCTGAACGCCAACATGCTTAATGCCATGAAAGTGACTTAATTGAATATGTCATGCAGGTTCCTAGCCTAGAATGCCACAGTGTACATCACTAAGGCAAAGTGGACCTGGTATCCCAAAACATAGACAAGTGCAATAAACTTGGTGCTCACAATTAAAAGTGTACATCAATATCAACAGAGACAATGGAAATCCCTAGCCTGATTGCATAGATAATAATAGTAATGAGGGATAAATGGGTATGATAGAGTTGCGTATCAGTAAAACCAATGTGTGCTTCATTTTTGTTCTAGTGCCTATGATATTGAAAAACATATACTAATTGTTTTGGCCAGCAAAATCTAAACAACAAGAGGATGCATAACACAAAATTATATTTGCTTCAGGCTCCAGTAGCATGAATTTGAATAGACAATTAAAAGTAAGGAGAACAAAACAAATAAAATTTTATTTACATGAGGATGAAATAGCTTAATGAATAGTAATCTTTAATTCACAAGTACCTTGCTGTGGTAATGAAAAAGACCTCGAGACCAAATTGTAAATTTAGACAAAACACAGGTTAATTAAGATAAAGCCATCTCTAAAATATTTTCATGAGTGTGATAGACCACAGTTTTCTGAATGCATATTTCTGCTCTATGTTGTCATACTTATCCACTGGTCACTTCACACACTAACACATATGTGATGTAGAAAGGAAAGTATTGCTAATTCAGGTTTAGCTTGACAGTCCATGGTACATTAGTGTGTTGAAGAAGCCTTCATATATATTGTATACACATTTATATATACTCAGAAACACATATGTAACATATATAAGCATATGTATACCATTCATATATTCAGATATTAAACTATCAGACAAGTATGTAATACAAAGACACAGCAAGGATCAAGTTTCCTGATGCTCATCATCTTCATATTTAATCAAATGAATCCATGATTTCTTTGTCTATTCCACTGTATTTTGATGATGACATCACTCATTATGTTTCAGAAATGAAATATTTTAGTACATTAATGAAGCTACTATGAATTTTCCTAGATTGGCAATCTCACAGGATCTAATATCATGCTTAATGTATTTTAATGTTACAGTTTATGTGCATTCAATGCCTCCAAAGTTATTCAATTTTTTTTATGAATGCTATCCCTATGAGAGTTGTAAATTCTGTATTTTAGTGGGACAAATACGAATAGGTTGCACAATCTGAATTCATGTACCCAAACACACTGACATATAAGGTAATACTAAATGGAATCTGAAGGGTTTGTGTATGTGTGTGTGTGTGTGTGTGTGTGTGTGTGTGTATGTGTGTGTGTGTGTATGTGTATGCATGTGTGTTTCTATCTATGCATGTAAATGTAATAAAAGTGATCATAAATTAGGGAGATTAGGGAGTTATCGTGGTTTATGTGTACAGGATGAGTACAGAGTGAGAGATGAATATTGTAAAATTAAGTATTAGTATTTAAAGACTTCAAAATCTAGAAATAATATGCACTCGGCTACATCTTCATGTGACAGGAGGGACACAGAACTCTTGAGTAGTTTTAATAAGTAGCAGTAACCCTATCTCTAAATTTAGAAAATTCGGTTCCATTTATTCTTTCTTTTTTATTGATTATTTTGCTTATTTACATTTCACATATTATTCCCCTTGCAGGTTACTCCTCAAAGCACCCATTTCACGCCCACCCATCCCCTCCACCTCACAGGTACTCCCCCATCCACCAACACACCCACCCAATTTTACCTTAGAAAACCCTACATTCTGATTCCACTGGTTTTAGAATTAGTCATGTACTTTTTCGTTCACAAATTCGAATCTCTGTGAGACCTAAATTTTACTGCAGAAAAGTAAAGGCATTAATAAATAAGCACATCAAGAAAAACCAACAACAAGCCATCAAGAGTGCTAAAATGGAATGTATGTATTCAGGAATCTAACCCCATTTCTTAGATGTAATCATCACTGTAACAAGTTTAAGAAATGTTCCAAAAGACCCAGCAAGCAGCTGAAAGAGTCAGATGCAGATATTTACACCCAACAAATGGACAGAAACTGCTGACTCCGGTGGTTGAATTAGGTAAAAGCTGGAAAAAGCTGATGAGACCGCTCATCCTGTAGTAGGACCAGCATTCTCAAGTAATCTGGAAACCCAATATCTCTCAGGCACGGGACCACCAAACAAGCAGCATACACCAGCTGATATGAGACCCCCATCAAACATACAGCAGAGGCCTGTCTGGTCTGACTCAGTCAGAGAAGATATACCTAGCCCTCAAGAGACTAGAGGCCACAGGGAGTGGAGAAGTCTGGTGGGCTACTAGGTGTGAAAGGTGGAGCCAACATCATGTGGACAGGGGAGTAGGTATGGGATGTAGAAGAGTAGATGGTGGGACAGGAAGGGAATAAAATCTAGACTGTAAATATAGGTTAAATAAAAAATTTAAACAATATTAAAAAAGAAAATAAAACATTATTGCAGTTGCAGTGATTTATGCAATATTTACAGAGTGTGATGATGTGCTTCCAGGATTTCACTTACTTTTATCTATAACAATGCAATTATGGAAAGCAATTATTAGTTAATGTTTTTGTAAGCCTGGGAATTTGGGTCAACAATGAAGAGAATGTACTGGCCATGTTGAATATTGGAGTTCTGTTTCTCTATCCATATCTGGTTTTCACAGGTATCTCTGTGTTTAACTCTAGGGTCACTGGAGGCCTTTTACTTTCAGCTGCACTTGTATTTGCAGGCAAGCACCTGCGTACCTACTGCACACACATATACATAAGTAAAATAATAAAAATGATTTAGCTTTTATTGCATGTATTGTTTTAAGTAAGGTTGGTTCATATTTGTTTTATTAGAAATAGTTTTATAATACTTTGTATAATAATTTTGAGTATGAGGGGAGAATATATGTATTTTTAACACACCTTCTAGGATTAGGCTGTATCATTTTATTAAATAATATTGTGGATGAACTCATTTGGTCATATTTAGTTTTAGGGGATTTATCTGCTTTGATATCATACAGGCCACAAAGGTCTTTAAGGCATTCATTTCCTTATAAGTGTTTAAAAGCTAAAGCTACATGTCTCACATTTATGTGTAGCAAACACTAAACAAATAATCTTTTGAGTAATTTGGGTTCTGTATTTGATAGCACAATTTGAATAATTGTGGCTACGTGTGCAATAACATTTTTAACCCATAATATTGCAGTAAAATATACTGGGTGTTTATAAAAATTTAAAATACAAGATTCCTCATATACTATACATTATGAATCAAAAAGTTGGTAGATATAAGATCATGTGAATTTTTGAAATGGGAGTGTCTAGATCATGAATAAAGATAATTTTCTTAGCAATTTTTTGAATGTTAAAAGTAATCATTTGTCTTCTTCATTAATGTGACAGAGACTTTGAACTTTGAATACCAACATCCAACTAGTACAGTCCAGTTGTCCTTTTGCCATTTTCTGTTCTCCACTGGCTCTTGCAATTGCATGGTGACCAAAAACAGAGGGATACATAATTAAATATAAAAAGAATAAGTAAATATTATTAAAATTCATGAATGGAATATAATATAAATGCAATTTTAGAGAACAGTTATTCTAATAAATTTGTGTAGAATTCCCTTAAACCAGTTTTAATATATTTTTTTTTCCTTTGGGAAATGATATTTTCCAAGAATTTTCAATGAATACAATGTGGATGTTCATGAAGAATGTGTTCCTTAAAGGGACATTGTTAATGATCATATATATATGAAGACTTTCTTAGGAAAGGGATAGTTATTGTTAGTGTTGATACATTTTAGACCCATTCTGTATCCCATTAGTGGAGGAGAATTAGTGAAAGTGATGAATTTACTACAGTCACAAACACTCAATTGTCTTTTTGGAAATATCATTTTTTTTGGAAGCAGCATAGTAAAAGCATCTGGCTCCAATTCCATCCTTAGAACTTTTTGAGTCAAGGACCTCAGTCAGAACTCCATACCAAGGGCAGACTCTGAGAAAAGTTAGCTACATGCCTGTATCAGTAGTTTTACCCATTGATTTTGTAACTAACTTATAATAGTATGTGCACACACACACACACACACACACACACAGATATGTATATAAACACCTTTATTTTATTCTGCTTATTAAATTCTTTAATCTTTATTTTTTTATACTTACATAGATCTGCCCCTCCCCATCTTCCCCCTGACTCTTCCTCTTCCCATAAATCCTCCCCCATCTCCAAGAGGATATACACACCTCCCAAATCCCAGACCTTCCCAATCCCTGGGGCCTCACATCTCTTAGGGACTTAGCTATGTCTTCTCCCACTGAGGCCACACCAGGCCATCCTATACCATATATGTGTTGAGGGCCTCATATCAGTTAGTGGCATAGTGTCTGATGGAAATTGGTTGTCCAGGGTAGTTGAGACTGTTGGCCTTCCTATTGGTCACCATCTTCCTCAGCTTATTAAAACTATTCCCTAATTCAAATACTGGCTTCCACAGCCTCTACCCATTGTTGGATATAGTGTTTTTGTATTTAAGAACAGAAAAAGATCATTTCTACCTCGGACTACTGGCCAATATATTGAAGATTAGGTGAAAAACAGGCAGTACTCTGACATAAATGTGCTTCTACAGGAAATAAGAAAATACGATCTGATTTCGTCTTTGTAAATTGCTTAGTTAATTTGTTTGACTTGATAGATGGTTTCTATGTGTAGCCATGTCTGTTCAGGAACTCACTTCTATGTGAGGTCATAGATTCAACTGTCTTATCAAATTTTGTTGGAAGTTACCAGGAGAGAAATGTCCACAAAAGCAAAATGATGAATACATTTTTAATAAGGATTTGAGAAATTTATTTCCTCCAGAGTAAACAAAGCAAGTGAATGAGTTAAGATTTTATGCAGAAAATTCACAAGATGGGCAGATATGATACTTCTAGCCACCACTAAAGGAGCCAGTGAGAGTGATTTCAAAACTACCTACATACACTGTAATCAAGAATTGACAGATATGTGCCAACGTTTGACAGAAATCTTTAAATATTTCTTCAGAAATATGATTTCTCCCTCATCTTTTGGATGTAATTTCTGTCTGGTCTTAATAAAATGATGTAGATCTTGGGCAAAAAGATGCATCCAAGCATCCCTGCACTGGATGCTAAGATGGAGAAGATCTCCACAGCAACCATGACCTTGCCCTTGGTGCTATGGTAGACATGGAAGAAGGTGACCCAGACACTGCAGAACACTAGCATGCTGAAAGTTAAGAACTTGGCTTCATTGAATGTGTCTGGCATATTATTTGCAAAGAATGCAACAGTGACTCTTCCAGTGGCCAGGCAGGCTAAGTATACAAGGACAGTGTAGAATGCAGTAACTTAGCCCTTGTTGCACACAATGATGATGTGGCCATGCTCAGAGTGTTCATCTATATCAACAAAGGGAGGAGAAACAGCTAGCCATATTGCACACAGAATACATTGGAATAGAGAACATATGGGGATAATGTAGTTGGCTGTCCCAGATACTAGGAAGTTTCTCTGCTTTCTTCCTGGGTCTGTGACTTTGAAAGCCAGAACCACAGTGATTGTTTTAGTCAGAACTGTGGAAACAGACACAGTGAACACAATTCCAAATGCGATTTACTGTTAGATACAAGTTACTTTGTTCAGATGGCCAATGAAGAAAAAGGATCACAGAAAACAGAACATAAGTGACACGAGTAATAGGTAGCTGAGGATTCTGTTATTGGCCTTCACAATAGGAGTGTCATGGTGCTTGACAAAGACACAGAGTACCATAGCTGTGAATGTAGAGAAACAGAAGGCTTTTAAGGCAAGAGCCATACCCAAGGGGTCTTCATAGCTTGGAAACATCACACCTTTGTGAATGAATTTGTTGTGTTCTTTGTTGGCATACTGGTATTTTGTCCTACCACAATGTCCCACTGTCCCATCACTGTGCTCCACTGTCCAATCACAATGTCCCACTGTCCTATCACAATGCCTCACTGTCCCATCACAATGCCCCATGGTCCCATCACAATGTCCCACTCTCTGATCTTCGTGCCCCACTATCCCATCACAATGTGCCACTGTCCCATCACAGTGCCTCAATGTCCCATCGCAATGCCACGCTATCCCATCACAGGGCCCCACTGTCCTATCACAATTATCCACTGTCCCATCACAGTGACCTACTGTCCCATCATAATGCCCCATTGTCCCATCACAATGACACACTGTCACATCACAATGCCCCATTGTCCCATCACAATGACACACTCTCCCATCACAATGCCCCATTATCCCAGCACAATGCCCCATTGTCCCAGCACAGTGCCCCATTGATTCATCACAGTGACCCACTGTCCCATCACAATGCCCCATTTTCCCATCACAGTGCCCCATTGTCCAATCACAATGCCCCATTGTCCCATCACAATGCCCCATTGTTCCATCACAATGCCCCATTGTCACATCACAGTGCCCCACTCTCCTATCACAATGCCCCATTGTCACATCACAGTGCCCCACTCTCCCATCACAATGCCCCATTGTCCCATCACAATGACACATTGTCACATCACTATGCCCCACTGTCCCATCACAATGACAATGTGATGTGCTCAATGTGCTCAATTTCCACTAAGACGGAATAGCAGGCTAAGACCTGTCTTTAAAATGGAAAATGGTTGGATTGATGCAATGATGATAGAGCATTGGTCCAATATTCAAAACATACGGTTCACAATAAGGGCCCGACAAAGGCTCCAAACAACATTCCTAACTGACAATAAAACTGGTAGGGCAGCTTGCACAGCAGCCTGGTCCTGTTACTGTGCCTTCTATGTTTAGACCACAACAGAAAGCTAGAAGCTTTCTGGGCTCCTTGGTATACTGGCAGGGGTAACAAATCCAAGTGAGGAGTGTGGTGTCTCCAGAGTCCTGATAAGCACACTACCTGTTGTGCTTCTTTCATTGGGGTTGGAGTGGCCAAGTGCAATGACTTATCTTTCACCTTCTAATTAATGTTCCTGTGTACCCTACACCACTATATTCTTAAGCATTTTACTCAATTAGAAGATTGCTAAATTTTAGTTGGATTTTTTTTTTTTACTTTTGATGCACTTATTCATTTCCAATGAATCCAAATTAATCAACACCTCATGCTCGCTAGGTAATTTCTACTTTAGATCACTAATATATTTATTGGAAGGAATAGATGATCAAGATCCCTCTTACCTTAGTTATGACTCAGGGCTGCAAACATAATATATCTTCAAGACAAAACTGTAAAGTTATTCTAATGGCAATGCCATATAAAGCAAATTGTTTCTGGTGATGTTAATGGGGATATAGTGGCAAAAAGGCATTTACTAGATGAGTAACTGCATACCAAGTATCAAGAGATGTGTTCATCTTCAAAAGTAAGGATGGCACTAAGTCACCTTTTTACCTAGTTGCCTCCTCTCTTAACTATTCACCACCTTGCTGGCATCTCATCTATGAACTGCTGTACAGGCTTCTAATGCCTTTCTCATATTCAGATGTTTTTGTTCCAGCTCTCAATCTCTGCTTTCACCTTACTAAGCTTTTCTTCTGAGAAGCAAAGTCAGTGTCTTGTTCTGAAGCAGGCTTTGCTGCTGCTTAATGAGAAAACTAAAATTCTCCTGGTGGCCATTGTGTGATTTATCTTTTATAATGCAGATTTTCTTGGCATTCTCCTACTAGAGACCCTCCAGATCCATGTGTGACTTCTGCAGCTGGACCACAAATGTGTATTTAGTAAATATTGTTTTAAAAATCCATAGGGATAAAAATGAAATTATAACACACTCTAGGCCACTCAGGTTGTGTAGACTATTTGTCACAGTTTGTGCCTTTGATTAAACTGTACAAGGAATCCATGCTTGATACAGAAAATGAATAAATACAGATCAAAAAGCGAAAACACAAAAGGAAAACTTAAATTCTCCCATTGAAATTTATTTTAATATTCTGTTATTGATTATAATTATTTTTCCAATGGTGTTATACAAATAGAAAAACAAATGGTAGAAAGGGATATGTTTGAATGTATGTATTCATGTGACATTTTTTCTATCTACTCTTGGTGAAAATATTTGAGGTGGAAGTGAGACATAGTTTAATTTATCTTAGGCTAGCCTCAAATTCATAAGATAGCTGAGCTGGTTCTTTGCCTTATGATCTTCTTGCCTTATCTGTAGAGTTCTGAGGATTTAGGCATGCACCACCACAGGGAGCAGCAGGCTGCCTTTCAAATTCCACATCTAATAATGGGTTACAGAAACAATCCCTCCCCTTTGTCTTCTTAAGAAAAAGTTGTGTGAAAGCATAATGTGACATTTTCTAGAAAGAACAAGAGCAGGACTACTGTGCATCCTCTGATATCTTATTTTTCAATCCATTTCAATCATTTGACAGAAACACTAACTAAAGCCACTTTTGTGGTAAATATTATATTTTATTTATTTTTTTACCACAATTGAATCATAAAGGTACCCCACAAAAGACTTGGTATTTATCATAAGACTTAAAAACTAGAGTTGGACAGGCTATTTTGTATACTTCCTGCTAATGACTGTGAGATATCACTTGCCATGTTCTACCTAGGCTGCTCATACACCCAGGCCAGTCCTCTTGGCTAATCCACCTACTCCATGGTCCATTCTTCTTTCTTCCTCTACTCTCTCCTTCACAGCCTCAACCCCAGACACCAAGCCTGGGATCTGAAGCACCATCTACTTTTCTTCTTCCCTGCATTAGGCTTTATTAAGTAATCATGAAAGGCAGGAAAGAAATGATGTAACTATATTCCCAATATCACTGTAAATTATTCCAGGCTTCATGGCCATTTGTCCAGAGTCTATGATCATGTATTAGGGCACATAAATTTTGCTTGGAATTTTTCTCTCAGGCTGCACAATTTAAATCTAGAAAATAATAGTTTTAGATAGGGCCACATCATGATAACCGGATTTCCTATTTTTGTTTTACTAGTGTAACCACAGAATTTGGTTTAACATAAGTTCAGGTTTGTGTGTGTGTGTGTGTGTGTTGCTTTTATTTTTATCCAGATTCTTGATTTCCTAGTGTGTGGATCAAAGAAATGTCCAGTCAGGACATTTATTGATCAGCGAAAATTGATTTCCTCTCAACTCCTTGCTAATACCAATTACAGTCAAAGCAGGGAAGCTATTACCATTTTTGCAACCCTTTTCTACTGTGATTAACCCTGCTTCACAGCTGGTATTAGAAATTGATTCTTGTACAGGCACCTCTACATTTTAAGCCCCAAGAAAAGCCAGAGAGGTTGGAGGAAATCCACTTGATGTTTTATTTTTTATTTTTACTGAACTGTCAAGGAACACTCTGGAAGAGTTGCAAGACACAAGTTCAAGCACTGAGCAGCAGAGAAATGATGACCTGCTTAAAGCAATTCTCAGTTACCTAAAAAGAGGAAGCCTCAGCTACAGGCAATATTTCTGTGTACAGAAATAAATAATCAATAGAACTTGAAAAAATATGAAGGAATTCTTAATGATCTGTAACTGAGGGGAATAAATTCAAACAAGAGATTAGAGCAGTGATACATTGGAAATCAATAATTGACTTTTTAAACAAATAAAGATAGAACGAATTAGGTAGTTTTCATTCTGTTTCTATCATGGTTCCTTAGGTGGGACCCAAAATAAATTCCATTGTATGGAAACAAACTATAGTAAATCAAGTTCGTTCCCATGAAACTGAGATTCTCACTTCAAAAAGTCATAACAGAATTCAATTTCATGATATTTACACTCATTGGAGTCTGTTAATTACTGAAAGGCTTGAACACAAGTATTGTAGAAATTACAGATGCCCAGAATTTTGTATGTAAAAAAAAATTAATCAACACAAATGGAAAAGTAAGATAGTCCATGACAAAATCAAATTTGGATAATATCTGTCTACAAATAAATTAGATGATGTATTTAGTGAGCCCATCATTTCTCAAATATCCAGTTAAAAAAGACTAAGTAACAAAAGAGATATATAGGTCAATATTGCAAAAACACAAATGCAAAAAAAGTAATAAAACAAAAAACCCAAATAAAATGAAATTAAATAAAATAGAAAATTCATCAAAAGGTCATTCACCATGATTAATGAGGTGATTAAAGAGATGCCGCAATGCTTCAAAATAATGTGCTTAAAGTGTAACGAGTAAATAAGTGATCATCTCATTAGGTGATGAAAATTCTCTGACACTATCCCACTCCTGTTTATGAAAAAAATCTTGGAGCAAATAAGAACACAAGGATATACCTAAATACACTAACATCACAATACAGCAAGCCTATAGCCAACATTAAATTAAATGGGGAGATTTTCCAATCAATACCACTAATTTACAAACAAGAAAAGGTGGTTCATTCTCTATATATATATATTCAAAGTTCTATCTAAAATTGTAACTGGAACAATATAATGAAGGGGATGGAAACAATATGAAATAGAAAGAAGTAAAATTACATTTATTTGAAGATGACATGGTTGTATGCATAAGTGAACCAAATTTTTCCAAAGGCAATTCCTGAGCTGATAAACACTTTCAGAAATGTTGTTCCACACATGACTAACAAAAAATACATATAAAAATCAATTGCTAAGCTTCTCAGTATATTTTTGTGGTCCTGATTAATGAGTAGAAAGTTGACTACAAAAAAAATCTTGTCATTTGAAGTGTCCTGGTGTTTGTTTCGTGTTGGAACTCAGGGATGCCATAACATAAAGTCTTAACCACATTGCTAACATTCACAAAGTTTCTCTCCAGTATGAATAGTTTCATAATGATGAAGAGTATAGAGGTTTGCAAAGGCTTCATTATACAAAACCCATTCATAAGGATTTTATCCAGCATGTATTCTTTCATGAACATGAAGACTAAAGAATTGTTTTGTTGTCTTCATATTACATGTATTAGTCAAGGATACCTGGAGATGCTTCCTTCTTATGGAGAGTTGAGTATACCTTTTTTTTAATGGTCTGGAAATGAACTTATTTTTCTATTTTCTTGGTCTTCATGGATTCCTGTGGTGTGAATGTGTTCTTACAACTCAACCATCCCTTTACCTGATCATTTTATCCAAGGAATTTTACAAGCTCTTAATCTAAATATATGTTCTTCATAAAATATATCTATATATTCATATATATATATATATATATATATATATATATATATGAATGAATGATGGAAATCTTGGTAGGTCTTGTGAGGAGACTGGGACTAGAGTGAATTAAGTCGCTATGCATACAGTCCTTTCTGAAAGGTCTTGGAGTAGGATTGAACCTAGGGCATTGTACATGACATCCAAATAGTCTACCAATGACTTGCAGGTCTGGAATCTCATTTATCTTCTACAAATTTACAGGGCAGATTCAATGAAGGCATGTAGCTTGGAATTTTACCATCCATAGATTTGTCATCATAGAGGATGGCTGAAACTATGCTGTCAAGATTGGCTATGATTAGCTACCTCATAGCGATGCTAGACTCCACAGTGTGTAATAAGGACATTTCAGTCGGGGAAAGTCTGATCTGATATGAAACTATTCTATACTAGTTTAACTAGAGAAATATAACTGAAGGGATGAAAGCAATATGAATTAGGAAGGAGTAAGTAAAATTACATTTATTTGAAGATGACATGGTTGTATGCATAAGTGAATCAATATTTCCCAAAGGCAATTCCTGAACTAATAAACACTTTTAAGCATGGGTGATTTTATGTCTTTGGAGTTGACTGGGTCTTGAAAAGGCTTTAATACATTGATTTCACTCATAGATTTTCTCTCCATTATGACTTCTTACATGCATGCAAAGATAATTAGCTTATGTGAAATCATTACCACATTCATTACTCTGATCAATCAGGTAATCAGTTTGAATTAAGTTTATAATTTTATCTAATAGTAAAGAAGGAACAGATCTTAATGTTTTATCATTTTGTATGTTCATGGTGTTCTCTCTCATTATGATTTGCTCAAGACACCTGTGATGGTTATTACATAGCTCATACTTATGACATCCCCTTTTAATTGGGATTTTTATATGATATATCTCAGCTATCTGAAGAAAGGTTGAACAATTCTGATTTTTATTACACTGATTGCATTCATAATTTTTCCTGTATTGTGAATACAAGATTTTTGACTTTGAACCAGGATACACTGAAGAATTTCCAATGTTCTAGTACCCATAAAGATATTCTACACTATGAGTTTGGGAACATTACCCATAAAATTAGAAAGCCAATTAATTGCAAATGTCTATCATATTCCTAATGTCTACCAATGGCATAATACTACATATCTTCTCATCATTTCAGAACAAAAATTTTCTGTTGTTTCTTTCATATCCCTATGCTTATATGGCTTTTATCCATTGTGACACATGATATACCTAATAAAAAATGAAAGACAAGTGAAAGGAGTACACATTGCATTCATACTGTTTGAATATTTTTCTCATAACATATGCAATATAGATTAATGTTTCTCCACAACAATATACTTGATTCTCATAAAAAGCCCTCTCACCAAACTGAACAATATTACTACAAGAATATGAGTATCAGAAATTTTACTATTGATTATTTGGTTATTAAAATGTTTAGGATATAAATTTATCACTACTCAAAGTGAAATATCTAAGTACTATGAGACTATACATATTGGCAGGTCCACAGCATAGCATTAATAGAGCTACAGATCAAATGGAAACATTAATCAGATATCAGATCTTGAGGTACCTGGTTTTGTAAGAATATTATAATCATAGCTACACTTAAAGGACTGTTATTTTACACCCTTGCTTTTCGTTAGAGATTCCAGAAGATATTAAAATTTTCTCACAGGCAAATATGTAACAGTTTGCACATGAAAATTACCTTTCAGGTCTTCTTCTACTTTGACAATGTTCTTCAAGATTATGGTCTTCCCAATTATAGCCTAAAATACAGTCCATGAAAATGAATGATATACTATTGGAAATTAGGCAAAATTCAAGGTACTGTGAATTTTCACTGCATTGTAAATGTTACGGAGAACATTCAGTGAAACTGAATTATTCAGCTCAATCTTCATAATTCACAATTAAATAGTAGAAGATCATCAATAACTAAGAAACATTTTTTTCCTTTAGAAAAAATAACAGTCTTACCTATAGCTTTGAGGTTCACGTAAGTTTCCAACATCACATCTTTGTAAAGTTTATTCTGGGAAAGATCCAGCAAATTCCACTCTTCCTCAGTGAGGTTCACATGAACATCATCAAAAGTCACTGCATCCTAAATATCACATACATGTGTACCACACAAAGCATCAGACTAATATCACTTTAAATGAAATATATGCTTCCTTGAAAACATATTTATAAAAATTTGGCACTTGCTCCACTTATTTTCTGACTCAGAAGTTATAATAACTATATCATTATAGAAGGAACTTGAATTCCAATATTCCCCTGTGTTACTTTTGAACACTTTGAATAGAATACAGCCATGTCAGAGAAATGCCAATTCAGCAGGTGATGTAGGGGAGACAGATCCACAATACTGAGCACACTTCTGAAAAATAGTATGAACAATTACTAACTACAATCATGATGGGTAAGATGGGTGTATTTGATCATGTTGTTAATTACAGAGACACAGGCAGGTTTATGTCATTTAGATTGACACTGGCATGGCCTATGTAATATATTCTTGTAGATCAAAAGTTATATATTGAAACCATAAATCCCTACAAAAATCAACCAAGGAAACAAAAATTAAAGAAAACTCACAGTTCTTTACTAAATGTTCATATAAGGAATTATGCATTCACTTCAGATCTATATTCATCTTGGAGAAACAAAAAGTGCAACATTCTAAACTATGACATTATAATATTTTTTTTCTAAAAGGGAATGAATGCTTAAAAAGTTACAAATGAAAAGATGAAAATATACTAATATAAATTTTGATCATAAATAAGCAATGTAAGGAAAAAGAGAGAATGCTTAGCTGTGGAAAGCTCTAGCTGTTTTTCCACATTGTGTTTGTCAATTTCTCACATACACATGGTGAATAACAACTGCTCATTACTTCAAGATCAAGAGTTCTCAGGCCATCTTCTGACAATAGTATAAATAAGATACACATGATATCCATATTCATACTCACAGGCAAAATACTATTTTTCAAACATTTCAGAACAATCACAAGAGTGATGAAGAACATCATACACCTGGAATCCAAGGACTCTGAAGTCTCAGGTTGTATTGATGTCATGAAAATATACAAACTTGAGAAATAGAATATAACCTATATATTTGGCCAATTTTCAAAATTAAACATGAGGATTAAAAGTTTCACAAAACATATCCTTATTGTAGAAAACCATGTCAGGGGCTTATGTGGTTTTTATATTGACTATCAGGGCAGGAAGGATTTCACGGAGAGATTTTGTCTTGAAAAACAAAAACAAAGGAATAAAATTAAAAATATATATATTAAAGTACCAGGCTTGCAAAATAACTTAGCATTAAATGACAAGTGTGTCTAAAGCATCTTATGTGATTTAGGGACAGAGTCCAAATTGTGACTGTATGAGATCATAAGAAGAAATCTGAAGGATCACTTTCAACTATAACACAGTATACACCCAGAACAAAATTTGTCCCATCTAAAAGAAAAGCAGGGACACACCTGGAGCAGAGGCTGAAGGACTGCCCAATGAAAACTTGCCCAACTGGAGACCACACTCCTGTTGGGTTGCTAAGATCATAAGCTTCCTGCCTGCCACATATTCCAGCTTTCAACCTTAGCAAGCATTCACTCTTGAACATACCCACCAAACAGGTCAGTAAAATGGGCAACACTCAGCCAACATTCTCTAAAAATACAGACAGCAAACAGTAACTCAGGAATAAAATTACCACCAAATTGAGACAAACCCAGAGACCAGTACCTAGACCTATTATCACCTAGATATTAGCATAGGAATATAAAGAAGTTATGCCAGGGAAATATGTCACCAAGAAATCCAAGGTATCCTATCACAGCAGGTCCTCAACAATCAAACATGTAAGAGATCTGATACAAAAGAGGTTGTTTTGTGGAAAGGTCAGGAGTGAGAACTGGGGAAGGGATAGAGGCACACAAGAGGACCTGCAGACTGGAACACATATAGGGAGCAGAGAGAGTGGGATGAGAGTAGAGAAAGACTATAGAGGGGGCTTGTGTAGAGAACAGAAACAGGGAACAAATACATAGTGCAGCTGAAGCTAGTGTTCCATGTTTATAAAGCACACCTGACAACAGCAGCAGTTGATGTAGGCAGGTAATGATTTAAGCAGCTGCTAAGTCCCTGAGTGCAGGCCATTGAAATTGCTAACACATGGACAACTACAGAGGCAAGGTTCACACACCTAACAGGGAAAGGAAGATAAATACAATAACTGTACACATTGATCAAAATTTATTTGGAGTCTAAAAGTTTCCTGGCACAAAATAGCCAGGAACACTGCAACAAACCAAAAGCAAATAGTACAATGGACTGTAATAGAAGAAGAATATCAGCTCAAAGGACAAGAAAAATAGTTTTAATGAAATCATAAATAATTTCTAAACTAAAGACACAGATTGCTATTAAGTTAAATGAAGCTTCCAAAATATCAAATAGATTGAAACAAAAAACCCCTTGACACACAATATGCAAAACACTATACATGTAAAGAAATAGGAATTGTGCAAAAAAAAAAAAACCATAACAAAACAATACAAACCCCAGTCACATGTTAAAATAGACCTATTAGATTCATATCAGCTCACTCAGTGTAGTGTAAAACACAACATATTTTGGTATCGTGCTGCAGAATTAAAAAAAAAAAGCAGCCATGATATTTCTAAAAGCAAACCAATGGTCCAAATGATTTGGGAAGATTCAGCCTTGATAGGGAAGATATTCAGAGGTCACTGACTGATTTAGCAAGTAAGAAGCACCACTAGAAACCTCACACATAATGATATCTAGCTGACGTTTCCTATCTAACCCCTTATAGGACCCTCCACCCCAGCACCCACTGCTCAGCCACCTGTTCCTCCCCATTGTGGGCAGATATCCTGTGCTTACCATTTCTTGATTTCAGGGCTTCCCTGAGGTCCCCTCACAGCACAGCACGGAACAGCAGTGCTCAGAGCAGGAAACAATGAACTATCCTGGCCTGCACAGCCACAGGGAATTTCAAGAAAGGTACTCGGAATATCCTGCCTCTTTCTTTGAATGGCAGGTCTTCCTGGAGTTCTAGATTGACCAGTAAGCCTTACCACTCCTCAAGGTTACAGTGTGTTTCTAGTCTAGGGCCAATTTTTTTTCCAGATCTTAGGAGTGGTTTGCACTCCCTTAGAATTTGTGCCTGCCTTGCAAGAGGGCTTTCACACCAACCAGCCTCATGGGAGGACCCACTATTCCAGCTCAGGCTATTCAACTGCTTGCTCCTCCCCTTGTTAGCAACAACCCTGCAATTAACAGGACATAAATTCAGACCTTGCCTGAACTTTCCTCACAGCACTTGCCTTCCTCTTCCTGCAATCAAGGTGAATAGCTTGCATAGCCCATTCCTCAGGTGAAGTGGAGCTGTCAATCTGACCCACAAGGAGAAGAGTGCTCTGGCTATTAACTTTAAGGGGTGACATTAGGAAACAAGATTTTTGTTTTCTGGCTTCATGCTGGACTCAGGGAAATTGCAGCTCCCTTTCACCAGAAGATAAGTCCTAGATTTTTAAGTTTCTCTTGGCAGACAGCCATTATTGGATGAAGAGGACAAATGTCTCTCAGACATTATAATAAATCTTCTTTCTACATACACAGAAAAAATCACTCTCTATTTGAGATATGTTGATATAGAAAACATGTGCTAACACAACTGTGGGTGTTTCCCCACCTTGCCATAGAAAAAGATTTGCTAACTAACAACAGTGGTCCACAGTGTTTGCCATCTGTTTCCTGGTTTTCTCCCGGGGTTGTTTCATGCCTATCATCTGGTGGAAGGGAATTGTATGAAGCCTCAAAGCAAAACACGTGTTTCCTAAAATCCCTCTTTAATGTTAAAAGCCTGGGAATCCTTCTCCTGATGGGCCAGCTTTATATCGATCATGCAAGTCAAGTAACAGGTTATCCTCCTGGATTTCAAGAAGAAGAAGAAGGTAAAGTGTTATGAGGAATTCTTAAGCAAGCTATGAAGTCTTGTCATGATGAGTGCAGGATCACTACCCACAAAGGGAGGAGAAAGCAACTGAACAGTCTCAGTTGCAATGGTATGTCCTCCTCCTGTTCTGGGTGAGTGTGTAGATGGATGAGGTTCTTGGAGGACAGGCACAAATGCTATGGGAGTGCAAAACTGACCCGAGATATGTGAAAGTTCTGGAACAGGACTGGAAGCACATTCTAACTTTGAGGAGAGGTAAGACTCACTGGCCAATCAAGGACACCAGGCAAACATGCTTGTCAGAAAAAGAGGAGGGTTCTTCCTGGTGCCTTGTTGAAGTTTGTTTTGGCTACACTGGCTTGAACGGCTCTCTGTGTCCTGCTTTGAGTGCTGCTCTTGGGTGCTTTGTAGCGACCTCAAGTAAGTTCTGTTTTTGAGACATGATGAGCACAAGGTCTCTGCCCATAATGAGGAGAATATGGATGAGCAGTGGAACTGGGGTGGTGGGTCCTCCCTGGTGCTGAATGGGAAACATCAGTCGGATGTAGCCAGATATGGTCACCTGTGAGGTACCTTGTGGTGTTCCTCATTTGGCACATCAGGTGGTGACCTCTGAATAACTTCACTACCAGGGCTGAATCTGCTGAAAACCTTTGGACCAGTGGCTTGCTTGTAGAAATGTCATGGGCAGGATGCCAAACATGGACAGCCCTAGTTTCTCTTGATTCTTATACAAGTTCTGCCCTCAACATTTATTATTTATTTGTAAGATCCACCTGCAGTTAATTTTGTAGAGCTGTTAAAAGGCATATCATATATTGGGGAGCACTAGCATATTAATCTGTGATGTAGAAGAGTAGAACTTATAATGGAAAGGACTTACCAACCATAGGAAATAGTTTTAGTAAGTAGCATTTATTTGATAGTGACTGCCTCAAAAACACCCCACAGATGAGTGGTATGCTAAGCAGGCATGCTAGAGACTAGGATGCTAGGATTCACATATTTGTTCACCAGGTTTGACTAGATATATGGCTGCAAACCATAAAAGGTGAGGGAACTGTAATGTACAGCACAAATGTCCATCTCCTTGGTACATGCCTATAGCAAAAATCAGGACTGTAATAAGCATTTCCATGGGTCATTACAACATCATAACCAACATTAAGGCCTGGTGTGCCTCAAGGTCCCATTTTCTAATTGGGAAAAGCATAGTTCTGCCTCATTGTAAAGACTTCACTAGCTGACAGCCATTTGAGAGGCAAAAACACCTATGTGCTTGCAGGCTGGAGCTGAACATGACTGTCTTCTGAAAGGCTCTAACAACAACTGAGACAGATGCAAATACTTACAGGCAATCATTGGACTCAGGTCAGAGTTAGGGGAAGACTTAGGAGAAGGAATGAAGAGGTTCTGAGAGATGCCAATCCCTTAAGAAGACCAACAGTGCCTAGTAACCCAGATCCCTGGGAGCTCACAGAGACTAAGCAATCCACCAAAGAGCATGTATGGAGAGGTGCATGGCCCCAAGAGCATATATAGCAGAGGACAGCATTGTCTGTACTCAGTGGGAGACTATACACCTAATCCTGTAGAGACTTGATGCCATCAAGGAGAATGGCAGATGTGAGATGGTTATGGGAGCGTGGATAGCAGGAGTGGAGATGGGGTGATGGAGCACTCTCTCAAAGTAAAAGGGGAGGGGGAATGGGGTAAAGAATGCTGGGAGGTGGAACAGGAGAGTTGGGCAACATTTATAATGTAAGTAAAAACCAACAAATTGGGAAAAGATCTTCACCAATCCTACATCAGATAGAGGGCTAATATCCAATATATATAAAGAACTCAAGAAGTTAGACTCCAGAAAACCGAACAACCCTATTAAAAAATGGGGTACAGTGTTAAACAAAGAATTCTCACCTGAAGAACTTCGGATGGCGGAGAAGCATCTTAAAAAAATGCTCAACTTCATTAGTCACTAGGGAAATGCAAATCAAAACAACACTAAGATTTCATCTTACACCAGTCAGAATGGCTAAGATTAAAAATTCAGGAGACAGCAGGTGTTGGAGAGGGTGTGGAGAAAGAGGAACACTCCTCCGTTGCTGGTGGGGTTGCAAATTGGTACAACCACTCTGGAAAGCAGTCTGGCGGTTCCTCCGAAAACTGGGCACCTCACTTCCAGAAGATCCTGCTATACCACTCCTGGGCATATACCCAGAGGATTCCCCACCATGTAATAAGGATACATGCTCTACTATGTTCATAGCAGCCCTATTTATAATTGCCAGATGCTGGAAAGAACCCAGGTATCCCTCAACAGAAGAGTGGATGCAAAAAATGTGGTATATCTACACAATGGAGTACTATTCAGCCATTAGAAACAATGAATTCATGAAATTCTTAGGCAAATGGATGGAGCTAGAGAACATCATACTAAGTGAGGTAACCCAGACTCAAAAGGTGAATCATGGTATGCACTCACTAATAAGTGGTTATTAACCTAGAAAACTGGAATACCCAAAACATAATCCACACATCAAATGAGATACAAGAAGAAAGGAGGAGTGGCCCCTGGTTCTGGAAAGACTCAGTGAAACAGTATTCGGCAAATCAGAACGGGGAACTGGGAAGGGGTGGGAGGGAGGACAGGGGAAGAGAAGGGGGCTTACAGGACTATCGAGGACTGGGGGGGGCTAGAAAAGGGGAAATCATTTGAAATGTAAATAAATTATATCGAATAAAAAAAAAGATATACCTTTTTCACAAAAAAAAAATACATTTTAGAGGGGCCTTGGAGAGAGAGGAGAGAGAGAGAGAGAGAGAGAGAGAGAGAGAGAGAGAGAGAGAGAGAGAGACTGACTATTTTATGGAGAGCTAGCCTTATCCAGCATGTTTTCCATAAGGTCCTCATGTATGTAGACTGACATAGCTCTTCTCAAATCCAGGAATATATATGCCAGAGCCAATAACTGGCTGGGGCCTAGGCCTTGGAAACTTTTCCTGAGGCCCCAATATACTGAGAAAAAAATAGAGCTCCTTTTCTAAAGCCAGGAATATGCTTGGGAGAGCTGGTAATGGTCTGGGGCCAGGGCCTTCAGGACATTTTACATCCTCAGAACCCAACTCTGTCCACCATATGGGGCTGCAATTAACAGTCCTAAGGCCACTGTTGGCTTGGGCAGTAATGTTCTTGAGATAAGGTGTATTCTCTTTCTGAAGCATTGTTTATGAGACCCCCCCCCCAAGTTTGTCCTATTGTGTCATAGTTTCTGGTGGCTTCATAGAAGTCTCCAATTTCTTTCCATTTTCCCTCTGTATGTAGTTCACAAGATGCTATTCTTAAGAGCTTTACATAGTAGCATAAGGCATGGCTTCTCTAAGAACTTCCCACCACAACATTTATATATCTTACCTTGTACTATTTCTCTTTTCCATCATCTGAAATCTCTGACTTATAAGCCTGTCACTGAAGAATGACCCTTTGTATTAGGGTACTCATGTAATTTGGAAATAATTTCTGGAATATCTTTTCTGTGTGAATCTTCCGTCTTCCTAATTGACTACACTTGCAATCTCCTGTCCCTTTTCAATTTTCTGAAGTATAACATGGGTCCTAAAACTAAAAGGGCATTAGCCAGAGCCAAATTCATGCTGTCGTTAAAGACATTTTTAAGTAATATTTAATTTTATGTATAGTGATTTCTCCATGTGAAATTATGTTAATTCTAAGACAGCTGTATCTTCAACCTTTTAAGAAAATGTTTCCAAAAAACATTATGATGATTGAGGTCACCTCGGTATCAGTATGGTGCACCCCAGGGAAATCACCTTGTTTTCCTCTTTATTAAACTTCCTGCATTCTTTAGGTACAAGCTTGTGTACCACAACAGAGTTTTAAAATTTACCATTGGAATCAAGTAGTGAATTGTCCATTGCAGCAACAAAAATGGATTTGCAAGTCAAACATGGCTTTTAACTTCAGAACAGGAAATGAGAATCAGTTTTCTCTGTACACTGCTTCGTGAAATAGGATAGGCAATAGCTACATCACTGTTTAAAGTTTAAGAAAGTCAGCTGTTGTGGTGGAAAACAGTAAATATTTTGGGGGTGTACAATTTGGGTAGGTTAGCTTGAGCCAGTGGATATTGAATTACGAATTCGGGGACTCTCCTGTTGAGATATACGGAATGCTCACTGATATAGTTAAGACAGCTCAGAAATTGAGACACAAACCATTGGCTGTGCTGTGTTTGTCTGCAGTAACATTTTACATGGGGACAAGATCAAATACTGTCTTATTCATGTCATTCCTTCTAACAGGGAATGTCTGTTCTATTTCAAAGTTAGTTTACCTATGTATTTTTTAAAATATATTTATTTTCTTTTATAGTCAATTGTTGGTATTAATTTTTTATTCTGTTTTCTCTATGTTTCACTCCTCTAATCTCTTATTTGTTTCTATTCACCAATGTTTCTTCATCAATAAGAACTTAATTTCTTTTACTCAGAGGCTTTAATATTTGAAAACGGGGGTCCCCCCACGATGATATCACAGGGTCAGGCACTGGCAGGGAGCTGATGGGCAGTGCTCAGGCAGGGTGATGGGGTTAGGGGTTGCAAGGTCAGGAGTCACAAGGTCAGGGATTGCAGAGGGATCAGCTAATGAAATAACCATGTATTGAATAATGTACACTGAATGATTAAAAGTCCTAAAAATTCTTGTATGGACGAAGCAACAAAATTATTTGTTTACATACTGCAAGGCTATTAGGAGAGAGATTATTAGCTTGGAGAGAGATTCTAAGGAAGAGGTGTCTGATAGTAGAAAAACAAATGGTACAATTAATTAAAAAAGTATTGGTCAGATTGTTTCTAAGGCATTGATCATGTTAGAGAAACATTCTACCACTAAGGTAAACTTCATGACTCCATCTGCATTCTAAAAAAATTGCAGGGCAGGCTGTATGAAAACACTCATTTGCTATCTTGATCATCCCAAAACTGGTCCTTAGGAATGGCTGATAGAATATTATGAATACTAGGATTGTTTTGCCATCTGACAGAAAATAAATATGCCTCAGGCCACAGTTTCTATTACGGAGGGTTTAGTCTGGGAATTACTGATATCAAACTGTTCTCTACCAGAAGATGGTGCTAGTAGAGAAAGCTAGGTTAGTCTATCCATCTGGTATTATTTTCCAAAGCAACTAAACACTATACAGAGGACCCCAGGTGAGTAAGGCACAGCTAGGAGCAGGTTATTTACAGGTACTAAGATAGAGAGTGACACCTACTCAGTATAGAAATTACTTAGTTCTGGGTCCTAGTGCTAGTCTCACCTAGTTACAGTGTGTCTACAGATGGCACTATCTCTGTCTGGGTCAGTTTACAGATACCAGGTGACCTATGGCAGAATGTCAGCAAAGAATCAACCATACTTCTCTGGATGCTGACCTTTTAAAAATTCCTGATTTGACAGCATAAATGGCATCGTCATCTGTCCCTCATATATTCTAAACTTGTGCAGGCATGCAGTCCACCATAAATACTTTTCCTCTACTGTTCTCTATGCATTGGCCCTCTATGCAGAAGAACTTTAAGTTCTTCTCAACAAGCCTTCATTATTATGAATCCTACGTCCTAGGAAATTATGGCGATTCTAAAGCACATTATCCAGACAGAGGCCATCAAAGGTTATGCGTTCAGGTGGATGGTGCTCTGCCTGCATGGACTCACACAGAAGGACTCAGGGTGCAGTCTATTCTATTATGTTGGCAGGAGTTGATGCTACAGGTCTTGGCTCACACAAAACTACATTTTTTTCTCCAGTTTTCAAAACAGGATTCTAGAAATCTGGGTATCTGTTACTGCAGAGTTAGATAATGTCCATATTCTCGGAATGAGCTGAAATAGTAGAACAGCTTCAAATATAGCAAAGGGATTACAAAGTGTCTCCAAGCTGAGCACACAAACCAAAAGTTGTGCTGTTTAAAATGTGGCTCTGACACCTCAGCCCTATAAGAACATCGAAAGTGTGAAACAGAAAAATTTGTAGGACATAAATCAGAACCCTGGCTTTCACATTCTGGGAGAATGGGAAAGAATGTAAATGTTTATGCAAAAACCAAAAGGGAGAGAAGGTGACAGTAAGATAGCTACACACACACACACACACACACACACACACACACAATTAGAGAAAGAGTGAGATCACGGTGGGATGCAGGACAAATGTATGGAGGAAGATTGTCACAGAATGCAAGGCACAATGAACAGCAATAAGTGTACAGACCCAAGGCTTTGAAGTAGAGCACTGCTTTAAAAAATAAAGTGGATTTCATGAACGGCAAGCTTATATCCAGAGTATCCAGAAATCAGTTACATGCCAAAACATTGAAACGCCTCACCACAAACTCCCAGCAGCTTGAATGTCACAAAGGCAACAGGTTCCAAGCCATTTCTCAATTCCTGCTGAGAACACACACTTCACCGCTTCAAACCATAAATTCTTTCACTCAGAACACAGTCCTACGTTTCATTTGAATGAAGCATAGGGGATCATTTTACATCCCATTCCTACCCAAGTTTTTCTGGTTTAGCCTCACCTAGAATATCATTTGGGGACATGTGGTTAGTCACAGGACATCCTAAGGGTACAGACTCATAAAACAAATACCTTAAAACTACAAGATGAGGACATTGCAGACCAAAAACTGACACCATGGAGTTTGAAACAATATATAGCTATAGTCAACGGATCTTTCAGTGATGACTCTCAGGGGATGCCACAGCTCATTTCTCTCACTGGAAATCAAGTGTGTGGTTAGAATGTCTGCCCTCTTTTCTTACTTCTTAGTGAGGGCAGTAGTGGGTAGGGTTCATGGCTGTCTGCCAACTTCCTTAAGTAGAAGAACACAAGTAAAGTTGTGTAGTGAGACAGCATAGAGAAAGGGCAAACCATGCTGAGGCCCAAAGAGTTTACCTGGAAACCAGTGGAATGCTAATGCTTTGGCCCAGGCTGAAGGTGACTGCTCTAGGGATCTCAGCTCTCCCATAATCTTATAGAATGTTGGATATCTAAGTAGCCAGGCATTTCCTCTACCTCCATACACATGCTTATAATGACCACAAAGATGGCCTCTCCAGGCTTATTTACAATGACATAGGGTGCTGTGAATGGATGGAGAGAAAGCAAGTTGGTTGCAAAGGCTAGAGATATCCACTTCCTTCCTGTGATTTAGCCCAAAATCCTTGTTAGAAACATGTTCTAGGATCACCTTCAACTGAGAAGTAGGTGTATAAAACAAGGATTGCAATTTGGTGTCCAAATATGGAAAGCCACACTGGGCCAACACAAATTATTAACACAAGATTGGTAATCTGGTAGGCATCCAACCTATACACAGGATCAAATGTTTCTCACTGATTCACACAGCACGTTTGATCAAGTCTTCAGAAAGATATAGTGCTGGCATAGATACTGAATGGATTTCTAATAGATTCTAAAATTCAATCTGTAATTTTGTCTAATATTTCTCCCTAAGCAAATTTGTATATGAGATATTCATGGAGAAGGGACCATGACCTAGAACAGTTTGAGGAATCTCTGAGAAGCCATCTTCGCTGCGCGACTCCGCTGCCCTGGGTGACGAGCAGAGGTTGCTGAAGCCCTCACCATACTGAACAGCTTTGCAGGCATCAGGAGTCTCACTTGTGCTCTTCTTCTATTTTCCATGGCCCTTCTCAATCTCTTCATTTTTAAATGCCAGTCAGACAAAATTAACTGATAATATCAGGCAAAAATTAAGTAAACAGAAAAAAAAGAATGAGAATATGTTTTCAATCACAAGGAAGATGTGGTCCTGGTAAAGGCTCAGTGAGTCATGGAACAGTGATGGCTGTTCTTCACAATAGTGGGTAACAGAAACGGTGCCACTGTGAATTTAATGAACTTTCCAGCTTATAATAATTTGCGAAAGGTACATTAGTATGTTCATCACAAAAGACAGGAGCTAGCTAGCCCAAAGATATTCTGCTGTGAATTTTTATATTTCCTTTTATTGGCCATGAGGGTGTATTGGCCATGAATGCCACCTGGGGATATAAGGAGGCCATAAAGGGTCTGAGAGGAAATGTTATTTTTCAATTTATATCAGTTCAACACTATACCCTCAGTTTGTTTTTCTAGGTACAGTGGATATCAGACTACAGTAACTTAGAGCAAAATATTCTTATGAGACACTATATTCTCAGACCTCCTCTGAAAACCTGTAAATGTCCCTCAATCAGTAGATCCATTCTTATCTCCTTGTACTAACCTGAAGCCAAAGTGGATTGAGGACTGCCACATAAAACTAGACACACTGAAACTAATAGAAAAGAAACAGGGAAAGACCCTTGATCACATGGGCACAGGGGAAAATTTCCTGAACAGAAATCCAATAGCTTATACTCTAAGACCAAGAATGACAAATGGGACCTCATAAAATCACAGACATATCTCTAATGCAGCCAAAAACTGTCAGAATCATAGACTGGATACATTTTTGATCTCTAAACCATTTTATTCTTTCAGTTGGATGCCTTTTTCAGGCTTTTGGTGATGGTTTGGCATACATGATTATTTAATCCAGTCATAAGCCTAGAATCCATGGTAGTTTATCTGATTAGGAACACTGCATATTGGTGCTTGGAGACTGTGCCATATTTTTCTGGTTTCCATAGCTACATGTTTGGGGACTCTGAAGCCAACTTATAACCTGTGTGGTTGTTAGAAAGCTGGGAGAGACCATCTCTTTGGTCATCATAAGCATTTGTAGGGAGGCAGACAAAATACTTGGCTGCTTAAAAACCCAAATCTCTACAGGATAATGGGAGAGCTGAGATACACAGAGAAGGCATTTCAAGCCTGTGCCAGTCTTTGGTGTCTCACTGGATTCCAGGTGTGCTTTCTTTCTGTTTGTTCTGTGCATTCTCTATGCCTTCTCATTATGCAAGTTCACTTGTGTTCCTTTTACTACAGAGGCTGGGATATGCCACCCCTTCCAACAACTATTGTCATCAAGAAGCAGGAAAAGAAAATGGAAAATCTGTTCATTCTCCTGATGACCAGTGAGAGAAATGAGCTGTATGTTTGCCTAGCAGTCATCACCGATGGATCCATGGACTGAACATATTCATCATTTCAAATCCCATTGCCTGCTCTCTGCAAGCAAATCCAGGCTGAGAAGAGAGAACACAGTTCACCTGAATCTCTCTAGGGCTGAAGCGGGATGGGGAGTGTCACGGCTCAGATCTCCTGCTGTCTGGAGTCTATCAAAGCAGGAACTCATTTTTTGTACCAGTCTTTTTTTTATATAGATTTGGGGAAGTAGGTGGGGATTTCTGGTGGTTTGAGATGACATAGGTGGTAGGGAAGGGTGACAGAGTTTATGGGGTGATTTACAGGGCCAATAAAGTTATTCATATTCAGCTTTAGGGTGGCCAAGGCAGGATTAAACAGGCCATACTGAGTCACTCCAATATGGAAGTGACAGAGCCATGTCTCTAAACTACAGTAAAAGCTCAGGTTCACTCACCTGGCCGCAGTATCTGGCTGAAAAAGGTCAAAAATACCCTGGTGTCATTCTTGAGTCTGCAATGCCCCACTCATCTTACATTTTTCAGGACTTTTGTTCTAGGTGGCTGCACCACCTGGATGTCACTATGCCCTATCTCATCTCCATAAGTGCTTCTCCAACTAAGAGTTCCATGGTACACTTTGGAGAACCTTAGCAGTTTATAAAGTTGTTATGTTCTTGGTTCTCATGCCCACAATAACTTAAAATTTCTGACTGACTTTGCTTCTAAGAACATAGTGGGATAGACTTCATTCCCAATCCTACTGACTGGCCTCATGCAACCCGGGAATCCTCCAGTTGGATACATAGCCGTTGTCTGCCTAGTGTCAGAATAACATGGTTTATAATCACCATAATTTGACACTATATAGGATGAAGGATATCACACCTCATGGTGTATGTCTTTGAGGACCACCCTATGTTGATGTGAGGTTTCAAGCTAGTGTTCATGAGAGTCTACATTCCTAGGGACATATATGAGAAAATAAAGTTAGGTCATGAGCAGGTAATTTTTCACCTGCAAAGATTAGAGAATGAGAACAATGAAGCCTCGGAGAACTTAAACAAAGAATTCACACCTGAAGAACTTCGGATGGCAGAGAAACATTTTAAAAAATGCTCACCTTCATTAGTCATTAGGGAAATGCAAATCAAAACAACCCTGAGATTTCACCTTACACCAGTCAGAATGGCTAAGATTAAAAATTCAGGAGAGAGCAGGTGTTGGCGAGAATGTGGAGAAAGAGGAACACTCCTCCACTGCTGGTGGAGTTGCAAATTGGTACAAGCACTCTGGAAATCAGTCTGGTGGTTCCTCCAAAAACTGGGCACCTCACTTCCAGAAGATCCTGCTATACAACTCCTGGGCATTTACCCAAAAGATTCCCCAGCATGTAATAAGGATACATGTTCCACTATGTTCATAGCGGCCCTATTTATAATTGCCAGAAGTTGGAAAGAACCCATGTATCCCTCAACAGAAGAGTAGATGCAAAAAAAATGTGGTATATCTACACAATGGAGTACTATTCAGCCATTAGAAATGAAGAATTCATGAAATTCTTAGGCAAATGGATGGAGCTGGAGAACATCATACTAAGTGAGGTAAACCAGACTCAAAAGAGAAAACATGGTATGCACTCACTAATAAGTGGATATTAACCTAGAAAACTGGAATACCCAAAACATAATCCACACATCAAATGAGGTACAAGAAGAACGGAGGAGTGGCCCCTTGTTCTGAAAAGACTCAGTGAAGCAGTATAGAGCAAAATCAGAACAGGGAAGCGGGAAGGGTTGGGTGGGAAAACAGGAGGAGGGAAGCGGACTGATGGGACTTTCGGGGAGTGGGGGTCCAGAAAAGGGGAAATCATTTGAAATGTAAATAAATATATCAATAAATTAAAAAAAAAAAGAAAAAAAAAGAAAAAAAAAAAAGAAGCTCAAGAGGAAGAAATGCTTCTACTGCTAAGTGCCTCTAAGGGAGCCCACCACTTGTGGAATGGTTATTTCTGATTTTGTTTTTGACTGAAGATTCCAGAGCCCTTATTTTATTCTTTCTGCCTCTTCCCCATCAGACAAACTTGTGGGATTCCGTCTTAGTTTTACTACATATCAAAGAGACTGTTATCTCTCACAGCATGGTCTTGCAAGTCTCGTTAGCCTTGAGAATAAAAAAAAGATGTATGGAAGCTCTGTGTTCAAACAGGGCTTACAAATCTGATGGTTACGAAACAGGTATACAGAGTATCCTCCATTGGGTCTTCTGTAATAACTTGAGAATATTTATCCTTTATACAACTTTTGTTGTTTTCCCATTATCTTTGCCAATCAGTGACAACTGGAGATCCCTCTTTGTTTTGGAGAGTTGTGTAAAGCTACTGTTTACAATCTAGGGATAAGTTCTCTCAGGGCTTATTTTACCCTATTCTAGAATTTCATGCGTTCCTGTGGCCTGGATGTGTTGTTAAAACTGAACCATACCTTTACCTGATCATTTTATTTAAGGAATTTTACAAGCTCTTAATCAATATTTATGTTTTTTGTAAAAATATATCTATGTATTTATCTACATATATATTCATTATAAATATGTCTGTTTAAATATGTATGTATATTTGTATATATGTATGTATGTATGTATAAATCCTGTGTGGAGGCAGGACATTAGAGTGAATTAATGTCTTTAAGGAGACACCCCTTTTCTTGAAGCTTACACCTCACATGTAAATTGGGCTGTTCATTATCCTTTGCTTGAAGGCTCTTGGGATAAGATTGATCCTAGACCATTATACATGCCATCCAAATATTCTACCAATGAGTTGCAGGTCTAGAATTATATACAAAATTAAAGAGTATATTGAATAAATGCATTTGCCTTGGAATTTGCCCATCCAAATATTGGCTAACATAGAGAATGGCTGACAGAATGCTCTCAAGATTGGTAAATATTTAGCTACCTGATAGACTATGCATTGTGTAATAAGGACATTTCATTCTGGGAAAGTGTGATATGAAACTATAACTGCACATGTGCCAGTAGAAGTTGATAGGTTATTCTATTAATCTAGGAGCATTGTCAAAGCAACCACGCATTTTCCTGAGGACCCACAGATGAATAAGTTATAGCCAGGCCCAGGCTCCTTCCACGTACTAGTATGGACATGAACACCTACTTAGTGTATGAGTTCCTTGGTAGTGTGTCTTAAA
Source organism: Apodemus sylvaticus (assembly GCF_947179515.1). Taxonomy (NCBI): domain Eukaryota; kingdom Metazoa; phylum Chordata; class Mammalia; order Rodentia; family Muridae; genus Apodemus; species Apodemus sylvaticus. The sequence continues at coordinate 60,414,283 of NC_067492.1, read as the reverse complement.
CTTAGTCTCACAAAGTTTCTAGTCTGTCCATTTTTTGTCAGGGTCAGCTCAAAAAGTCAAGGTGACTTAAGGCCAAGAGGTACAAAATCTTCTGCCCAGATTCTCTGGATGTTGATCTTTGAAAATCCCTTGTATGCCAGAACTGTCTGGGGGCCCATTAGATAACTTCCTTCACTTTTTACTCTCTGGCTTACATCCTGTCTCAGTAAGATGTTGATTGGAATGAATATTCTGAGTGAGGTATGGATTATATGCAGATCTATTGACCATGCTGGGGAATGAGACACTCTGTTGTAAATATCATCCTCTGTGACTCTGATATATCTCTCCCTTTAGTATCCCTTGGTCTATCACATTATGTAAAGGAAGAATATAAAATTCCCAAGCACAGGCATCCCCAAGTGCATACACACACACACACACACACACACACACACACATTCACACACACACACACATGCAAAATGACACATGCAAATATACACATATACACTTACACATAAACCCTGATACATGCAAACACACATACACACACACAAACTAACACACATTCACACATACTCTCTCACACACACAAACACACACCCTGAGGCACACACTGACACATAAACACATACACCCTGACACACCCTGACACATACAAAAATACATACTGACACACCCAGACACATACAAACACACACACTCTCTCTCATACTCAAACACACACTCACAAACAAACCATCACACACACATAGCCTGAAACATCCAAACACACACAGAAATACACACTCAGATTGAGCATATACACACATACAAACACACACACACAGAGAACACAAAAACATACAGAGAGAGAGGGAGGGAGGGAGAGAGAAAGAGAGAGAGAGAGAGAGAGAGAGAGAGAGAGAGAGAGAGAGAGAGAGAGAGAGAGAGAGAGAGAGAGAATACAGGAACACATTCAAATCAGACACAGAAATAAAAGTTCTTACCACATCAGGAAACATCAGGAATTTGTCTTTATTCTGGTGCTTTATCAATTCTTGCTCTTAGAACATACGCTATTGGTGTTCTGTTCAGAAACTTTCTCCCTGTACCGATGTCCTCAAGGGTCTTCCCCAGTTTCTTTTCTATTAGCTTCAGAGTGTCTGGCTTTATGTGGAGGTCCTTGATCCATTTGGATTTGAGCTTAGTACAAGGAGACAAGGATGGATCAATTCGCATTCTTCTGCATGCTGGCCTCCAGTTGAACCAGCACCATTTGTTGAAAAGGCTATCTTTTTTCCATTGGATGTTTTCAGCCTTTGTCGAGGATCAAGTGGCCATAGGTGTGTGGGTTCATTTCTGGATCTTCAATCCTGTTCCATTGATCCTCCTGCTTGTCACTGTACCAATACCATGCAGTTTTTAACCCTATTGCTCTGTAGTATTGCTTGAGGTCAGGGATACTGATTCCCCCAGATTTTCTTTTGTTGCTGAGAATAGTTTTAGCTATCCTGGGTTTTTTGTTGTTCCAGATGAATTTGATAATTGCTCTTTCTAACTCTGTGAAGAATTGAGTTGGGATTTTGATGGGTATTGCATTGAATCTGTATATTGCTTTTGGCAAAATGGCTATTTTAACTATATTGATTCTACCGATCCATGAGCATGGGAGGTTTTCCCATTTTTTGAGGTCTTCTTTCATTTCCTTCTTCAGAGTCTTGAAGTTCTTGTCATACAAATCTTTCACATGTTTGGTAAGAGTCACCCCAAGATACTTTATACTGTTTGTGGGTATTGTGAAGGGGGTCATTTCCCTAATTTCTTTCTCAGCCTGCTTATCCTTTGAGTATAGGAAGGCCACTGATTTGCTTGTGTTGATTTTATAACCTGCCACTTTGCTGAAGTTGTTTATCAGCTGTAGGAGCTCTCTAGTGGAGTTTTTTGGGTCACTTAGGTAGACTATCATGTCGTCTGCAAATAATGAAAGTTTGACTTCTTCCTTTCCAATTTGTATCCCTTTGACCTCCTTATGTTGTCGAATTGCCCGAGCTAGTACCTTAAGTACAATATTGAAAAGATAAGGAGAAAGGGGGCAGCCTTGTCTGGTCCCTGATTTCAGTGGGATTGCTTCAAGTTTCTCTCCATTTAGTTTGATGCTGGCTACCGGTTTGCTGTATATTGCTTTTACTATGTTTAGGTATGGGCCTTGAATTCCTGTTCTCTCCAAGACTTTAAGCATGAAAGGATGCTGAATTTTGTCAAATGCTTTTTCAGCATCCAATGAAATGACCATGTGGTTTTGTTCTTTGAGTTTGTTTATGTAGTGGATTGCATTGATGGATTTCCGTATATTGAACCAACCCTGCATTCCCGGGATAAAGCCTACTTGATCATGGTGGATGATCGTTTTGATGTGTTCTTGGATTCGGTTGGCAAGGATTTTATTGAGTATTTTTGCATCGATGTTCATAAGGGAAATTGGTCTGAAGTTCTCTTTCTTTGTTGGATCTTTGTGTGGCTTTGGTATCAGCGTAATTGTGGCTTCGTAGAAGGAATTGGGTAGTGTTCCTTCTGTTTCTATTTTGTGGAACAGTTTGAAGAGTATTGGTGTTAACTCTTCTTTGAAGGTCTGATAGAATTCTGCACTGAAACCATCTGGTCCTGTGCTTCAAACTACCTTGAGATGTGCACTAAACCACAATATCAAAAAATGTTCTCTCCTTCTGTTTAAATTAATGAAGTTTATAGAGTAGTAGCAAATTGCTTGATATCAGAATAAGTATAAAAAATTGTATGTTAACACCACAAAGTTTAGGGTATTTGAAAAATACTATCATTAAACAATATTCAAAGCCAGCCTAGGTTGAAAAGAAGGAAAGAGGACCGTGGAGAAGCTATGTGACAAGTGTTACTATTTCATGCCGGGAAAGACCTGTGTGCTGTTCACACTATATTTAATTAGTGATGCACTGTGATCCAGGATGATTTCAAATTCATTGTGTCCTGTCTGGAGATATTATTCAATGTTTTTCGTTCTGCTCCAACTCCTGGGTGCTGGGATTATAAGTATGGGCACTAGGTCCAGTTGAATAGTACTTGTGAAGCAGACCACGTATTTGCACACATTAAACAAAAACTAGACAGGCAATGGTGATGCAATCCGTTAACCCAATCACTTGGGAGGCAAAGGAAGGTGGATTTCTGAGTTTGAGGCCATCCTTGTCTACAGAGTGAGTTTCTGGACAACTAGGGCTATACAGAGAAGCCTTATCTCATAAAACAAAACAACAACAACAAAAAAACAACCACAAAAACAAACAAAAATCCTCTACAAATTATCATTCCTATCAATATGTATTTGAATTAAGTCGGAGTTCAAGTGTCTCGTGAGGAGCAGTGCACATGATAAAATCTACACTGGCAATGTAGACATCAATAAACACTTACATAGGACAATTAAAATGATAACATTTTCAATAAGAAAATTTTATAACACATGTGTGTTCTGACTGCTGAATGTCTTTGTACCACATGCATACCATTCTCACAGAGTCCAGAAGCAGGCATCCGATTCCACCAGAATTGAAATTAAAGAGATTATCAATAAAAAAAAAGAAATTAAAGAGGTTTGCAGCTGTCACGTGAGTCCTCGGAGACCCCAACAAATATTCTTAATGGAGAATAGATCTCTCCAGCACACACTACACTTGACTTTTGCCCTTCCAGCCAAGTGTGCTGAATCATTCCCAATCAAAGAGCAAAAATTCTGGAAACCTGTAGTAACAGGAACATGAGGTAAGCGTGCTAATTGTGTTAGGCTGTTACACATCCATGTTAGGATCTTTTGAGTTCAGGAATCAGCCACAGGATCACTGATTGTCAGTTTGCATTAGATTTGATACCTCTCATCTAGGATATCAGTGAAGATTAGGCCCCTCAGATGACATATACAGTTGAAAAGACCCTCCTGGTAGTTAATATTGGTAATAGAATGGTGAATGTTTGGGTAAGCAAAAGTGGGAGGAACCTTACTACCAGCTGAAGTGGATAGAACCTGCCTCAGGGTCCACATGCACCTGGTGGAGAGTGTGTCTCTGCAAGGATAAAAATGGAAAGGGTTAGTTAGTGCTGCTCTTTTACTGCAGGAGATCTCGGAGCATGCTGAGGAAGTGTTTCTTGCAGTGCTCTGTTCTTGTGAAGATCCTTGAAAGAATCTGATTCCTGAGACTGGCAGTGAATCAGAGAGTCAAAGTGTGGGACAAGGGACCTTGAGGGTCTTCAGACTGGTTTTGTAAAATTACAGATAAAACAAATCTACTATTACCTGATCTTCATGTGATTGGGATGCCAGGTCTTGGCATAGAAAAGAGCAAACATCTGGTTTTCCATTCCTCACTGAAAGGCCAAATCTTTAAAAATTCAGACTTCGTTATAGATAACCTAATCTAAGTTTGAACTCAGGTAAGTGAAAAGGCTGGTAACTAGTATTAGTTTCCAACTAATACTTTGTTTCTCTCCAACAGTTGGATCTGAAAAAATGGAAGACACTGCTGTGAGCTTTGAGATGAATAGGGTTAAGTTCTAGCTTCCATGTGATGACATCTGCAGGAGGGGTTTGAGGGGTAGGGAGGCTAAAATAAAGGAAAAGGGAAAAAGTCATGCAGAGGAAGCACATGCCCTATAGACCAATCAATGCACACCACTAAATAACATAATCAACACAGAGGTTGCCAAAAGGATGAAGGGTCGATTTTTGGTTCATTATTAGTGATAGTTGATTGGCTCTATTAGAGAAACAGCGAAATCCTTGTGGTATCTTTTTTAAAAATTGGATATTTTATTTATTTGCATTTCAAATGTTATCCCATTACCTGATATCGCCCCTATGTTTCCCACTCCTCCTCCTGCTTCTATGAGGCTGTGTCCCCCAAAAAAACACTCCTGCCTCCTTGCCCTGACATTCTCCTACACTGGGGCATTGAGCTTCCATTGGACCAAGGACCTCTTCTTCCATTGATTCCCAAGGGCATCCTCTGCTACATATAATGCTTGAGCCATGGGTCCCTCCATGTGTACTCCTTGGTTGGTGGTTTAGCCACTAGGAGCTCTGGTTTGTTGATATTGTTGCTCTTCCTATAGGGTTAGAAACCCTTTCTGCTCCTTCAGTCCCTTCTCTTACTCCTCCATTTGGGAAACTGTGATCAGTTCAATGATTGGCTGCCAGCATCCAGTTCTGTATATGTCAGGCTCTGGAAGAGGATCTCAGGAGAGAGCTATATCAGGCTCCTGTCAGCATGCACTTCTTGGGATCCACAATAGGGTCTGAGTTTGGAGACTGCATATGAGGTGGGGCAGTCTCTGGATGGCCTTTGCTTCAGTCTCTGCTCCACCTTTTTCTCTGTATTTCCCCCTTCTAAGAAAAACCAACACACACACACACACACACACACACACACACACACACACACACAGGTTTTCCTTCTTCTTGGGCTACATGTGGTCCGTGAGTAGTATTTTGGGTATTCTGAAATATGGCCTAAATTCCACTTATCAGTGAGTGCATCTGAGCCAGTGCCCTGAGCAGACTTGGGTGCTAGCTCTTTCTTGGTAGTTCAATCATAAATAAACTTTTAAAATAACAAAAGTGATTCTTGTAAACCATACATGAAAGCAAGTCTGATTAATCATTGATTATTTAGACATGAACTTTAATGTCTCCTTTTTTTTCATTCATTTGGTGAGCATTAGATTTTAGGAAATGATTTCTACATATAGGATGCCATCCTGGAGAACTTCATGAAGGGATTGATGCCAAGGTATGGTGTCATCCTTAATGTCATAGAGCATTTTATTTGATTCATCACAGGAATGGAGTGGTAGAACGTTCACTGATGAACTTATCTTTTATCTCTTACTTTTCTATTATTGATCATATTATTTCATATTATATTCTGATTACCTCTCTCCTTACCCAACTGTTTCCAGATCTTCCTGCCCCATGCAACTTTTTTCAAATCTAAAACCTTTCTTTTTTCATGTTATACACTAAACATATAAATTATTATTATTATTATTATTATTATTATTATTATTACAATAGGTTTATATATTTGTTATAAATATATAAACAAAATCTATAAGGGGACAAAATAAAAAATAAATACAGAAAAATTCAAGAAAATCTCTAGGAATCCTAAACATACACCAACTCAAATTCACAAAAATAATTTACACAAAACCACAAAAGTATAAGCCACAATATACTTAAAAATGAACTTTGACGTAAAAACAAAAAACAGTACACATGAAAACAAATGAACACAAAAGCCAAACAAATATAAAAGTCCTGGAAAGCATTAAGAGAAAAGAACCGCCAACAATATCCTTGAGTTTGTTTTGTGTTACCCATCTTATGCTGGGCAAGAGGTTTGCCCTTCAGATAGTTTGAATAACCCATGAATGTCCTATTTTTAAGCACACCTATTGAAAAAAAAGAGATTCTTGTAAATCATACCTTAAATCAAGTCTGTTAAACATTAATACATACAGGCATTTTAATGTCTCCTTTTTCATTCATCTTGTGGCCATTATATTTCTAGAAAGTTATTTCTACATAAAAGATGGCATCCTCAACAACAGCATGTGATAGATGCCAAAGTACACTGTCATACTTCACTCATAAAACACTTTATTATAGAAACATTAACACTGATTTTTGTAAATGACTATTAACTGCATTTGAATAGGGATGTAGTTCCATTCCCCTCTCAATGATGAGACCCCACTTTTGAACAGAACCATGCAGGCCCTGTGCATGCTGCCACATTCTCTGTAATTTCATACGTGCATGCATCTTTCTTGTTTTAGAAGTCCTGTTTTCAACGGTCGGTGTCCTCAATCCCCTCTGGCACATATAATACTTCTACCTACAATTCCACAGTGTTTCCTGAGTCCTAAGACAAGCGATTTTATAGAGACATCCCATTTATGAATGTGTGTTCAAAATTCTTTCACATCCTAAAAAATGTCTGCCTATGGGTTTTGAATTTGATCCAATCTACTACAGAAGGAAAACTTTCTGATATTGGCTGATCAAGACCCTGATATTTAAGCAGAATGTATTTAACAGCTATTTTACTGCTTTGTAACCATATCAGAAGATAAATATATGCAATTTTACACAGTCTCTCTCTCTCTCTCTCTCTCTCTCTATATATATATATATATATATATATATATATATCAATATATGTGTATATATACAAATATATACACACCAATATATGTTGCATATATATGCAAATATATACACATTCTGTAAGAATTAATGAGATAAGAGGCCATGTGAATTTTAGGAGTGCAGGAAGTACTACAAAGGGTGTTTTGGAGACAGGAAATATAAAGAAAAAGCAATCAAATGACAATGTCAAAAATAAACAACCAAATAATTCTTAAAAGTGAAGCAGCAAACAGTACTTTGAAAGAAAAATGAGAGTGACCTTCATCAGCTGATGTAAAGAAATAATAATGTATATGTGTTTATATGTGCATGTTTGTGTGTGTAATATTAAACTGAAATAATCTTTAGTACTCATATTTTCATAAAACTTATGATAAGACCCTTCATCTAGAGTGATTTATGTGTCCATCAAATTCACTGACCTTATTAGAGTAAAGGTCTTGTGTGGGACATTTCCATTAGTGATTTTACTCACTTAGAGAAACATTTTCTTTTCATAATGAATTAGTTTCTTTCACATTAATTGACAGAGCCTTATATTGCAGGCACAATCTGATCCCCATTTTCCTTTCCACAAAATGTTCCCTTCTTTATATATTATCTGATATTTTTAACATCTTCCTAGTGTATTTTAAAGTGACTCCTAATCCAGCGCTTCTTTGCTGTCGTATCCAATATTTGTCAATCTGCTACCACTCTGTTAACATTTAGTTTCACTTTTCAAATTAGTGCCTTTTACTGCATCAGCAAGCTATGATATTTTAAATCCCAAAGAGACATTTTAAAATTAAAGTCATGACTTAGATTGTGTTGCTCTAAAAAAAAAATAACATGATCAAAAGAAACATGTAAGGAAATTATTTATTTTCTTATGTACCCTGGCCACAGTATATTGAATGTAGCCAAGCCATGAAATTTGATGCAGGCACTCCATGAATGCATGTGGAATAGTGTTGATTTCTGGCTTCTTGTCCATGTTGTCTGCAGTCTTCTTATAACTTCAAGAACAACTCACCTAGCTGGGGTACTGCCCACATTCAGAACTGTCACCTTATATTAATTATTTAGTAAGTACATGGCTTACGCCCAAACCACAGGTCAAATTGATGGTAGCCATTCCTCAATTGAGATTCCTTCTTCTCCATATATTCAGGATTGTGGACATATTTATGAAATCATTTTCCATTAAATTTAGCAAATTGGTATCACAATGGAGGATGCTGACCTATTTGCAAGTTCAAATTTTTTATTCCTTAAAATTTTTATATCTTTAAGTATAATTTTGGTTAAGACAAAGAAAAATATGTTGAGTATCATCTAACATTTTCCTACTATGAAACATTCAATGAAGCAATTTATCTCTGTATTTTTTTTACAAAATTTGAATTTGGTCTAACTAAAATAACATAACACTTTGGGACAAAGATATACCCTAGCAACCCTGCACTAGAAGCCAAGATGGAGAAGACCTCCACAACCATGATGATCTTCCCCCTGGTACTGTGGTAGACAGGGAGGAAGGTGATCCAGACACTGCAGAACACCAGCATGCTGAAAGTTAGGAACTTGGCTTCATTGAATCTGTCAGGAAGGTTTCTAGCCAGGAAAGCCACAGTGAAGCTCCCCTGAGCCAAGGAACACAAATATCCCAGGACAATATGGAAGGCAATTAGTGAGCCTTTGTTGCAAATAATGACAATCTTTCCATGTTCAGATTGTGTATCCCTGTCAATAAAGGGAGGAGATGTTACCAACCAGATGCCACAGAGAACAAGTTGGATCAGGGTACAAATGGGAATGACCAAGTTAGGTGTCCCCGATGTCAGCATCCCTCTCATCCTCCTTCCTGGAATAGTGAGCTTGAAAGCCATGACCACAGTTATTGTTTTGGCCAACACTGTAGAAACAGCGACTGTGAAAAACACTCCAAATGTGGTCTGCTGCAGGATGCAGGTGGCCTGGTTGGGATGTCCAAAAAAGAGCAATGAGCAGAAAAAACAGAAGACTAGTGAGATGAGCAGGATGTAGTTGAGAATGAGATTATTTGCCTTCACAATAGGAGTATCCTTGTCCTTCACAAAAGTGATGAGTACTAGAATTGTGAAGGCTGAGAAGGATAGAGCAGTGGAACCTAGAGCCATCCCCAGTGGATCTTCATAAGACAGAAATGACACAGCTCTTTGGAGGCAGTGGGTTTGCTCCAAGTTGGCATACTTATCATCTGGACACCTCACACACTGTTCCATATCTGCTGGCAAAAAAACAATAAAACCAAAAAATATCATAATTGTTTAGTTAATAATTATGTATTTCTATTATTCAGAGGATATATCAATAAATATTTAGGTATTGAGCATCTCATCCATTCCTTCTTACTGCAGAGACCACTGAATTAAGATTGTTCTCTATTAACCTGTCTTGTGATGAAATAAAACACCATGACAGAAAATGGAATGGAAAATATGTATTAAACAAAAAGAACAAAAATATGATAAATAATAATATGCATGATCAAAGATTTTTTCAATCTTCAAACCATAAATTCACTATTCACAGAAAAGGGTAGTGTGAATATATAGTTATTGATCTCAGTTGAAGAAATGCTTTATGTACTTTTTTTGCTTTTCGGGTGTGCTATTTTTCTGTATCTCCTATAGAAACCAGAACATACAGTTCCTCATGCAAGTACTATTTGCCAAAAGGAATATTTTCATTCTTGATGCTCTATGCCTTATAGTTTGTCTTTAAAAACTGGTATACATGTATGTCCTCCTAAATATTTTCTGCATAGTATAAAATCAGTAGGCCACATATTGTGAGAGAACAATTTATTGTTTTTAGAAGATACTGCAAGTTATTTGCTAGGTGCAAAAGAAGTTGCCATTATTTAACTGATTAAGTTCTGAAACATGGAGATTTTAGAACTTCATGTTCCATGTAGGTCATACCATAGTTCTAATTTGGAAGGAGAATGATTCAAAATCAGCATTTCTTTCTACACGCAAGTATGTACCTGTTTCATTGGAAACCTCATTTTCTGGGCACTGAACACAATCAAAGCAGCAGTCTGCTGTTTCTTTCTGATGAATTTTCCTAAATCCAGCAGTACATGGCACACTACACAAGGAGGAGGGAACCTGAGGCAATATATAAATATTATATAATGTGTGTGAGAGAGAGCATGTGTGTCTGTATGTGTGGTTCATTTGTACATAATATGTATAATATCCCATAGATTTTTCTATATGGGTCATTAACAGATATGGCTGTAAATACTCCTCTGTTAATCAGTATTTCTTAACAATTTCAGTCCCATTATTATTTTGTATCTTCCTACAGTACACCAAATGTCATACAATATTTTCTGCATCATGTATTATTATATATGTGACTTTCAAGTTGTAGCAATTTAAATCTTTTACTTTCTAAACTGATAAATCCAAAAGGTAGCTGGGTGGTGGTGGCTCACCCCTTTAATCCCAGCACATGGGAGGCAGAGGCAGGCGGATTTCTGAGTTTGAGGCCAGCCTGGTCTACAGAGTGATTTCCAGGACAGCCAGGACTATACAGAGAAACCCTGTCTCGAAAAACCAAAGAAATAAAAAATAAATAAATAAATAAATAAATCCAAAAGGAATGATTCTGTGGTATCAGTTTTCTTTTCTCATGATTTATAATTAAAAAAATAAAATCAGAATACTAAGGTTTGTGGAGAAAGAATGTAGGGTAAATCAAGAAAAAAGTTCTTTGATTAATATGAACAAAATATGTTATATAAGACTGTCCTAAAATTAATGAAGTTTAAAACGATAACTAGACAATAACACTCTCTTATCCCTCCTCCGCCCTTTCCCTGCTGTTATGAGACTCATCACTCTAGCATACCCCTATCCTGGGGCATTGAGCCTGCACAGGAGAAAGGGTCTCCCTTTCCACTGATGCCAGATAAGGCAATACCTCACAGAAGAAGGGACACTGGGAAGTAGGATAACATGTGAAATTTAAGTAAATGAATTGACCAATAAATATACATAAATAAAAAGAAACCTTGAAAACCTTGAATCAGGAGAAAGATTTCTGTTAATGAATACATGCTATATTTAATTAGGCTCTAAATATGTTGTTACAGAATTAGAAAATTCCATGGTATACATATAGTTTCAAATTTTTCTATATATATAGATATAGATACATTTAATAAATACATTCCTGTAGCATGTGGAGAATCAGCATATGGGTGCAACTGAACATTGGATCCAATCCAGATGGTTTTTATCTTTATGATGAAATTTACATGGAGTTGAGAGGTATCAGATTTTGGTGCTAGTAACTGAGCACGGTCTTTTGCAAAAGTAGAAATTATGTTTTAACCACAGAGATAAAACCTTTCAGTGCCTCATATTTAAAAATGTAGATATCTTGAAAACAAATAATATTTGTGGTATACGCACCAAAGTTCCCCCTGTCGCCCACTCCGTGTCTTCAAATATATGAAGTTGTTGCATCTGTGGGAAACACGGAAAATAGCTTCCTATTTTCCCTTTTAATCCAAGGCCTTGTGGAAAATTCCAAATGATGAAAATGCTGTACTCTGCACACTGATTTTCCTTATGGCTCATGTTCACTAGTTCTCCAACAGGATTAGTAAACACCCTGGTCTTCAGCAAGGAAGAAACCTAAATGAGATCCATCATTAGATGCTTACATATGCATATTAATAAGCAGAAAGCAAAATTGAGAATGTTACCTAATTCCTTAGTGTTTTTCACAAAAAACAGCTATATTGAAGTAATCCTGTGTAGTCCAATAGAATATACCTCATCGATACTGAAAATTTATAAAATGTTCCATGTTATTGTTTGATGGTAAAATGTGCTAGAAAATGATTAGCATATTACAAGTAACATGGTGTGTGTGAATGTATGTGTGTGTGCGTGTGTTCATATTACTCCAAAATATTTTTTTTGAAAATGTAGCCACGTATGTGCAAATGAAGGGGAATTCTGAATGTGTGAAAATAAAGAATATCTGTTGGTCTTTAATGTACAGACAATAAAAAATATGTGATAAACTGTAACTTAATAACATATGTAATCTTAATCATTTTTGGTTTTGTTAATCATTGTTAATTTAAATGAGTAACTATTAGGTACAGCAAATGTACTGATTGACATATTACTCTTTAGAAAATTATTCTAGTCTAGTCATCACTTAAGGCTTTTATTATAAAACCGTTGGCTCCTATTTTAACTTTTGAAATAATTTGGTGAAATGTTGAGATATATTTTCACAAAACTTACTGATATCATCAAAAATTGTTTCCTATTAAATGTCTTCCTTGAGCATGATGTTCATTATTGTAAAATATTAATTAAGGGGTTTTGCAGTGTAGAAATGTGTCCACTGAGAGAATAATCTCTTACAAATGTACAAGTGTTTGTCTGTATCCATTTAAAAGTTTATATTGATATGTCTAAGCAAAATGAAATGTAAGAAACTTCACCTGCTGACAGTCAGTAAATATTTCTTTGTATCCTGTTGGTATCTGAGCCTCTACTTGTTGAAGAATCATTTCATGGTAGGTGTGGGCCACAGCATACACAGCATTATACAAATTGTAACCTTCTTCACTCAGGGCCATGTCATATTTGTTCAGTGCTGTCCATTCCAATGTATTGTTAAATTTAAAGTGTTCCATTTTAGTGCTGTTCTTAGAGATTGAACAATTAAAATAATTCCACCCCAGTATAGAGTCAGAAATGTTTACTGGATATTTGCCAGTGTCCGTAGTTTGCAGAAAATTCCGAAATTTAGCAATCTGACCTCTGTGGTGTGCAAAAGTGACAATACCATGGAAGAAATCAAAGCTGAATCCCTTTTTATTTGTGATAACATCCCATTGTGAATTTGTGATCCAGATTCTCCGAGCACATAAATATTCCCACCTTCTAAAACTGACTTCTAAAGTGGAGTTCATTTCACCATAAATGATAACAACCTTTGCTGAAGATGTCATAATTTGTTTATCATATATCGTAGCCTTTGTCATGTATGTCTGCATGGTTTCTGGGATCACATTCACAAAAGCTAAACAGATCCCATACCTTTGCATTTCTTCTCTTAAATCAGAGAGAAACTGAATTCCCTGGTCATCATCTGAGATGACCACGCCTATCCAAGTCCATCTAAAATGAAGCAGCAAGGAGACCATGCCATGGGACAAATGTGTGTTCTTGGTGGCTATCTGATGGACATAGGGCAACTGGTCATAGTCACTCAGGTTAGGATTAAATGGTCCAAAGAAAACCTAAAGAATGTAGAAGAGAGGATGAAACATCCACATGAGGAATATGATATTTAGGATATTTGAACTCATATATAAGTAACACTACTCAAGTTCCAGAAATCCTATTAAAGATAGTAAGATTATAGCAGAGATATCATGTAATATTCTTTTTCAATTCTAGACTATTTCTAACAAGTCTGAATGTCCTAGAGAAAAATTTTGCCTGTTTGCCCAGAATATCTATGACCTGGTTATTTATTTGTTATATCTATATAAATAATTATTAATGTGTAATTATTATATATATTATCATGTGGCGTGTGTCTGTGTGTGTGCCTGTGTCTCTGTGTGTGTGTGTGTGTGTGTGTGTGTCTTTGTGTGTGTATCATGTAGCAATGCACTCATAAAGCATGCTGTCCAGGTTTTTCCTCTAAGAACATGTAAATAGAATTTAAAAGTTGTTAACTCATTCAGTGCCACGCATTCTTACCTTTGGATTCCTGGAATTAATCACTAGTTTTAAGGTTGTTTTCCATGATGGTCCTATAAGGCCTACATCACAAATACCCTCTCCACAGTTATAATTAATAAAAGCCACACTTTGTTTTATTTGCATAGAATGTATAAAGTCAAGAACTCTTAATGTATCTTGGCACTAGCCAAAATCAATGGAGAATATCAAAGTCATGTTGGGTAAAAGATAAGGATTTTTGTTAATCTCATCAGTAGCAAAAAACATTACAAGAAAAAATTCATGTTTTCTTGTGCGTGTTCTAAAATAAAGGATAATGATTATTAAGGGAAATGTTTGATATATAAAATTTCAATAACAATAAATGTAATCTGAGACATGCTAAATTTAGGTCTAAATATCTTGAAATAAGTCTCATAAATTAGAGATCCGAAGAGCTCTATACAACATAAGAATCCATAGACATAGGACACTATGATAAGATAAATTTTGTATTCGTGAAAATCAATAAAGATTGTTTTATCTCAGAATGTCATCCTTGTATTAGATTTTAGTCTTGTTGAGTAAGATTTTTCTAAAATAACCTGGGAGTTGTAATTCCACTGTTAAATAAAAAAAAATTGCATGACTTAAACCACCTCTGAACAACATAACACCCTCTTAATTTTTATTATTTAAATGCATTTTATACATCAAACATAAATGTATTGAATCTTTTGAAAATCAAGTCCTCTTCCAGGTACCATCTGCACATGGGAGCTGGGCCTGTCACACATCCCTCTATGCACTGGCACTACAAGGTGAGAGCTGGTCTCCAGGAAGTGCTCTGACTCCTGGGCTTTGAAGTGAGACAGGCATTTTCCGTCCTATGACTGTCCAAGACAGAGCACATAGGGCACAGGAATGGCAGAGCAGCTATGACAGGGTTCTTCCAGCTGCTAGGGCTGTCCCATAACCTTCAGTGAATGGGTCCTGCCAAGGGAGAGCAGGTCTTCTGGGAGTCCTGACAGAGGCTTACAGGCACACAGGAGGGAGCAGCTCCAGCCAGACACAGCAAGATGAACTAACACCAGAGATAATCATATGGCAAAAGGCAAGTGCAAGAACCATAGCAAGAGAAGCCAAGCATACATGGCATCATCAGAACCCAGTTCTCCAGAACAGCAAGTCCTGGATAGCGCAACACACTGGAAAAACCATTCTCAGTTTTAAAATCACATCTCATAATGCAGATAGAGGACTTCAAGAAGAACACAAGTAACTCCCTTAAAGAAATACAGGAGAACACAGGTAAACAGGTAGATACCCTTAAAAATGAAACACAAAAATCCCTTAAAGAATTACAGGAAAACAAAACTAACAGCTAAAGGTATAGAACAAAACCACCAAAGATCTAAAAATGGAAGTAGAAACAAAGAAATCACAAATGGAAACAATTCTTGAGATAGAAAACCTAGGAAAGAGATTGGGAGTCATAGGTGCATCACCAACAGAATAAAAGGGATAGAAGACAGAATCAGAGTTACAGAAGATACCATAGAAAATATTGACACAACAATCAAAGAAAATGCAAAATGCAAAAAAGGTCCTATCCCAAATTATCCAGGAAGTCCAGAACACAATGAAAAGACCAAACCTATGGATTATAGGTACATAAGAGTATGAAGATTTCCAGGTTTAAGTGCCATTAAATATATTCAGCCAAATTATAGAAGAAAATTTCTCTAAGCTAAAGAAAGAAATGCTCATGAATGTACAAGAAGCCTACAGAACTCCAAATAAACTGGACCAGAAGAGAAATTTCTCCCATCAATAATAATCAGAACACCAAATGCACAAAATAAAGAATATTAAAAGCAGTCAGGGAAAAGAGTCAAGATATATATATATATATATATATATATATATATATATATATATATATATATATATATATATATGAATTACACAAGACTTCTCACCAGAGTGTATGAAAACTAGAAGATGCTGAGCACATCTCATACAGATCTTTAGAGAACACAAATGTCAGCCCAGGCTACTGTACCCTGAAAAACACTCAATTACCATAGATGGAGAAAACAAGATATTCCATTTCAAAACCAATTTCTCACAATACCTGTCCAAAATTGAGCCCTTCAAAGGATAATAAATGGAAATCTCCAACAAAAAAGAAAACTACACTCTAGAAAAAGCATGGCAATAAACTTTTATTAACAAAAAGAAGATCATCTCATAAACATAATTCTACACCCAATAACAAAAATAACAGGGAGCAATAACCACTTTTCCTTAATAACTTTTAATATCATTGCATTCAATTCACCAAAAAAAGACATAGAATAACAGACTGGATATATAAACAGGACCAAGAATTTTGCTGCTTACATGAAACTCACCTCAGGCACAAAGACAGACACTAGCTCAGAGTAAGAGCTGGGAAACAATTGTCCAAGCAAATCGTCCCAAGAAACAAACTGCAGTTGTCATTTTAATATCAAGTAAAATCAACATTCAACTTAAAGTTATCAAAAAGAAGGAAAGAAACTTCATACTCATCAGAGGGTAAACCTACCAAGAACTCTCATTTCTGAACTTCTACACTCTAACTTCAATTATCAGATCTCCATGGACTAAGGCTAGTCTTCAGAACAACAACAACAAAAATAGAAATCCCACATACATGTGGAGGATAAAGAACCCTCCACTCAATGACAACTTGATCATGGAAGAAATAAAGAAATTAAAAACTTTTTAGGATTTAACGAAAATAAAGTCAGAACACACCCAATATTATAGGACAAAATGAATTCATTGCTAGGCAGAAAACTCATAGCTCTGAGAACCTGCAATAAAAAACTGGAGAGAGCATACACTAGTCACATAAGTCGCCTGAAAGCTCTAGAACAAAAAGAAGCAAATACAGCAAAGAGGAGTAGATTGCTGGAAATAATCAAACTCAGGGCTGAAAACAACAAAATAGAAACAAAGGGAACTAAGTATAGACAGAATCAACAAAATCAGGAGCTGGTTCTTGGAGAAAACCAACAAAATAGATAAATCCTTAGACACACTTACCAGAGGGTACAGAGACAGCATCCAAATCAGCAAAATCAGAAATTAAAAGTGAGACATAGCAATAGAAAGTGAAGAAATCCAAAAAAAATTCATCAGGTCCTACCACAAAAGCATATACTCAATGAAACTGGAAAATCTGGATGAATTGGACAATTTCCTAGACAGATAGCAAGTAGTCAATTTAAGTCAGGATCTGATAAACCATCTAAACAGTACCATAACTTCTAAAAAAATATAAGCAGTCATTAAAAAGCTCTCAACCAAAAATGCCCAGGAACAGATGGGTTTAATTCAGAGTTCCATCAGACCTTCAAAGAATACCTAACACCAATACTCTTCAAAATATTCCACAAAATAGAAGCAGAAGGAACACTACCCAATTTCTTCTATGAAGCCACAATTATTCTGATAATTAAACCACACAAGAACCCAACAAAGAAAGAGAACCTCCAAGCAATTTCTCTGATGAAAACTGATGCAAAATTACTCAATATAATTCTTGCAAATCGAATCCAAGAACACATCAAAATGATAAACCATCATGATCAATTAAGCTTCATCCCAGGGATGCAGGGAAGGTGCCATATATGGAAATCCGTCACTATTATCCACTATATAAACAAATGCTAATTTAAAGCACAGAGAGACAAATTATCAATAATTTTCCCATGGTGTTGGTAGAATATGATTTTTATATTTCCAACCGTTAATATTTAACAAACAGAATCGTTATTTTAAGATATATTTAAATTTGCTTATCAATTTCAAAATATAAAAAATGATACAATATACCACATAACCAGAATATTATCCTTTAGGCTCTTTTACATATCTATTTAATATTACTTTTTAGTTTATTGTTACTAAGTCAATTTTGTAAGCATTTGTCAGATTTCTCTTAATTCAACAGTGTTTCTAATTCTCTGAGATCCTTTAAGTGGTGTCTGAGCACAGAATTCTTCTCTCCATATGAAATTTGCTCATCCACCCCAGTACAGTTGGCAGTTCAGGTTTTTTTTAATATTATCAATTACCTAACATTAGGAGTATATACACCAAACATGCTCATGTGCTGAAGTTTGCATTTTTCAATTGAGAGTTTGGAACAAAGTTTTCTTTCTAAATCTGAAAGGTATTGAGAAAGTTTATATATTTGTAATTTTAAATCTTAATATGCCTTAAAATTGTCAAAAATGAGAATTTCCTGTATTTTTCAATGACATGGGGATAATACAAACTACATCAGAAATGAAATTCCTACTGATCTAACATAGAAGTATAATAAGGTGAAGCCAATATCACATCAAAGTGTATATAGTGTATTGAGGCGAACAACTGGAAAACATTCTATAAATGCCAAAGACAAGAAAATTGAATATGAGATGAGATGACCGTTAGAGACAGAAATGTACAGAAAACCTCGGTTCATAAAAGAAAAATGTCCCAGGCACATTGATTAGCTAAAAGGTTAGTGATTTCAACACACCTTCCCTCATGATCTGCAGGCACAAATGACAACATCTTACAACTGGGATCTTAGAACTATGTAGTCACAATAAGTACAGCTTCTTATCCACAAGAAGAACATTTATTCTCTTAGATTTTCCCTAATGTGATATTTATTCAATTATAAATAGAAATTTTATTGAATATCTGATACTGATAGTAAGCCTAATATGTGACTGGACATTTGCATGATTGGACCAAATGATTATTCTGGTAACAGAATATGAAGCCTGGCAGTCTTTTTCCACATTCAGTATCAATTCCAGAAGGAAAGGTGGGGCTAATTTAAAGATTATATTAAAAAGCAAAGTACATGTACATTCACATGTATATAAGTAATATTATACATGTAATCAGGAACAATTGACCCACACATCCACAAGTATTTCAATATATAAATGAATACTCAACATTTAGAGACCAAAATTAGATAACATTTTTAGGAAGGCATTTAGATGAATGCTCATAGAGGAATTGTTGGCAGATAATTGTATATATGCAGCTATGCAGTCTCTTCATATTGAGCTCTTGTTAAAGGTGGAAATTGTAATTTCAAGGCGGATGAAAAGGCATTTTTGACATATTATATCCAAAGAGAGTCAACGGATAGAATCCACTCTCTGTCATTGCCTAGGTTTGTGAACTGGAGACCAACTTAGTAAAGCTAAACTAAACTGTGACACATTTGAAAATATTAAAATAGTGACTGATGTAATCATTAATTGTCAGTGGCTCATCAAGTTACAGGAGAAAGAACAAGACAGAACCCCACAATTTGAGTACATAGCTACATATTAATAATTCATATCACTGAAACAGGAAACAAAGTTAATGACTTACCTAAAACCAAAAGTTTCATTATACAAATCATCTTCAACAGGTCCCTCTATTGCAAAAATGGAAAAACCACAGTCACTTCTCAAATCTCCGTTATCTTCACTATTCTTTATCCTCCAAAAGCAAATGGGTTCAATCAAACAACACAAAGTGAGAGAAAACATCAGGAGCAAAAAGAAAATATTAAAAGAACAAAGATTCTTCATGTCTGCAATAATCTAAGATGCAGTTGTGAAATCCGTTTCCTATGCACACAATCATCACCCCCCACACACATCCACACACACGTTTATACCTATTTGTCTGTTTTAAGTCTACTGCCCTCTGGAGGACCATTTAATTATATTCAACATTTCCCTTCAATTTGTCCTATGTCCTGTTCCCTGGATACATCAGGAAAATTCTGGCCTCAAGCTCTACATCTGAGGTCTGAAAACTTGATCAAACATTTATGAAAACTTGTTTTGGAGATCATGCTCTCCATCCTCCGGTATAATGATTTCATTCACATGCATGGAATAATTCCCAAGGACAATCTTCTTCTGGACAGCTTTGGCCAGACCATGTGTCAACAGCCATATGTATGGACACAATAGATTTCATCAGAATTTCCATAGTAAGACAAAAGTGGAGAAAGTCATAAATGTTATATATCATTCAGAAGTTCACTTTAATATAGGACATTATAGCTTCTATTGTCTAGTGGAGGGAAGGGAAGTCTCACCGGCAACACTGAGTCTGGAGTTGAGCATTCTCTCTGTTGTTCATAAACTATTGTGTGCTTATGTTTACAAAATCTTTTCAAACATCCTGTGATTCTTGTTACCTGGAGAACATGTCCTTCTGCTAAATCCAATAATGTCTGGATTGCTACAGATTCAAAATTCATCCTGTTTAATATCAGTACCTGTGCAGACAATTGATGATATAAAATGCTGATCTTAGCTGGGCGGTGGTGGCACATGCCTGTAATCCCAGCATTCTGGGAGTCAGGGGCAGGCAGATTTCTGAGTTCGAGAATGGTCTATAGAGTGAGTTCCAGGACAGCCAGGGCTATACAGAGAAACCCTGTCTAGAAAAAACCAAATCCCAAAATAAAAAAAAAAAAATAATAATAATAAAATGCTGATCTCTTGGCTGACAATCAGTCCCTGGCAGTCAATGACATTTGATGAAACATTGCTGATTGATGATTGAGAATAATTTCATTTTACTCAAAGGAATGAAATAATTTAGGTGGCATTTATGAGAGAGAATTTTATTGCTAATATTGGTATATAAATCCTATTTTCCATTCATGTGTAGTTGGTATTTGTTTTAAAACAGTATTGTCTTCAATTAAATTAAAACAACACAGATGTATGTCTGTTATGCATACATACAGTTATATATGTATGTAACTTGGTTAGATTACAATGAGTGACACAGATGGAGCATTGTATTTGATTTGTAATTTTTTGAACTACCTTATGTTTTTTTTCCCGGAATATCGACAGTGAGTGCAATGGACTATCTTTTTCTTCTTCTTCTTTTTTAAATGCATTCTTTAATCACTTTTTACAGTCCAGTTTTTATTCCCCTCATGATACACTCTTGACTGTTCCATATTCCACACCTCCCCTGCAGCAACCCATTGCCAAGAGGATTTCCCCAACCACCACCCCGACAGATATGCCCACACACTGGGGTCCAAAGTCTCTTGATGAATAAGCACATCTTCTGTGATTGTCTTCAGACACAACAATCCTCTGCTGTATGGTATTGTGGGCCTCATATCCGCTGTTGAATGCTGGCTGGTTGGTGGCTCAATTTATGAGTGATCACATGGATCCTGGTTAATTGAGCCTGCTAGTATTCCTATGGATTCACCCTTGTCCTCAGTTTCCTCCAGCTTTCCCCTTATTCAGCCACAGGGTTCACCTACTTCTTTCTATTGGTTGGGTGCAAAATTTAACATTGCTACAAGAATATCAGTATCGCCAATTTTACTATGGACTATTTGCTTATTAGAATGTTTAGTATGTGAATTTATCACTACTGAATATGCAATATCTAAGTAATATGAGACTATACAAATTGGCAGGTCTGTAGCATAGCTCTAATGGAGCTACATACCAAATGGATACACAAATCAGATATTGGATCTTGAGGTATGTGGTTTTGTAATAATATTATAATCATAGCTACACTTAAAGGACTATCATTTTCGACTCTTGCTTTTCATTGGAGATTGCAGAAGACATTAAAATTTACTCAGAGTCAAATTTGTATCAGCTTGCACATGAAATTTACCTTTCATGTCTTCTAGTACTTTGACAATGTTCTTCAAGATGATCTTCTTTCCAATTATAACTTAAAACACAGTACCAGAAAATGAATATATAAAATGATATACTATTGGAAATTAGGGAAAATTCAAGGTACTGTAAATGTTCACTGCACTCTGAAAGTTACAGTGAAAATTCAGTGAAACTGAATTATCCAGATCAATCTTCATTATTCACAATAAAATAATAGAAGATCATCAATAACCAAGAAATATTTATATCCTTTACAAGAAAAAAAAATAACAGTGTTACCTACCGCTTTGAGGTTCGTGTAGATTTCCAACATCACATCTTTGTAGAGATTGTTCTGGGAAGGATCCAGCAAATTCCACTCTTCCTCAGTGAAGTTCACATGCATATCATCAAAAGTCATGGCATCCTAAATACCCCATACTGTGTACAACACACAGCATGATATTGACATTACTCTAAAGGAAATATATGCTTCCTTGACATCATATTCATATAATTTTGGCACTTGTTTCACTTACATTCTGACTCAGAATTTATAGCCACTGTGTCATTTTAGACAGAGCTTGAATTATAAAATTTACATGTGTCATTTTTGAACACATTGAACAGGATACATCCTTGCCAGAGAAATGCCAGTTGAGAGGGAGATGCAGGGGAAACAGATGCACAGTACTAAGCACACATAAGAAAAATTGTATGAACAATTACTAACTATAAAACTGATAGGCAAATTGGTATTTGCTCATGCCTTTAATCTCAGAGGCACAGGCAGGTGTATGTCATTTAGCCTGATGCCAGCATGGCCTATGTAATGTGTTCTAGGATACCAAAGTAATATATTAAGAAACTCAATCCCCTACAAAAATCACCAAGGAAACAAAAATGATAGAGAACTCACAGTTCTTTGCTAAAGGTTCCTACAAAGAATTACACATCCAGATCAGGTCTGTATTCATCTTGCAGAAACATGAATTGCAACAGTCTAAACTATAACATTATAATAAAATTCTACTAAAAGGGAATGCACGCTTAAGTAGTTACAAATGAACAGATGAAAGTAATAGTAATATAAATGCTGATCATAAATAAGCAATGTAGGGCAGGAGAGAGAGGTCAGCATTGGAGAGCTCCTGCTGGTCTTCTACATAATGTGGTCAATGTTGGGCAAACACATGGGGGCCAACAACTACTCATTACTTCTAGATCCGGAGTTCTGAGGCCATTTTGTGACAACAGTAAAGATGAGGCATGAGATGTTATTAGTCATGCACACAGGCAAAACGCCCCTATTCATTCAAATATTTCAGAAAAAAAACCAACACAAGACTGCGGCACAACGTCATATACTTGGCACCCAATGAATCTAATACCTCAGTTAATATTGATGTCATGAACATATACCATCCTGAGAAATAGAATATAACTTTTATATTTGGCCAAATTTCAAAATTAACGATGTGGATGTAAAACCACACAAAATCGTATGCTTACTTTACAAAAACATGCCATGTAGCTTTTGCAGTTTCTCTACCTACTATAAGGACAGGCAAAGTGTCACAGAGAATTTTTTTGAAAAGAAAAGCAAAAAATAAAATAAATTTAAACACATAAAACCACCGCACTGGTAAATTAGATCATTATTATTGAATAGCAAATGTGTCTATTGCAACTTATTTAACTTAGGGAAAGGGTTTTTAGTGAATATATGGGAGCATGAGAAGAAACCCAAATCATTTCCAACCACAACAAAGTAGAAACTAAGAACAAAATGTTTCTCCTGTAAAAAGAAATTCAGGGGTAAATCTGGATCAGAGACTGAGGGAATGGCCAATGAAAATTTGACCCACTTGAGTGCCATTGTATGGACAAGCACCACTCCATGACATTATTAACGATACTACCTACTATAGGAGCCTTGAGTAATTGTCCTTGGAGAGGCTCTACCACCAACTGACTGAAAAAGCTGCAGAGATCCAAAGTCAAACCTTGCATAAGCCTTGGGGATTCTTATGGAAGAGTTGGTGGGAAGATTAAAATCCCTGAAGAAGATACTCCATAGGAAGACCAACAGACTCAACTAACCAGGACCCTTGAGGACACTCAGGGACTGAGCCACAAACCAGATATCATACAGTCTGGACTAAGGCCACCGGCATAGTAGAAGCGGATACACAGCTCACTCTTCATGAAGGTCATTCAACAACTGAAGCAGCTTTCCCTATAGCTGTGAGCTATCTTTGGAATCTGTTCTCCCAACTGGGCTGCCATATCTGGACTCAGTGGAAATGGATGCACTTAACTCATAAGAGACTTGATGCACCATTTTTGGGGGATACCTGGGAGTACAACAACTTCTCAAAAAGAAACAGGAGACTGGGGAGAACGACTGTGTGATATCAATGGACCTATTATGAGAAGAGTTATCAGGGTGATAACGAATATATAAATTATTAGAGAAACAAAAAATAAAAGAGAAAAAGAAAAAGAAAATTTTTCAGTCTATAAACACTATCCTCTTCTCCAAAAAAGGATGTGGAAAGGCTCCTCCTTCATGATCTTCCACAAGCACCACAAAGAATGCCAGACAGGAGAGACAAGTAGCCAAACACATCATCTTATCTAGAAGCTTTTGATTCAATCAACTGCATCCTGATCCTAGACACTATAGCCTCGTGCCCATCATGCGATGAAAATGCACTCAGTCTACAGTGATCCCGATAGACTGTAGGGGCTCCTACACTGTTCAGATGTCTAAAGTCTCTCCTGACACTCAGGACAAAATCTTGAAAGCCACATCTTGAAACATCAGACAGCAAGTTATATCTTTCCAACTTACAATGGCACAGAATACTCCTTCCCATTCCCAGGGATGGGGATGTGCACATAGGAAGAGAAGATTGGATCAAGGCATGAAACAGAGCTGGGTAAACATCAAATCCTATTGCTTTATCTGAGACATATTGGAACTCACTTTCTAAAGACTTAAATGGCCCTATTCTCATAATTTCTCATACATCTCTCAGTTTGGGTAGAGCCTCTCCCTGTATGAATCTCTCCATAGCAAATTTCTCAATGCCTCGGGTATCTAAACAAGTTGTAATTGCAAAATGGAACTCAAGCATCATTCTCATAACTTCACTGCAATAAACTCTCATGGAGTCTTCCCTGTGGCTCTGCATCTACCAAAAGATGGTTGGACTCATGCCAAACTGAAACCATAGAAGAATTCGTGACCTTGAATTATTAATCTATCACTTTTCAGAAGCAGCACCATATGAATGATCCTCTCAAGTTTGGCTTCTTAGTTGATGGACACTGCCTCACTTGGATCATAGTTGCAGCAGGTTTTATTCAAAGTTCCTTCTTGGAACTAGGAAAAACTTTACCTACTCCTTCCATTAATATAGGAATTATCAGGAGGAAGTGTTACACTTAGGGGATATCCTTAAGGCATCTATCCATTAGAGCATGTGCTTCATTAAGTTCATATCTGTTTTATTTTTAACAGCTAGAAATTGAAAAAAAAACCAAGATGTCCCTCAACCAAAATCTCGATACAAAATCTATGGATCATTTAAAAAATGGAATAATATTTAGTCTTTAAAAACAAGGACATTATGAATTTTGAAGCCAAATGGATACATCTAGATATTATAATCTGGAATGAGGTATGCCAGACCCAAAGGACATACTTGTATGTACTCACTTTCAAATGGATAATAACCATAATGTGTAGGATTTCCATACTACATTTCTTGGCACTGAAGAAACTAAACAAGAAGGGAGGCTAAGGGGCTGAATAGATGGCTTAGCTGGTAAGGGACTGCTCTTGTGAAGGTCTTGAGATCAAATCCAAGCAAGCACAATGTGGCTCACAACCTCCCACAAGGAGATTCAACACCCTCTTCTGGGGTGTCTGAAGACAGCTACAGTGTGCTCATATATAATAAATAAATAAATAAATAAATAAATAAATAAATAAATCTTTAAAAAGAAGAAGGAAGGCTAAAATGAGCATGGGTGAATCTCAATCATAAATGGAAATAAAACAATCATAGGAGGTAGATGAAAGAGAGAGAATTGGAAGGGCAAGTAGTTACAAAAAGGGAAGAGAGGTAAGGAGCATGTGTGATGAGAGAAAAGGAAAGGGACTAGGGTGAGGAAAATGAATTGAACTCTGCAGTTGTCAGGGGTGTATAGAGGGGTGTAGGCACTTTAGGATGTTCCACAAGCCATGAATGGGAGGGCAAGAAAGAGTCTATGGGGGTGATCTTAACTGAGATGCATAGCAGTGAGATATGGACCCTGAGGAGGCCACATCCTGCAGCCAGGCAGGATGACCCATGGAGAGTTAAGGACACAATCAGAACCAATAACATTTCCACCCAAAATTTAACCTTTCTACAAGAAATGCTGGCAAAGAAAATATGGAGCAGAGAATGACAGAATGGCCAAATTATAGCCTGCCCTACTTGGGACCCATACCATGGGCAAGCAACAATCCCTGATATTATTGAGGATATATTTTGTTATATTTTCCAAGAGTAACTTAGCATAATTGACCTCTGAGAGTCTCCAACAAGCACCTGACAGAAACAGATGCAGCGACCCACAATCTGACATAGGATAGAACCCAGGGAGTCTTTTGGATGCACTGGGGAAAGGATTGAAGGCCTCTGAAGGAACAGGAAGTCCATAGAAAAACACTCAGTGTCAACTAACCTGGACACTAAGAGACTCTCAGAGTCAACAACTAAAAAGCATGCTCAGGGTGGACTGAGTCCCCTAACATATATGTAGTATGTGAGCTACTCAGTCTTCATGTGCTTCTGCCAACAAAAGGAGTGGGAGATGTCCCTTCAGCTATGGACTGTCTGTCAAAACTGTTCCCCTAACTTGACTGACCTCAGTAAGAGAGATATGCCTAACCATACAGAGACTTGAAATGCCATGGTTGGTAGATACAGCACTGATCTCCATGCTACTTGGAGAGATAATAGGTTTTAGGGATGAAGGGCAGTGTAAGGTGGGATGGAGAGATTGGAGAAAGTAGAATTTAAATTAAATGAATAAATGATAAATAAATAATTGGGAATAATGAACAAATACATATAAATAGAATGAAAATATAGCAGTAAGCCCATCATTTTTAAATTTTACCCCACCCAATATTTTGGGATGTAAGCAAAGGAGAAAAGATTTTTTGCCAAAATTTCACACAAAGGACCTCTTACTAAAATTTACAGTGTCTATTTTCCCCTGAAATGCTATGATATCAGTTTCTCTGGCTGCGTACTGTCAAGACTCTCATTTCCCAAGTAGTATTAGAACAACCGATTAAGCTCCAAGAACATCTTCCTGTGCCTTCTGCCATCTCAATTTTTGATATTTTCCACATTCCTTCAAAATAGAACAGAGATTCTGTACAGTAGCAAAATCACATATTGATAATGCTTTTGTGGTTGTTTTTGTTGTTCTAACTAGTTACTTTGCTGCTGTGATGGAGTCCTCTGAGGAAAAGTATCTCAGGTAATAAACCATTGTTGTGAATGCTTTTTTTTTCAGATCACAGTTCATCATTTTGGGAAGTTTGAGTAGAAACTGAAGCTACAAACTGAAGGTTAAAGTTTGGACAAATATTGCATCCTGACTTGCTCTCCCTTTTGGACAGTGTCCCATGCTCAGGTAGCTCTCTCATCCAGCCCAGGCCCACTTGCTTATGAATATTGTCACCCTCAGTGGAAGAGCCTTCCCATATTAATCATCAACACTATCTCACACAGACATTGAAACCTGCCATTCTGATGAGAGAACATCCTCAACTGAGGATCCTTCAGATGACTGTAGCTATGAAATGTTGATATGTTGGCAGCTTCATCTCTGTCCTAACTATGTCTCCTTGTGCATTGCTAAGATTATCTTATCCTGCCCACTTCCTCTCCTAGATTTCAACATTAACCAGCAATCTCTATTGAACCTAACAAACAGGTCAATAAAAGAGGAAACACTCAGCCAACACTATGAAAATCTAGAAAGAAAACTGTAACACAAAAATAAAACTCCCAAGCAAACAAGACAAACTTAGAAACCAGTAACTAGGACGTATAAGCACTACAAATGCAGATGTCTAGACACCAGCATAGGAATAATTAATACCAGCCAGGAAAATAAGTCACCATCCACAGGTTCTCAGTCCTCTTCTTTCCCAAAAGCCACCTCTTTTGCATCAGATCTCTTGAGAGTTTTAGAGTCTCAGGACATGATAGAGAAGAAGGGGGGAGGAGGAGGAGCAAGAGGAGGAGGAGGTGATAAATCAGCATAAATGTCTAGAAAAATTTTCCAATGAAATCACAAATGAAAACTTTCCTTAACTAAAGACAGTACCTGTTAATGTTCAAGCATCAAAAATACCAAACAGATTGGGAAAGAGTCTCTTTGCCACATAATGTTCAAAACACTAAACATACAAGTTAAAGAAATATAAAAAAACTACAGCAAAAAATAACAAAACAAACAAAACAAAAACTAATAATGTATGAAATCAGACTTATTGGATTTATATCAGTCTTCTTTTTTTTTTAAAGAATTAATGCATTACTTATACAATGTTCTCCCTGCATGTATTCCTGCAGGACAGAAGGACAGCACCAGATCCCATTACATATAGTTGTAACAAGATATAACCTGTGAGCCATCTATCCAGGCCTATTCCTGCCTTCTTAATGTGCATTATAAAAGACAAAATGGTTTGGACACAGGTGCTGCAGAGTCACAGAAACTACTACAAGACAGCAACTGTTCTAGATGTTTTTTATAGAATTGCAATCAGTCATGATACTGAAGTTATTAAGATGTCATGGCCTGAACTAGCAGGTACAATGCACTACTGGAATCCGCAGAGGAAGTCACATCTGGCTGATGCATCCAATCTAGCCCATTGAGGACCTAGCACCCCAGCATACACTGTTCCTCCCCATTCCTCCCCATTGTGGGCAGATATCCTCTTCTCACCATGTCTTGATTTCAGAGTTTCCCTCAGGTCCCCTAACAGCACCCAACAGCAGAGCTCAGAGCAGGACACAGAGAACCATTCAAGGTGAACAGCCACAGTGAACACACAGAAATGCACCAGGAAGATCCCGCCTCTTTGTCTGAGTGGCAAGTCTGTCTGGATGCATTGATTGGCCATTGAGTCTTACTCCTCCTTAGGTTAAAGCATGTTACCTATCCAGGCCTGGACCTTTTCCAAATCTCAGGAGTGCTTTGCACTCCATTAGCATTTGAAATAAGATTCTAAGAGGAATCTAATTCACCCAGGGCTGGGGGAGGTCACAACATTCCAGCTCAGGCTGGTCAGCTGCCTGTTCCTCCCCTCTGTTGACCCTGATGCTGTGCTTAGCAGGATCTGACTTCTGACCTTGCCTGATCTTTCATCAAAGAACTTGTCTTTTCCCCATAATAAAGATGAATAGCTTGCCTAGATCATTATTTGATGTGCATTGGAGGAACATATTTGACCCAGGAAAGGATGACCTAATTCATGGCCCAGGCTATCAACATTAAAAATGTATTTTACTAAGAAGAGTTTTAGCCTGGCAGTGGTGGTACATGCCTGTAATCCCAGCACTTGGAAGGCAGAGGATGATGGATTTCTGAGTTCCAGGCCAGCCTGGTCTACAGAGTGAGTTCAGGAAAGCCAGGGCTACACAGATAAAACCTGCCTAAAGGATAAAAAATAAAATAAAATAAAAATATAATTAATAAAAACAAAAACCCAAGAATTTTGTTTATGGCTAAATGCTGGGCTCAGGAAAAGTGAAGCTCCCTTCATCAGAAGATAGATATTGAAGAACCCCAGGAGAAAAGCCAGCAACATAATGGAATCTCTGTTGAGCACCATTACCCGTCAGCACATTTTATCAGTGACAAATTAGAGAAAAAACATGGATGGATTAGTACAGATTTTGTAGATAAGCCTATCCCAAATCATAGAGGAAACTAATCTTTCTATGTATATAGTAAAGGTAGTTAATAGAATATCCCAATAAAGCCTGTGAGTCAAGGGAAGTTAGAAAAACCAGGATTTTTGGATTTCATGTTGCAGGATATTACAGCTTATTTTCATTATATTCCAGAATTCTTAAGAAATAAGAAATTCCTAATGCCAGTTTTAAAGTAAAAAATAAATAAATAAATAAATAAATAACCTTTGTTTTGTAAAATACAGTAGTACAAATACAAAAAAAATTGGCCATTCCATATGTACATTTTGAAAAGATTCTATAGCCTAGATCAATGGTGGATCAGAACATCTCAAAAGATCAAGATTAAGAAAGTGTTTCTCACTTCAAAATGCATAATTAAGTAACATCCTCCACAGTAACCAGGGTTACAGTTAGGGGATTAGAGTGTTTTGGTTAGGATAAGGATAAGGGTTGCTAGGATTAGGATGCTTATGAAATTAAAGGGTTAAAATAGGATTAGAGATTTAGTATAAGTCACAGTGGTAAGCACAGGTGTAAGGATAAGGTTGCCACCATTATTCTTGATGGTCCCAGTTAATCAACAGTATCCCTATTACACAAAGGAGAAATGTCAGGGTTAGGGGTAGTCATAGGATTAGGCCAAAGATTTGTTTTTTTTTTTTTGTGCTATGTGAAATCAGCTTCTATCTTTTCTCTCATCTGCCTTCCTAGTCTTCTTTTTCATAATATCAATAACTTCTTTCTTGCTCCAATGAAAGTGGAAAGTAGTTATCCAAAAACCATAATTCCCAGATGGGAAATATCTTTACATTATTATGGGGCCCAGTTCACACACAACAGAAGAGTAAATATGACCCACAACATCAGTTTCCCCAAACTCACAAACACACTGCACCTGAAGAAATTCTTAAGTTTATTAAAGAATGGCAGTAAAATGCCCTTGTTATTAGTTAGTACTTGCTGATCAATTTACCTACTCTGAGGTCAAGACACATCCCATCCATCCCCAGGCTCTGAAGAACTTCTTTAAAAGCATAAGCCTAGCCAGGTGAGGCATGTATACACTGCCACCACCACACATATCACTGGGCACTTGTCAAACAGGAGACTGCAGTGAGTTCCAGCCAACCTAGAAGACATAGGGAGTTCTAGGGCAGCCCTAGTCTACACAGCAAGATCTTGTCTCAAAACACTCAAGTTAATAAATATCACACACTGCTCAACAGACTTCACTTTGAGAACAATGGTTTGAGGCAACATTTAGAAATTACATCAAGTTACTTCAACTCAGCAACCTGTAGACATGGAGCTTGAACTCCTTTCTCAGAATGAATATTAAATAACACTGGCAGGCCTTAGTGCTTTACAGTGACAATTGCAAACACAGTAAAAAAAATATGGACCAAAAGTTTTGCCAATGAGCTAACTGCTTGGCGTCTGAAGTTACCACCAATGTAAACCCCTCTAGTAACACTAATGCTGCAACTAAGCAGTATGACAGCAAGAAGAGGTTTTGCACTTAGTAGTTGTCATGTGGTCTCAGGTGGCTCTCACTATTAGTCTATGTCCTCCCACATTTAAAAAGAACGTAGACAACCAATCAGTGGTTTACACACCTTTAATCCCAGCACTTGGTGGCCAGAGGCAGGTGGATCTCTTGTGAATTCGAGGCCGGCCTGGTCTACAGAACAAGATCTAGGGACAGCTATGGCTAATGATGAAACCCTGTCTCAAAAAAAAAAAAAAAAAAAAAAAAAAAAAACAAATAAACAAACAAAAACCCTTGACAAGCATGTAAAATGTCCCACCGGTCTCAAACATGTTCCAAGGCCATCCCCTTAACAATCCATTGAGGACCCATCCAGATCATCTTCCCCACAGCCTCATCTCATCCTGACAAGTCAACAGCACTTTAATTCGCAGCAAGATCACTGCCTGATGCCTTAAGACTGAGCCTCAGGAGTCACACTTCTGCATTTGATTGCAAGGTAAATCCCACCTCCAAATGTTTTTGTTTTTAAATAAAAAAATAATTTAAGGTTTTAGTTTTTGACTCAAATCCTATTCATAGCACATCTATTATGGAGGTGTTTAAGAGGAAACGTGCCAAAACTTATATATATATATATTTGTCTTTTCTAGACATCTGGGAAATTCACCCATTATTATTTTATCTTAGTTCTCAAAGTAAAGAGGAAAAGCTGGCATATTTTCCTGGAAGAAATTTACTTTTAGGGTCTGTCAACATTTTAAATGCACTGCTTTTATTTTTAAAATATATGCACGCATATTGAATAAGGCTCAGCCTAAGCTT
The DNA here is from genome assembly GCF_947179515.1 of Apodemus sylvaticus. Classification (NCBI taxonomy): domain Eukaryota; kingdom Metazoa; phylum Chordata; class Mammalia; order Rodentia; family Muridae; genus Apodemus; species Apodemus sylvaticus. Next base: position 60,382,304 of record NC_067492.1, on the reverse strand, counting down.
CCCATATAACCATTCCCTGGGCACTTGATAACTTATCAGATGCCAGGCTCCCTGCTTAACACATCAACTCCACTATATCATTTGTTGAACAAATAAACTCTCATCATCTCTTCCATGCAAGGCAAAAGCAGCAGCCATGATATTTATCAAAGTGATATCTGTACCAGACACTGATGCTGTACCAAATCCCTCATGCCTAATACACACATGTGATCCACCTCAGCCCATGTTACTGTTAGCATGGTCTCCATCAGCAATGCTGGGGGAGCTGCAGCATCTGCCATCTGTGGTAGCACAACAAGGAAAGCCATTACTAAGTGATGTCAACTCACATTTTTTTCTACAGGTAGATGGACATTATCTTAACCACCCAGATACTTAATTCCCATCATAACTGTAAATTAAATTTCCCAAAACATAATGATCAGCATGTCACCAAAAAAGTGAAATGCCTTTCTCCTGAACTCTTAAGCCTGGTGGTGGTGGCTCAAGTCTTTAGTCCCAGAACTCTGTATGTAGAGACAGGTGGATCTCTTGTGAGGTCAAGGCCAGCATGATCTACAGAGCATGTTCCCGAACAGCCAGGGCTATACAGAAAAACAAAACAAAAAAAATTGTCTTGAAAATCCAAAATAATAATAATGATGATGATGATGATGATGATGATGATGATGATGATGATGATAAAGTGCTGATAGACATTTTCCACTGTTTTGAATTCCAGCCTCAAAAGAAATGCAATTCTAGTTTTGTTTTGCTTTTGTCTGTTTAAGAAAAGCAACAAAGCTCTTCAACAATCTGCTAAGTTTCACCACCACCTTCCAATGGCAAAAATGTGTTTCCAAATTACTCCAAAAGAAGTGAGGGAGACACACACACACACACACACACACACACACACATACACACACAAGCAGGGAAGTCCCTTAGCAAAAGGTCCATTCAGCTGGGCTTCCCACAAATATTCAATGAGAGCAAATTTGCGACACAAACTATTGACTGTGCTTTAATTGTCTGCAGTAACATTGCTGATAGGGACAAAGTAAAAAACTGTCTTCTTTTTTATCAAATATATTATTGATTTACATTTCAAATGATTTCCCCTTTCTTGGATCCTTCCTCCCTGAAAGTCCCATAGGACCCCTTCCCGCTTCCCCGTCCTGGTATTCCCCTACACTGCTGCACTTAGCCTTTCCAGGACCAGGGGCCTCTCCTTCCTTATCCTTGGGCATCATTTGACATGTAAATTGTTTCTTGGCATTCAGAGTTTCTGGGCTAATATCTGTTTATCAGTGAGTGCATGCCATGTGTGTTATTTTGTGATTGGGTTACCACACTTAAGACAACATTCTCAAGTTCCATTCCTATGCTTAAGAATTTCATGAAGTCCTTGTTTTTGATTGCTGAGTAGTATTTCATAGTGTAAATATACCACATTTTTTGTATCCATTCCTCCGTTTTTATTTTATTTTATTTTATTTATTTATTTATTTTTTATTTATTTATTTATTTATTTATTTATTTGTTTGTTTGTTTGTTTGTTTTGCATCTCCTGGCTATTTTCTTAATGTCATTCCCTCTACCAGCAAATGTCTGCTCTTTCTCAAAATTACTATACTTTTAAAAACTCAATTGTTCCTATTACTTTTTGAATTTCATTTTCTCTATGTGTCGCTGCTCTAATCAGTTATTTGTTTATATTTTCCATAGTTTCCTCATCATTAAGAATTCCATTCATTTTTCTCAGAGGGTTTTCTATTTGGAATGTGTTTCTGTTTAGAGCAGTGTCTTCTGAGGCTGAGACTTGGCTTATTATATGTTATTAAGACTGCTTTCAGCTCCTATTCCTGCTTCTGATGTACTGTAGCTTCAAGACACCTTCAATACACCTTCTCTAAGGCTGGGCCCTACTGTTCAGTTTGAATGAAAACACATTAATGAGTGTCCTCTATTCTCCATGTTTTTGTGTGTGTGAGAATTATAAATATTCAGAGCTATGAGTTTTCTTAGCACTGCTTTCATTGTGTGCCAAAGGCTTGGCTATGTTGTGCCTTCATTTTCATTAACATCTAAAAAGTCTATTTTTTTTTTCTTTATTTCTTCATTGACGAGGTTATCATTGAGCAGGGAGTTGTTCAGTTTCCATGTTTAAGTGGAATTTCTGTGGTATTTTTCAACCCAGAGTAAGTCTTTGGTGATGTAATAGGATGCATGAGATTATCTTCAAACTTCTTGTATCTGTTCAGGCCTGTTTTGTGACTGATCATTTGGTCAAATTTAAAGAAGGCACCATGAGGTGCAGAGAAATAGTTATATTCTTTTACTTTAGTATGAAAGATTCTATAAATACCTGATAGTTACATTTGGTTCATAAGTTCAGTTAGTTTTTCTGGGCAGTGGTGGTGCATGCCTTTAATCCCCGCACTTTGGAGGCAGAGGCAGGCGGATTTCTGAGTTCGAGGCCAACATCGTCTACAGAGTGAGTTCCAGGACTGCCAGGAGTATACAGAGAAACCCTGTCTCAGAAAAAAACAACAAACAAGCAAACAAACAATCAAGTTCTGTTAGGTTTACTGTTTCTCCACTTAGTTTTGGTTTCAATGATCTGTCAATTTCTAATAGTACGGTGCTGAAGTCTCCCAATAATATTGTGTGTGTTGTGATGTGTGCTTGAGTTTTAGTAAAGTTTCTTTTATGAGGATGCCCTTGCATTTGGAGCATAGATGTTCAGAATTGAGATTTCATCTTGGTAGATTTTTCTTTTGATCAGTATGAAAGGGTCCTTCCTTATCATTTTTGATAACTTTTGGATGAAAGTCCATTTTATTCTATATTAGAATGTGTACTCCAGCTTGTTTCTTGGTAACGATGGCTTGAAAATTGTTTTCCAACCTTTTACACTGAGTTAATGCCTGTCTTTGACATTGAGGTGCATTTTCCATATGCAGCAAAATACTGGGTCCTGTTTGCATATACAGTCTATCAGTCTCTCTTTCATTTGGCCATTGATGTTAAGAGATATTAAGGAAAGTGATTGTTGCTTCCTGTTATTTTTATGTTTGTATGGTTATCTTGTTTTGGGTTTTTTTGCAAGATTAATTTATTGCTTTTTCTAGGGTATAGTTTCCCTTCAGGTGTTGGCATTTTCAATTTATTATACTTTTTAGGGCTGGATTTGTGCAAAGATATTGTGGAGATTTATTTTTGTCATGGAATATATTGATTTCTCCATATATAGTGACTGAGAGTTTTGCTGGGTATATTAGCCAGGGCTGGTATTTGTTTCCTCTTAGGGCCTGTGTGAGAACTGCTCAGGATCTTCTGGCTTTCATAGTTTCTTATGTGTATTTTGGTGTAATTGTGATAGGCCTGCCTTTATATGTTACTTGGCCATTTTCACTTACTGTTTTAATATTCCTTTTTGAATTGTTTATTTGGTGCTTTGGTTATTTTGTGACAAAAGGAATTTCTTTTCTAATCCAGTTTATTTGGATTTTTCTAGGTTTCTTGAATGTCCATGGGAATCACTTTCCTTAGGTTAGGATAATTTTCCTCTGTAATTTTGTTGAAGATATTTACTGGCCCTTTAGATTTGGGAATGTTTGCTCTCTTCTATACATTTTACCTTAGATTTGGTTTTCTCATTGTGTCCTAGATTTCCTGGATGATTTTGGTTAAGAACATTTTGCTTATTGCATTTTTTTTAACTTTTGGTTCAATGTCTTGTATGTCATCTTTAGCACATGAAATTCTTTCTTCTGTTTCTTGCATTCTGTTGCTGATGTTTGCATCTATGACTCCTGAGTTCTTTCCTATGTTTTCCATCTCCAGGGTTGTCTCCCTTTATGACTTCTTTATTGTATCTATGCCAATTTTTAGATCCTGGGTGGTGTTCAATTCTTTCCCCTTTTTAGTTGTCTTTTTCTGAAAAAACTTTAAGGGATTTTTGTGTTTACTTTTTTAGGAGATTCTGACTGTTTTCCTGTGTTCAGTATTTCTTTAAGGGAGTTATTTATGCCCTTCTAAAAGATCTCTATCATCATCATAAGATGTGATTTTAATTCAGAGTTCTTCTTTTCTTCTGTGTTGGGGTATCCAGGACTTGGTGTGGTGGGAGAACTCAATATTGGTTATACCAATTTGCCTTGCGCTCTGTTGCTTATGTTCTTACACTTGTGTCCTGCTCTCTAGTTATCTCTGGTGTTAGCTGATCTGTGTCTGACTGGGGCTTGTGTCTCCTGCAAGTCTGTGTGTGTGTGTCAGTACTCATGAGAGACCAGTTCACTCCAGGAGGAATTTTGGTATGGAGATAATTGGCACATAATCAGCTAGCTCCACGGTGCAGGGAGGATCCAGAAGGATCCTGATCCCAGCTGTTCCTTGGCTCCTGGGTCCTGTTGGCTCTGTGTGGATTACTCTCTGGCCTGGAATTTGAGTAGAAGTAGAGTTCTTACCTGTGCTTACAGGTGTGGTGATGCTTCTGGGAGATCAGCTCTCTCCCTACAGAATTTGGATATGGAGCACTGTGGCGGAGGATCAGCTCTGGGTGTAGGCAGATCCCTCACTGTCCTGGGATTTGAGCAGAAGTAGAGTCTTACCTGAGCTTACTGATGTGATGGAATTCCTGGGAGATCAGCTCTCTCTCCACAGAATCTGGCTATGGAGCACTGTGGCAGAGGATTAGCTCTGGGTGCAGGTGGAGAATGAAAGGAAAGGATCATGTGCCAGGCTGATCCTCAGTTTTTTTTAAATTGAGTGCTCTGTAAGGGTCCCTTTGTGCAAAAGTGATAGTCTTACCTGTACTCGCAGGCTCGTCAGCACTCCTGGGAGACCATCGTTTTCACTGCAGATTTTGAGTATGGAGAACTGTGGCACAGGATCAGATTTTACATTTTGTGTTTTGAATATTGTGTGCCAAGAATATTTTACTTACGCTCTAAATTGTTTGGGGATTTATAGGCTTGTTATATATTGATGACCATCACATATTTTGCTTTTAGTTTGGGGAAGGGTTTTTTTAATGAGTTTATTGAAGATTAATTCTAATACTTTGAGCTGTGCATTGTAGGATTGAGACATGCTATTGGAAACAGAGGAGAAGAGGAATGGAATGGGGAATTCTCGGATTGTGTACCAGGAGAGTGGTAACAACTGAACTGAAAAAATGGAAGTAATAAAAAGTAAAAGAGTAAATAAAAATAAAACTGAAAGATCTCTAATATATAAAAATATGTAGATTTAACATAATATGGTGACAACAAACCAAAAGCAGCAGTCATCAGATTTAGTACAAGCCCCCTCAAATTCTCAGCTCAATTTTTTGCAGACATTTCAAGGACAAATAATACAGATATCATCAAGGAAAGTGTTCTAACTGCACTGTCGATGTAGATCTCAGATGATCAGCTATATTCTGCTATTCTATCCTTAGAATATGGTAGGTTTTGATTCTAAAGATGGTTCCAAGCATGTCCACAGCTGTGCCTAAATCCAGACCAGAAGGAGTCCATTTTATCTAGCCCTGACTGTGCTGTGTATCAGGGCTAAGTCAGGACTATAGTGAAATCCTTTTTAGTTTCATTTTTTTTTTTAATTTTATGTGCTTGGATGTGTTGCCTGCGTATATCTTTGTGCAGTACCTGCAAGGCAAGAGGAGAATCAGGACCTTTGTGACTGTATTTACAGGAGTGAATAACCTACCATGTTGTTCTGGGAATAAATCGTATTTTCTTTCAGTTCATAATGTTCTTCACTAGCATTCTGCCTGTCTACCTGCACTTTTATTGAGAAATTATTTGACCTTTTAATTAAAGTATATTTTGTTATGTCTCATTGCCTTCACTACATCTTCCAAGTCAATCATTTTAAGTATGTTTTAGAAAGTATGTACAAATATAAAAATAAAATATGCTGAGTACATTTCTGTTGGTTGTGTTTATATGGTCCAGGGATGAACAATTATATGAAGACTTGTGTTGGATAAGCTCTTTGAAAAGTATCTCTGCCTCAGGCTAATTTTCCCACTTGCAAGACACTTGCTGTGTTTCCACTTTCATGGTCAACCCATATTCCTCTGGAATCATAACCCAAATTATACTCTTTCAGATGTAACCTTAGACATTATATTTCATCATAACAACATAAAAGGCACTAGTACACACAATAAGTTTTTACACCTGTGATTGTTCTTTCATGTAACTTAAGAGAATTTGAAATGCAAAAAAGGTTCCTTACTGCTACCTTCATGTGTCTTTTGTCGATACATGTTTACAAGTGCAAATAAAATCAAGAGACACCATAAAGTGTGAATTGATTCTTGACAATCATAGTTTTTGTTAAATAATCTTGAGTAAAACAATGTAAGTGTGTTTGTTCAATCATCCCAAATTCTGTGTAGTCACAGATTACTTTTGATTTTATTGAAAGACTACAAAGACTACTGTAATGTGTAAAGGCTTTAGTAGATTGATTGCATACTAAAAAGTTTACTCTTGTATAAAGATACCAGAAGGTGCAAAACATTAACGCATCATCTATGTGTATGGGGTTTGTCTGAATTATGACTTTTTCTCATGACTTTTTCAAAGTCTTTTTTGAAGAGTTACAGTTACATGCAGAGGCATTAACACATTGCGTATTAACAGCATTTCTCTACAGGATGAGTTCTTTTATATATTCACTCATGAATTTGTTTAGAATTTCTTATCCCATTTATTGCATTTGTAAGATTTCTCATCAATATGTGTTTTGTTATATACTTGAACATAACTATAATATATAAAGGTTGGGAACAAGCAAAATGAATTTGTCCTAAGGATTGCCGTTTTGTTACCAACCTCCATTTAATCATAAGTTTAAAATTAATTTAAGTGTCAGGTGATAGCTGACCTGAGAACTTGAAAATATCTAGCCAGCTTTCATTATTCATGTTTTGTTCCCCAAAACATAACTGTTCATAACCATACTTTCTGTTACTACTGTTTTATTCCTCAAAATATAATATCTTATCCTAACCACAAAAGAACACATGGCTATGATAGGCTAGAACAAAAACTACATTCCGTATCAGTTGACATAGATTAAGAATACAAAAACCTGATGATTGAGGGGAAATGTATAGGTAATTTGGCACTGCTTTTTGTGGTTTTCAAAGTGTAAGGTATATAACTTTCTGGTGTAGTGTGGGTAGTGGTGGAATATTTCAAATAAGCTTTGAAGTGTATTTTTCTGGCACTCATTTATCAGTACTGACTTAAGTAAAATAATTTCTTATCATTTGCATTCTCCTGATCTTTGAGTTGTGTTGGACCTCAGTGGATTTCATAAAATGTTGCTGTAATTCATACAATTTCTCTCCAGCATGCATAATTTCATAATGACAAAGAATACAGAGATGTGCAAAGGCTTCACCATGCAAAACATTCACAAGATTTCTCCACAGTACTAATTCTTACATGATGAAAAAGATTGCTTTACCACCCTTAATTCACTGACTGTACTTCTCAATTAGAATTTCCATTACTAAGAATAGATGAAATGGTCAATGCAACTTTTGTAAAAGCAAACATTTAATTGGGCCCATCTTACAGTTTCAAAAGTTTAGTATATTTTCCTCATAGCAGGGAACATGTTACACATGCAGGCAAAAACTACTGGAGAATATAAGAGTCCTGAATCTTGATCCAAAGAAATTCAGGAAGTGACATCTTCCACGGAGCCAATAGAAGGGTTACATGAGCACTTGGAAAAACCCCAAACCCCACCCCAACAGTGATAAACTTTCTGCAAAAAAAAATCACACCTTCTAGTAGTTCCTTGACCTCCCCCAAATAAATCCTAACTCTCACATTCCACTGCCTAGCCCCATATCATTATTTAAACACTAGAGTGTGTGGGGATCACATTTAAACAAAGCATGATGTAAAACACGTGTACTCCAACTTCAAAAGGCACAACCATTTATAGAAGTCTTAAACATGTTAAAAGTCCAAAGGTCAAAGACTCTTCTGTGATTAATCCTATCATGCAAGAGTAACACCATATACTTTCTAAAACAAAAAGCACATATTATACCTTGAAATTCACAGGATATACATCTTCATTCCTAAAGATAATCATGAGGAAATACTGGACCTAAATAAGACCAAAGCCAACTGAGCAAACTCCAAACTCTGCATCTTCATGTCTGATGTCAAAGTGTGCTTCAGATCCCCAACTACTTTCTGCTTTGTTCACACTGAAGCACAATTCTTTCTCTTTTACTGGTTTTATTTCATTCCTGAGCAGGTATCACAAAGATATAATACCTAAAAATCTTGGGCTCACCAAGATAACTTCAACATTACAGCTTCTTCTTTCAATGTCCAGGATCCACACAGCATCTTTTCTGCTTCTCCAAAGAGATTGGGTCACTTTTCATGCTCTGCCCTCTGTATTACTCTAAGCTCTGTTTGTCTCCACTCTCCCCCTCCTGCTGTTCTAGCTGCTCATCTCATGGTACTTGTATCTTCAGGATGCTGGGTTTTTCCGCTGCAACTAGGCTTGACCAACAGCATCCCTTATGCTTGCTCAATGGTGCCAGTCCTCACCTTTTCTGCATGACAACTTCATGCATTCAAAACCAGTACCACCAGGGTGATTCTTACACATGACCAAGTTCAACTACACAAATAGGTCTAACCTGGGCTATCTATGAAACACAGATTCCTTGTCACTCAGAATACTTTACCGAGAAGATTTCTCATGAGTGATGCTGATTTCTTCTTCATCACCTCTAAATTTTTAGCTACAGCTAGAGAGCATCAATAGTCTCAATAGTCTTTTCTATTCTTACCTATAAAGACAGAGTCACATGGAAAAAGCTACTGAGATCTGCTGTTTGCTAGGGCTGGAACATGGCCCCTTCTTTTACTTTATCACAAGCTTACTATTTCTGTAAAACTTTACTCCCTAAAAGCGGCAGTCCTGGAACTTGCTCTGTAGATTAACCTTGAACTTAGAGATCAGCTGGGTTTTGTCTCCTAAACTCTGGGATAAAAATCATGTAATACCATGCCTGGACCTAACCTTTCCCTGTTAGTTTTTTAATTGAAAACCCAGAATAGCAATCAAAATCTATTCCTTGTCAGTTTGACATATACTTGTATCTTCATATGTCCACATGAAAACTATAACCAGATAATAATAATTGCTAACATGATATAGTTAGCTATCATACAGTTGCTAAGCCATAAGATTAGCTGAATTGTATCTGTCCCTAACATAAGCATTCCTTTAAGACCATTGAATATCTTTGATCACAGAATTTAGCTTATTTCAACTAACTGATAATGCTTTGCTCTTTTTACCATATATTTTGCTGTTTTTTTTTTCTTTTAAGTTTGCTATGCTAAATCAAATCTGTCAGGCCAAAGACTAAGTGGGGATTTTTGAGACTTCCTTTGTCAATGCAATTAATATAAGTCTCTTTACCTAAATTACAAGGAGATTCTTCAAACAAAGTTAATAGCCAGCAACATTCTTTGCCAAAACATCTTAAGGCTTCTCTCCAGTATGTGTTCTTTTATGATATTGCAGAATATTGAGATATGCAAAGGCTTTACCACATTGATTACATTCATAATGTTTCTCTCCAGTATGTGTTCTTTTATGAGACTGGAGATGACTCAGTCTTGCAAAGGCTTTACCACATTGGTTACATTCATAAGGCTTCTCTCCAGTATGTATTCGTTTATGAATCTGGAGATGACTGAGTTTTGCAAAGGCTTTACCACATTGATTACATTCATAAGGTTTTTCTCCAGTATGTATATTTTTATGATATTGGAGACTACCATACCATGAGTAGACTTTACCACATTGATTACATTCATAAGGCTTCTCTCCAGTATGTATTCGTTTATGAATCTGGAGTTGACTGGGTTTTGCAAAGGCTTTACCACATTGATAACATTTATAAGGTTTCTCTCCAGTATGTATGTTTTTATGATATCGGAGAGTACTGGAACATGAATAGGCTTTACCACATTGATTACATTCATAAGGTTTCTCTCTAGTATGAGTTCTGTTATGTCTTTGGAAATCACTGTTATATGAAAAGGATTTACCACATTGATTGCATTCATAAGGTTTCTCTCCAGTATGTTTTCTTTTATGTATTTGGAGATCACTGGGTCTTGCAAAGGCTTTACTACATTGATTATATTCATAGGGTTTCTCTTCACTATGACTTCTTACATGCCTGCAACAATAATTGGCACATGTGAAATCTTTACCACATTCATTAGCATGATCAATCATTTTATCAGTATGCATTAAATTTACAGTTTGGTCCAATGGTATAGAAGCATCACATCTTAAGGTTTTATCACATCAAATGTTCACTGTGTTCTCCTGCATTATGGGTTGCTGAAGATATCTGTGATAGTTATTTCATGGCTCATAATATAACATCTTTTTTAAAAATATAGGAGTGCTATATGGAGAAATATAATTCCTATTGTACTACATATCTGAAGAAAAAAAGAACAACTCAGAAATTTATAAGACTGTTTTGCATTCATAATATTTTTTCTAATATACATAATACCACATCTCATGTGAACCAGGAGAATCAGAAGATTTTCCAAGTTCTACTTCTCATAACAATTTCCTACATTGTGAGTTTGGGGAAGTTTGCTATAAAATTAGAGAACCATTTAATTGCAAACTTCTATCATATTCAGAAAGTCTATCACAACCAGAAAACTAAATATACTCAAATTATTCTGGGATAAAATACACTGTTAATGTAATTATTTTACAAATAAAAAAATTCCCATTTCTTATGTCAATATCGCTATGCTCATGTGACTAGAAATCATTGTGACACATGATATATCTATTAAAAGAAGAAATGAAAGGTTTTCACACAAATTGCATTCAAACTCTTTGACATTTTGTTTCTCTTAGACATTTTATATATGGACTAAAGATTCTGTTTGACATCATTCTAGACTCTCATAAAATGACCTCTAATTAAACTTAGCAATGTCACTATACGAAAATGAACACCACCAACTTTACCATGGACTATTAACTGATTCAAATATTTTAGATAGATATTTATCACTATTTAATCTACAACATCCAAAGATTAAAAGATTGTAGAGATTGAAAGATTCATCACATAGGTCTAATAGAGATATAATTCAAATAAAGTCATCTCAAAAGTCATTGTTTCATTGTTTTCTTTCTTATAGGATTGCCTTGCATCATGAATCAGATAATATACAATGAGATGCATAGTTTTGAGAGAATATTATAATCATAGCTACACTTAAAGGACTGAAATTTAATACTCTTGCTTTTCTTTAGAGCATGCAGAACATATTAAAAAATTGAGAGAGAAATATCTAAATCAGTTTGCACAAGTAAATTACCTTTCTTGACTTCCAGAAGTTTGAAATTGTTCTTTAATATGATGGTCTTCCCAATAAGAACCTAAAACACTTCTTGAGTTCTTTATATATATTGGATATTAGCCCTCTATCTGATGTAGGATTGGTGAAGATCTAATATCCAATATATATAAAGAACTCAAGAAGTTAGACTCCAGAAAACCAAACAACCCTATTAAAAAATGGGGTATAGAGTTAAACAAAGAATTCTCACCTGAAGAACTTCGGATGGCGGAGAAGCATCTTAAAAAATGCTCAACTTCATTAGTCATTAGGGAAATGCAAATCAAAACAACCCTAAGATTTCATCTTACACCAGTCAGAATGGCTAAGATTAAAAATTCAGGAGACAGCAGGTGTTGGAGAGGGTGTGGAGAAAGAGGAACACTCCTCCACTGCTGGTGGGGTTGCAAATTGGTACAACCACTCTGGAAATCAGTCTGGCGGTTCCTCCGAAAACTGGGCACCTCACTTCCAGAAGATCCTGCTATACCACTCCTGGGCATATACCCAGAAGACTCCCCACCATGTAATAAGGATACATGTTCTACTATGTTCATAGCAGCCCTATTTGTAATTGCCAGATGCTGGAAAGAACCCAGGTATCCCTCAACAGAAGAGTGGATGCAAAAAATGTGGTATATCTACACAATGGAGTACTATTCAGCCATTAGAAACAATGAATTCATGAAATTCTTAGGCAAATGGATGGAGCTAGAGAATATCATACTAAGTGAGGTAACCCAGACTCAAAAGGTGAATCATGGTATGCACTCACTAATAAGTGGATATTAACCTAGAAAACTGGAATACCCAAAACATAATCCACACATCAAATGAGGTACAAGAAGAAAGGAGGAGTGGCCCCTGGTTCTGGAAAGACTCAGTGAAACAGTATTCAGCAAAACCAGAACGGGGAAGTGGGAAGGGGTGGGTGGGAGGACAGGGGAAGAGAAGGGGGCTTGCGGGACTTTCGGGGAGTGGGGGGGCTAGAAAAAGGGAAATCATTTGAAATGTAAATAAATTATATCGAATAATAAAAAAAAGAAGGGAGGGGGAAAGATAGGAGAATGGATGGAGAGAAGAGGACTTATGGGACATATGGGGGGGGGGACTGGGAAAGGGGAAAGCTTTTAGAATATAAACAAAGAATATAGAAAATAAAAAAAATCCAACCACATGCCAGATTAAAAAAAAAAAAAAAAAAAAAAAAAAAAAAAAAAAAAAAAAAAAAAAAGAACCTAAAACACAGTTCCAGAAAAGGAATGATATAATTTTGTAAATTAGGTAAAATTCAAGTTCACAGTATTGAACCTCATTCATCCAGCTCAATCTTCCTATTTCTCAATTAAAATAAAGAAGATCATCAATAACCAAGAAATATCTGTCACTTATTTTGAAAATCAAAAGAAAATTCACAGTCTTACCTATAACTGTGAGGTTCCAGTAGGTCTCCAGCATCACATGTTTATACAGATTCTTCTGGGAAGGATCAAGTAAATTCCACTCTTCTGAAGTGAAGTTCACATGCACATCATCAAAAGTCACTGCATCGTAAAATATCCCCCACGCACATGTACAACACAAAGCATGATATTGATATCACTGTAATGTAAATGTATGCTTTCTTGACAATATATTCAATTATTTCTGGTGCTTCCTCCACTTATTTCCTGACACAAATGTTATAATCTAATCACCATCTCATTTTTGAAGGAAATTGAATGGTGTGGACATACACATGGGGCCCACACCCTCTAAAATAAAAACAGATGTGATTGGTATGTAGGGGTTTATGTAGGCAAGGGACCAAGAGAGGGGACAGTGATCAGGGATTTGATGAATATATAAAATATATTGGGGATACAAAAAATGAAAGGAAGAAAGAGATATTTTAAGTCTATATACACTGTCATTTCCTCCAATAGGTATCTGGAAAGGTTCCTCATACAAGACCTCCAAAAATCTACAAAGAAATACAGTCTGGGCAGACAAGTATTCAAAGAAATCATCCTATCTGGAAACTTTTTGTTTCAATCAACTGCATTGTGTCTCTGGTCATGATAGGTTCACACTCATCCTGTGTTGAAAAGACTCTCAGACTATTGTGAACCTCATAGTCTGTAGTATCTCCTACTCTGTTCAAAGTTCTAAAGTCTCCTCTGATGCTCAAGGAAATTTTGTGAAAGCCACATATTGTAAAATCGGAAAGCATATTGTATCTTTCCAACAGGCAATAGCAATGAACACTCTTTCACATTCCAACAAATAGGATTGTACACATATGGAGAGAAGATTGGACCAAGGCAAAGAACATAGCAGGACAAACACCAAATGCTGGAGCTTTGTCTTAAACAAATTGGACTTCAGTTTCTAAAGGTTTAGATAGGCCTCTTCCTGTAACGTCTAATACATCTCTCAGTTTGGGTATTTCGTCTCCCTGTATGCCTCTCTTCTTATCAGATTTCGGTATCTCAACACCTTCTGGCCCCAAAATGCGACTTAAGCATCATCCTCACAACTTCAATGCAAGGAACTCACAGAACCTTAACTGAGGCTTTGACTCTGCCAAAAGATGACTAGAACAGAGCAAAACTGAAACCAAAAGGAAAGACTCCATGACTTTGAATTGTTCATCTGTCTATTTCTAGAAGCAGCTTAATATGGGTGATTCTGTTAAGTTTTGCTTCTAAGTTGATGGACCACAATTACATTAGGTTTATTTAAAGTTCCTTCCTGCACCTAGGAAAAATTTTGTCCACTTCTTCCATTAATTTATGACTTATCAGGAGGAAGAATTTTACTTAGGTTACATCCTCAGGCATATACCCATCGAAGTATTTGCTGCACAGTTTTATTTATAATAGCTAGAAAATTGAAAAAGTCCAGATGTATCTCAATTGAAATATGTGTACAGAAAATGTCATTCATTTTCAGAATTGAATGCTATTCAGCTATGAATAACAAGGACATCATGAATTTTACAGGCAAATAGATAAAACTAGAAACTTTCATATGGACTGTGGTAACTCAGACACAAAAGGAAAAGCATGTATATACTCACAAGTGAATAATAACCATAAAGGGCAGGATATCCACACTACTCTACATAGACAAAAAGAAGCGAAACAAGATGGAAGACCCAGCTGGGCAGTGGTGGCACATTCCATTAATCCAAGTACATGGGAGGCAGAGGCAGTTGGAACTCCTGAGTTCAATGTCAGCTTGGTCTACAGAATGAGTTTCAGTACAGCCAAGGCTACTCAGAGAAACCCTGTCTCGAAAAACTAAAATTAAAAAAATAAAAAAAAAATGAAATAAGGAATACACATATGAAAATGGTTGAATCTCACTCAGAGGGAGGAATAAAGCTGTCATAGGAGGCAGATGGAAGAGAGAGAACAGGATAAGGAAACAGATAAGAAAGGGGAGGAAGGAAAGAATAGGAACAGGTGTGGTGAGAGACAAGATTTGACCAGAGCACCAGGACAAAGAATTGAAATCTGCAGCAGGTAAGGGTAGAAGAGTGGGATATCTCTAGGTTGTGCGAGAGATGACAAATTGGAGTGCACCAAGGATTCTAGGGGGGTGATCTTAGCTGAAATGCATGGCAATGTGATATGGATCAGAAAAGGCCTAATCCTGCAGAGTGGCAGGACTCCCCAGTAGGGAGCTAAGGACAGAAAGTGAACCAATAACCTTTCCACCCAAAATGTGTCTTGTCTACAAGAAATGCAGGCAAAAGGATGGAGCAGAGACTGAGGGAATGGGTTAACGATCCCTGACCAACTTGAGGCCCATCCCATGGGCATGCAATAAACCCTGATGTTACAGACAACGCTTTGTTATACTTTCAGACCATTACTTAGCATCACAGGTCTCTGGGATTGTCCACCTAGCTGAAGACTGAAACAGATGCAGACACCCACAGCCTAACATTAGACAGGGCTCAGCGAGTCTATTGGAAGAGTTGTGGAAAGGATTGAGGGCCTCCTAAGGAACAGGAAATCAACAAGAAGACACTGAGAGTCAAATAAACTGCACATGATGAGACTGAGCTATCAACCAAAGAGCATATACAGGATGTACTGGGGCCCCCTCCATATATGTAGTACATGTGCTACTCAGTCTTCCCATGGGTCCCCCAACAAATGGAGAGGGAGATGTCCCTTATGCTATTGTCTGTCTGTTAAAATTGTTCTTCTAACTTGGCTGAACTCAGTAGGAGAGGAAGTGCTTAACCATGCAGAGACTTGAAATGCCATGATTGGTGGATACTCAAGCGGTTCCCATCCACTTTGGAGAGATAAAACTAGATAGAGATGAAGGACAGTGGAAAGTGTAATGGATATGTGGTAGCAATTCAAATATAAAATGAATAAATAAATAAATAAAATAAAAAAATAAATAATGGGAAAAGTGATCAAATATATATAAGAAGAAGGAAAATACAGAAATCAGCCCATTATTTTCAAATTTTACCCTTTCAGTATTTCAGGGCATAAGCCAAGCACGAAAGATTTTTGGCCAAAGAATCACACTAATGACCTCTTGCTAAAGTGTTCACAGAGTCTATTTTTTACTAAAATACTATGATCTCAACTTCCTCTGTCAGCATTATTCTCAATACTACAATCTTTCACATCTTATGAGAACAACTCATTAAGATCCGTGTACACTTTTCTATGACATTTTCTATATCAATTTCTGATAATTTCCACATTCTTTCAGAAGAGTACATAGATTCTCTCAAGCTTCAAAATCATCTTTTGAAGCCATTTGTTGTTGTTGTTTTTGCTCTAACGTGCTACTCTGCAACTGTGATGGAATCCTCTGAGCTAAAACAACTCAGGTAATAAATGGTTGTTGCACATGGTTCTGGCAGATCACACTCCATCATGTTGGGAGCTCAGAACAGAAATTGAATCTCAAAACTGAAGGCAAACACATTGGTCTCTTTGCTTGCTTTCTTGCTTGGTCACTGTCTCATGTTCACCTAGCTCTCTCATCTAGCCCAGGCCCACTTGCTTAGAAATACCCACCCTCAGTGGAAGAGCCTATTTTAATACAAACTGAAACAATCCCCCTTTCCCTTCCTTGAATGTCTCATCCCTGTGTCACAACCTCTGCTTGGGCAGACACTCATTATTCAATCACGTACTTTACCTGCCAGGAGATAATGTAGGCTTTCCATAGATCTACCAGAAAATTGTTATCTCAGATGCAATTTACATAGTTGCTCTTAGCACTGTACTAAACAGCAGAGGCAGCTCTCTCCTGACTATGTCTCCTTGTAAATTGTTGAGATCATTTCTTCCAACCCTATGCTTATCCCAGATTTTGACAACAGCAAGCATTTTCACTTGAACATGCCTACCACACAGGTCAGTAAAACAGGCAATGCTCAGCCAACACTCTGTGAATCCATACATCAAACAGTAATCCAGGAACAAAACTCCCACCCAAACAAGACAAACCAGAAAACAGTGCATAGACCATTAATCACCTCAAACACAGAGGCATAGACGTCGACATAGTACTATAAGAAATGACAGCCAGCAAAATATATCATCAAGAAATCCTACCTATGCCTATCACAGCAAGTCCTGAGAAATTAAAATAAATTAAAGTATGGTACAAAAGAAGTTGTTCAGGGAAAGGAAGAGGAGTGAGAACCTGGGGAATGTATAGAGGTACACAAGAGGACATGCAGACAGGTGCACATCCAGGGAACAGAGAGAGGGAGAGAGAGAGAGAGAGAGAGAGAGAGAGAGAGAGAGAGAGAGAGAGAGAGAGAGCCATGAGAGTAGAGAGAGAAAAGAGAAGGGTAATGAGGAGAAAATGGAGACAGGAAAAAAAAAAACATAGATAGCTGCTGTAGTTGGTGGCCCATGTATATAAAGGACACCTGACAACAACAGCAGGTGTTGGAGGCAGGCAATGACATTAGCAATTGATAAGTCCCTGAGAGCAGGCCATTGAGATTACCTGTACACTGACCACTACAGAAACAAGGTTGACCCACAAAACAGCTAAGGAAAAGAGAATATCACTGATTAAAGATGAATAGAAAACATAGATACATATGTGAAAAGAAAAATTTGGATTCTAAATGTTTCCTGGCACTACACATCTAAGAATTCTGTAACATGAGCAGGCAAAAACTACAAATGATGGGAATAGAAGTAAAAGGATATCAGCTTGAAAATATGTTCAATAGCTTCATAAATGAAAATTCTCCCAAACTAAAGAACAAGATGCTTATTAAATTACTTGAATCATCCCAAATACCAAATAGATTGGATCAATGAAGTCCCTTTGCCATGAAAAAATCACACTAAACATGTAAAGAAATATGAAAATCTGCAACAGAAAAAAAAAGAAAAACAACAAAAAGACAACAAAAACCAGTAACATGAAAGGAGCAGCATTAGATTTAAACCTTTCTTCTTAATGTAGAGTGTAAAAGACAAAAGGGTTTGGACACGTGATGCCAAATGAAAAAAAAAAAAAAACAAACAAACAAAAACACACAAACAAAAAAACACCTATGATTTTTTCTACAAGCAAGCCAATGTTGGGAAGATTCATCCAGGACAATGAAGTTAGTCAGAAGTCATACCTGATTGAGAAAGTTCACCTGGAATAACAAAAAACCCAGGAGAGCTAAAACTATTCTCAGCAAAAAAGGAAATTCTTGGGGAATCAGTATCCCTGACCTCAAGCAATACTACAGAGCAATAGTGATAAAAACTGCATGGTATTGGTACAGTGACAGGCAGGAGGATCAATGGAACAGGATTGAAGATCCAGAAATGAACCCACACACCTATGGCCACTTGATCCTCGACAAAGAGGCTGAAAACATCCAATGGAAAAAAGATAGTCTTTTCAACAAATGGTGCTGGTTCAACTGGAGGTCAGCATGCAGAAGAATGCGAATTGATCCATCCTTGTCTCCTTGTACTAAGCTCAAATCCAAATGGATCAAGGAACTCCACAGAAAGCCAGAAACTCTGAAGTTATTAGAAAAGAAACTGGGGAAGACCCTTGAGGACATCAGTACAGGGAGAAAGTTTCTGAACAGAACACCAATAGCATATGCTCTAAGAGCAAGAATTGACAAATGGGACCTCATAAAATTACAAAGTTTCTGTAAGGCAAAGGACACCATCAAGAGGACAAATCGGCAACCAACAAATTAGGAAAAGATCTTTACCAATAATACATCAGATAGAGGGCTAATAACCAATATATATAAAGAATTCAAGAAGTTAGACTCCAGAAAACCAAACAACCCTATTAAAAAATGGGATACAGAGTTAAACAAAGAATTCTCACCTGAAGAACTTCGGATGGCGGAGAAGCATCTTAAAAAATGCTCAACTTCGATCCTTTCCTCA
Source organism: Apodemus sylvaticus (assembly GCF_947179515.1). NCBI lineage: Eukaryota > Metazoa > Chordata > Mammalia > Rodentia > Muridae > Apodemus > Apodemus sylvaticus. The sequence continues at coordinate 60,363,463 of NC_067492.1, read as the reverse complement.
GCTGCCGCCAAGGTGCTCGGTCCTTCCGAGGAAGCTAAGGCCGCGTTGGGGTGAGGCCCTCACTTCATCCGGCGACTAGCCAGTCATCGCCCTAGGGGAACTTTGCTCGGACCTTGGCCTCCCAGGCTTTTGCCTGGACTCAGGGCCTGGGCGACCAGGCTAACCTTGTGTGCGCCAGCCCGGTTGAGGAATCGGCTGCCCAGCAGAGTGAGCAGAACACAGGGGAGTTCACAGCAGCATACACCTTCGGCGCTCCCTGGGGGTGCACACGGGCTCCATCTGGTCCACAGACACAATCTGGGGCAAGGCCTCAGGCAGAAGCCCTCAGCTAAACTCTCTCCGCTTCAGATCAGCCTGGGCGGCCGCACCACATCTCCAGGTCCCTCAAGAGGCTAGCGGGGGCTTCCGGGCGGCCAGCTGGGAGAAGTCGGTGTGCTCCGGTGGATCCTGCGGGCCCCAGCGGGAGCCTTCGGGTGCCTGCTTTGGGATCTGAACAGCCTGGACAGCAGCACCCTGTCTACAAGCAGTGCAGGGTGTAAGCTGTGCACCAGAGGCCAATGGGGAGGGGGCAGCTTGCACTGGTGAGTCCAGCACTGACAAGACCAAGTAACACCAGTGAGAGCTAGATGGCAAAAGGCAAACACAGGAATGTCACTAACAGAAATCAAGGCAATATGGCAACATCTGAACCCAATTCTCCTCTACCAGCATGTCCTGGGTACCCCATCACACCAGTAAAACAAGATTTGGATTTAAAATCACTGGTCATGATGCTGGTACAGGAACACATGAAGGACATACTTAAAGAAATTCAGGAGAAAATGGATCAAAAGTTAGAAGCCCTTGCAAGGGAAACACAAAAATCATTGAAAGAAATCCAGGAGAATACAAAAGCCAACAAGGAAGAAATGCAAAAAACACTTAAAGAAATACAGGAGAACTTTGGTCAACAGGCTGAGGTCATGAAAGACGAAACACAAAAATCTCTTAAAGAAATACAGGAGAACTTTGGTCAACAGGCTGAGGTCATGAAAGAGAAAACACAAAAATCTCTTAAAGAATTACAGGAAAGCACAGACAAGCAAGTGAAGGAGCTAAGCAAAACCATCCAGGATCTAAAATCAGAAGTAGAAACAACTAAGAAAACTCAAAAGGAGACAACTTTGGAGATAGAAAGCCTTGGGAAGAAATCAGGGGACAGAGATGCAAATATCAACAACAGAATACAAGAAATAGAAGAAAGAATCTCAGATGCTGAAGATTCCATAGAAACCATGGACTCAACAGTTAAAGAAAATGCAAAATGCAAAAAGCTTGTAACCCAAAATATCCAGGAAATCCAGGACACAATGAGAAGACCAAACCTGAGGATTATAGGCATAGATGAGAGTGAAGATTTACAACTTAAAGGGCCAGCAAATATCTTCAATAAAATTATGGAAGAAAACGACCCTAACCTAAAGAGAGAGATGCCCATGAATATACAAGAAGCCTACAGAACTCCAAACAGACTGGACCAGAACAGAAATACTTCCCGTCACATAATAATCAAAACACCAAATGTTCTAAACAAAGAAAGAATATTAAAGGCAGTAAGAGAAAAAGGCCAAGTAACATATAAAGGAAGACCTATCAGAATCACAGCAGACTTTTCACCTGAGACTATGAAGGCTAGAAGGTCCTGGGCAGATCTCATGCAGACTCTAAGAGAACACAAATGCCAACCAAAACTACTATATCCAGCAAAACTCTCAATCACCATAGATGGAGAAACTAAGATATTTCACGACAAAACCAAGTTTACCCAATATCTATCCACAAACCCAGCCCTACAAAGGATAATAGGAGGAAAACACCAATACAAGGAGGGAAACTTCACCCTGGAAAAAGCAAGATAGTAACCTTTCATCAAACCCAAAAGAAGTTAAGCAATCAAATTTAAAAAATAACGTCAAAAATGATAGAAAGTAACAATCACTATTCCTTAATATCTCTTAACATCAATGGACTTAATGCCCCAATAAAAAGACACAGACTAACTGACTGGATACGTAAACAGGACCCTACATTTTGCTGCTTACAGGAAACACACCTCAGGGTCAAAGACAAACACTACCTTAGAGTAAAAGGCTGGAAGACAATTTTACAAGCAAATGGTCTCAGGAAACAAGCTGGAGTAGCCATGTTAATATCAGATAAAATTGACTTTCAACCCAAAGTCATCAAAAGAGACTCTGAGGGACACTTCTTGCTGATCAAAGGAAAAATACAACAAGAAGAACTCTCAATCCTGAACATCTATGCTCCAAATGCAAGGGCACCCTCTTTCATAAAAGAAACTTTATTAAAACTCAAAGCACACATTGCACCTAACACAATAATTGTGGGTGACTTCAACACTGCACTTTCCTCAATGGACCGATCAGGAAAACAGAAACTAAACAAGGACACAATGAAACTAATTGAAGCTTTGGGCCAATTAGATTTAACTGATATATATAGAACATTCTATCCTAAAACAAAAGAATATACCTTTTTATCAGCACCCCATGGTACCTTCTCCAAAATCGACCATATAACTGGTCACAAGACAGACCTCAACAAATATAAGAAGATCGAACTAATCCCATGCCTCCTATCTGATCACTATGGAGTAAAAGTGGTCTTCAGTAGCAACAGAAACAATAGAAAACCCACATACACGTGGAAATTGAACAATACTCTACTCAATGATACCTTGGTCAAGGAAGAAATAAAGAAAGAAATTAAAGACTTTTTAGAACACAATGAAAATGAAAACACAACATACCCAAATCTATGGGACACAATGAAAGCAGTGCTAAGAGGAAAACTCATAGCCCTGAGTGCCTCCAAAAAGAAAATGGAGAGAGCATACATTACCAGCTTAATGACACACCTGAAAGCCCTAGAACAAAAAGAAGCTATTTCACCCAGGAGGAGGAGAAGGCAGGAAATCATCAAACTCAGGGCCGAAATCAATCAAGTAGAAACAAAGAGAACCATACAAAAAATCAACAAAACCAGGAGCTGGTTCTTTGAGAAAATCAACAAGATAGATAAACCCTTAGCTAGATTGACCAAAGGGCACAGAGAAAGTATCCAAATTAACAAACTTAGAAATGAAAAGGGAGATATAACAACGGAAACTGAGGAAATGCAAAAATTCATCAGATCCTACTACAAGAGCCTGTACTCAACACAACTGGAGAATCTGGAGGAAATGGACAATTTCCTTGACAGATACCAAATACCAAAATTAAATCAGGACCAACTAGACCATCTAAACAGTCCCATAATGCCTAAAGAAATAGAAGGAGTCATAGAAAGTCTTCCAACCAAAAAAAGCACAGGACCAGATGGTTTCAGTGCAGAATTCTACCAGACCTTCAAAGAAGAGTTAACACCAATACTCTTCAAACTATTCCACAAAATAGAAACAGAAGGAACACTACCCAATTCCTTCTACGAAGCCACAATTACGCTGATACCAAAGCCACACAAAGATCCAACAAAGAAAGAGAACTTCAGACCAATTTCCCTTATGAACATCGATGCAAAAATACTCAATAAAATCCTTGCCAACCGAATCCAAGAACACATCAAAACGATCATCCACCATGATCAAGTAGGCTTTATCCCGGGAATGCAGGGTTGGTTCAATATACGTAAATCCATCAATACAATCCACTACATAAACAAACTCAAAGAAAAAAACCACATGGTTATTTCATTGGATGCTGAAAAAGCATTTGACAAAATTCAGCATCCTTTCATGCTTAAAGTCTTGGAGAGAACAGGAACTCAAGGCCCATACCTAAACATAGTAAAAGCAATATACAGCAAACCGGTAGCCAGCATCAAACTAAATGGAGAGAAACTTGAAGCAATCCCATTGAAATCAGGGACCAGACAAGGCTGCCCCCTTTCTCCTTATCTTTTCAATATTGTACTTGAGGTACTAGCTCGGGCAATTCGACAACATAAGGAGGTCAAAGGGATACAAATTGGAAAGGAGGAAGTCAAACTATCATTATTTGCAGACGACATGATAGTCTACCTAAGTGACCCAAAAAACTCCACTAGAGAGCTCCTACAGCTGATAAACAACTTCAGCAAAGTGGCAGGTTATAAAATCAACTCAAGCAAATCAGTGGCCTTCCTATACTCAAAGGATAAGCAGGCTGAGAAAGAAATTAGGGAAATGACCCCCTTCACAATAGCCACAAACAGTATAAAGTATCTTGGGGTGACTCTTACCAAACATGTGAAAGATCTGTATGACAAGAACTTCAAGACTCTGAAGAAGGAAATGGAAGAAGACCTCAAAAAATGGAAAAAACCTCCCATACTCATGGATCGGTAGAATAAATATAGTTAAAATGGCCATTTTGCCAAAAGCAATATACAGATTCAATGCAATACCCATCAAAATCCCAACTCAATTCTTCACAGAGTTAGAAAGAGCAATTATCAAATTCATCTGGAACAACAAAAAACCCAGGATAGCTAAAACTATTCTCAGCAACAAAAGAAAATCTGGGGGAATCAGTATCCCTGACCTCAAGCAATACTACAGAACAATAGTGTTAAAAACTGCATGGTATTGGTACAGTGACAGGCAGGAGGATCAATGGAACAGGATTGAAGATCCAGAAATGAACCCACACACCTATGGCCACTTGATCCTCGACAAAGGGGCTGAAAACATCCAATGGAAAAAAGATAGCCTTTTCAACAAATGGTGCTGGTTCAACTGGAGGGCAGCATGCAGAAGAATGCGAATTGATCCATCCTTGTCTCCTTGTACTAAGCTCAAATCCAAATGGATCAATTACCTCCACATAAAGCCAGACACTCTGAAGCTAATAGAAAAGAAACTGGGGAAGACCCTTGAGGACATCGGTACAGGGAGAAAGTTTCTGAACAGAACACCAATAGCGTATGCTCTAAGAGCAAGAATTGACAATTGGGACCTCATAAGGTTACAGAGATTCTATAAGGCAAAGGACACCATCAAGAGGACAAATCGGCAACCAACAAATTGGGAAAAGATCTTCACCAATCCTACATCAGATAGAGGGCTAATATCCAATATATATAAAGAACTCAAGAAGTTAGACTCCAGAAAACCGAACAACCCTATTAAAAAATGGGGTAAAGAGTTAAACAAAGAATTCTCACCTGAAGAACTTCGGATGGCGGAGAAGCTTCTTAAAACATGCTCAACTTCATTAGTCATTAGGGAAATGCAAATCAAAACAACCCTAAGATTTCATCTTACACCAGTCAGAATGGCTAAGATTAAAAATTCAGGAGACAGCAGGTGTTGGAGAGGGTGTGGAGAAAGAGGAACACTCCTCCACTGCTGGTGGGGTTGCAAATTGGTACAACCACTCTGGAAATCAGTCTGGCGGTTCCTCCGAAAACTGGGCACCTCACTTCCAGAAGATCCTGCTATACCACTCCTGGGCATATACCCAGAGGATTCCCCAACATATAATAAGGATACATGCTCTACTATGTTCATAGCAGCCCTATTTATAATTGCCAGATGCTGGAAAGAACCCAGGTATCCCTCAACAGAAGAGTGGATGCAAAAAATGTGGTATATCTACACAATGGAGTACTATTCAGCCATTAGAAACAATGAATTCATGAAATTCTTAGGCAAATGGATGGAGCTAGAGAACATCATACTAAGTGAGGTAACCCAGACTCAAAAGGTGAATCATAGTATGCACTCACTAATAAGTGGTTATTAACCTAGAAAACTGGAATACCCAAAACATAATCCACACATCAAATGAGATACAAGAAGAAAGGAGGAGTGGTCCCTGGTTCTGGAAAGACTCAGTGAAACAGTATTCGGCAAAACCAGAACGGGGAACTGGGAAGGGGTGGGAGGGAGGACAGGGGAAGAGAAGGGGGCTTACGGGACTTTCGGAGAGTGGGGGGGCTAGAAAAGGGGAAATCACTTGAAATGTAAATAAATTATATCGAATAAAAAAAAATTAAAAAAAAATGCTCAACTTCATTAGTCATTAGGGAAGTGCAAATCAAAACAACCCTGAGATTTCACCTTACACCAGTCAGAATGGCTAAGATTAAAAATTCAGAAGATAGCAGGTTTTGGAGAGGGTGTGGAGAAAGAGGAACACTCCTCCACTGCTGGTGGGGTTGCAAATTGGTACAACCACTCTGGAAAGCAGTCTGGCGGTTCCTCCGAAAACTGGGCACCTCACTTCCAGAAGATCCTGCTATACCACTCCTGGGCATATACCCAGAGGAGTTCTCGCCATGTAATAAGGATACATGCTCTACTATGTTCATAGCAGCCCTATTTATAATTGCCAGATGCTGGAAAGAACCCAGGTATCCCTCAACAGAAGAGTGGATGCAAAAAATGTGGTATATATACACAATGGAGTACTATTCAGCCATTAGAAAAAATGAATTCATGAAATTCTTAGGCAAATGGATGGAGCTAGAGAACATCATACTAAGTGAGGTAACCCAGACCCAAAAGATGAATCATGGTATGCACTCACTAATAAGTGGATATTAACCTAGAAACCTGGATTACCCAAAACATAATCTACACATCAAATGAGGTACAAGAAGAAAGGAAGAGTGGCCCCTTGTTCTGGAAAGACATAATAAAGCAGTATTCAGCAAAACCAGAACAGGGAAGTGGGAAGGGGTGGGTGGGAGGACAGGGGGAGATTAGGGGGCTTACGGGACTCTCTGGGAGTAGGGGGGGGTTAGGAAAGGGGAAATCATTTGAAATGTAAATAAAAAATATATCGAATAAAAAATAAATAAATAAATAAGGCTGCTATGAAAAAAAAAAAAGAAGCATCACTAGAAAACTTACAGGTGATCACATCTGGCTGATGCTTCCCATCCAGCCCCAGAGAGTATCCAACAACCCAGGTCACACAGCTCAGCCGCCTGCCATCCTCATTGTGGGTAGATAGCCAGTGCTTACCATTTCTCAACTTCAGAGCTTCCCTGAGGTCCTCTCACAGCACCCAACAGGACACAGAAAACCATTCAAGCTTGCACAGCCACAGTGAACTTGGAGAATTGCAGTAGCAAGATCCTACCTCTTTATTTGAAAGACAGGTTTGCCTGGAAGCCTTGATTGGCCACGGAGTCTTACACTTCCTCAACGTTAATGTGTGCTTCCAGTCCAGGTCCAGACCTTTTGCATAGCTGAGTAGTTTATACTCCATTCGAATTTTTGCCTGTCCTCCAAGAGGAATCTAATCCCATCCAGTCCTGGAGGAGAAGCCATCATTGCAGCTTAGGCCAGACAGCTGTCTGCATCTTCACTCTATGAGCAGTAATCCAGCACTAACCAGGATCTGACTTCAAAACTAGCCTGAGCCTTTCTCACAGCACTTCCCTTCTACCTGAAATCAAGGCGTATGGCTCGCATAGCTCATTACTAAAGGTGCAGTGGAAGTATCAATATGACCCAAGAGTGGAAGGTTGACCAGGCTATTAAAACATTATCAAAGAGGGATTTTATTATCTATTATCAAATTACCTATTATCAAAGAGGGATTTTAGGAAACAAAAGTCTTGTATTGTGGCTAAATGCTGGGCTCGCGGAAACTGCACCTCCCTTCGGATGATCATAGGTATCAAACAACCCTGGTATCAAGGCAGAAACATAAGAGAAATATTATATCCAAGTCTCTGCTCCCCATATGTGTTATCAACAAGCCTAAAATGGGTGAAACCCATGCCCACTTGGTCCATTCATTAAACTATGCAATTAGAGCACTAATATGCTATTTCATGTAAGATACAGATGGTCAAGATTCCTTCTAACTAAGTCATGACACAGGACTGGAAAGATAAGATATCCTGTGTCAAAACTGGTAAGGTATATTACAGGGAATGCCAAATAAAGCAAATTGCTTCTGGTGATGCTCATTGAGAGGTAATGACAAACAACAAACAAATAAACAAAAATAATTTCTAGATCAATAACTGCACACCATGTACCAATAGATGTGGTCCATCATTTTAAGTAAGCATACAACTCAGTCAACTTGTCTCCTAGGAGACATTTCTCTTCTTTGTTCTTCACACTGCTGATATCTAGGCAAGAAACTGCTCCACAGCCCTCTGATTTCTCTGTCATATTAAAATGTTTTTACCCCACCTCTCAATCTCTGCCTGCTTTCACTTTATTAAGATATTCTCAGAACAAACAAAGTCTGAGTCATGATCAGAAGAATTCTCTGTTCTCAGTTCATAAAAAAAAAACACAATCCCAACCTGGAAATTATGTGATTTATTTCTTGTACTGGAGACTTTCTTGGCCTTCTCCTAATAGAGACTTACTGGATCCCTGTATGACTTCTGCAGCTGGGCTAGAAATGTGTATTTGATATTATTTTTTCTTAAATTCATAGTAATTAGGATGGAAATATAACATATTACAGACCACAATTTTTTAAGGATTTAATCCACTACTTATACAAAGTTCTCCCTGCAAGTTTCCTGCAGGCCAGAAGAGGTCACAAGATCTGGTTACATAGTTATGAGCCACCATGTGTTTGGTAAGAATTAAACTCATGTCCTGTTTAGGAACAGCCACAGCACTTAACCCCTGAGCCATCTTTCCAGTCCTATTCCTGCCTTCTTATTGTATATTGTATATTGTATATATGCAGGCCACAGGTGCTGCATAGTCACAGATACCGCCCATGCATCTACAAGAAAGCAACTGGTCCAGATGTTTTGGATAGAATTATAATTAGCAATAATACTTAAGTAATTAAGAGGACATGGCCTGAACTAGGAAGTAAGAAGCACCACTAGAAACCTCACAGGAAGTCACATCTGGCTGACAGTTTTGATCCAACCCCATAGAGGACACACCACCCCAGCACCCACTACCATCTGGCTGATGCTTCCCATCCATTCCCAGAGAGGACCCACCACCCAGACGTGCACTTCTCAGCTGGGTTTTCCTCTACATTGTAAGCAGATATCCTGTGCTCACCATGTCTTGATTTCAGCGTTTTCCTGAGGTACCCTCACAGCACCCAAAAGCAGAGCTCAGAGCAGGATGCAGAGAACCAATGAAGCCTACACAGCCATAGCGAACACATAGAAAGGCACTCGGAAGATCCCACCTCTTTGTCTGCCTGGCGGCTTTGATTGGCCAGCGATTTTTACCCCTCCTCAGGTTAAAGTGTGCTTCAGGTCTAGCCTCAACCTCCCCCCACCCCCGCCCCAGATTTCAGGTGTGGTTCGTACTCTATTCACAATTGAAAGACGATTCCAAGAGGAATCTCACCCTACCCACTCCTGAGGGAGTATACACCAGTCCAGCTCTGGCATGTCTGCTGCCAGTTCTTTCTCTTTGTAAACCAGGACCTTAAGGGGTCCTCACTTTTGATCTTGTGTGAGATTTTCTCAAAGCACTTGACTTCTTCCCATAATCAAGATGAATAACTTGCATAGATTATTACCCAAGGTGAATAGGATGTACCTATCTTACCAGGAATGGATGACCAAATGCATGACACTGACTATTAATACTAAAGATAGATATTCAATAACAAGAGTTTTAGCCAGGAAGTGGTGGTGCATGCCTGTAATCCTAGTACTTGGGATGCAGAGGCAGGTGGATTTCTCAGTTCTAGGCCAGCCTAGTGTACAGAGTGAGTTCCAGGAAAGCCAGGACTATACAGAGAAAACCTGTCTCAAAAAACAAGAAAAATAAATCAAACAAACAACCAAAAAACAAAACTAGAGTTTTGTTTATGGCTAAATGCTGGACTCAGGAAAACAGAAACTCCCTTCTACAGATGATAGATATCAAAAAACCCAAGGAGAAAAGCCAGACACATAAGGGAATCGTTCTTCAGCACTATTACTAGTCAGCATATTTTTATCAGTGGCATGGTAGAGAAAAAAAACACAGTTGGATGAGCACTGATTTTCTAGATAAGCATATCTTCTGCATTTAATTGCAAGGTAAATCTCACATCCAAATATGATAAAAATTAAGGTTTTAGTTTTCAAATCAAATCCTATTCATAGCATGTCTATTATGGAGGCATTTAAGGGAAAAATTCAAAGCTTATATAACTTTGTCTTTTCTAGACAAATGGGACATTCACTCATTATTATTTTATGTTTGTTCTCAAAGTTAAGAGGAAAGGCTGTCCTATTTCCTGTAAGAAATTTAACTTTAGGGTCTGTCTACATTTTAAATGCACTGGTAATATTTTTAAAATATATACATGCATTATTAAATAAGACTCAGCCCAAGCTTTCCATATAACTTTTCCCAGGGCCCTCTGTAACTTACTAGATGCCAGGCTCCCTGCTTAACACATCAACTTCACTATCTCATTTGTTTAACAAATAAACTCTTATCATCTCTGCCATGCCAGGCTTAAGCAGCAGCCATGACAGTTATCAAAGTAATATCTATACGGGATACTGGTGCTGTATCGATTCCCTAATGCCTAACACATACATGTTGTCCAACTCAGCCCATGTTGCTCTCAGCACAGGCTCCATCAGCAATGCTGGGGAAGCTTCAGTGTCTACGCTCTGTGGTAGTACAACAGGGAAAGCCATTATTAAGTGATGTCAACTCACATTCCTTTCTACAAGTAGATGAACAATATCTTAAGCACCCAGACACTTAATTCCCATGAAAACTGTCAATTAAATTTCCCTAAACATTATGATCAGCATGTCACCAAAAGAGAGAAATACCTTTCTCCTGAACTCTTAAGCTTGGTGGTGGTAGCACAAGCCTTTGGTCCCAGCACTCTGTAGGCAGAGGTAGATGGATGTCTTGTGAGTTCAAGGCCTGCCTCATCTACAGAGCAAGTACCAGAACAGCCAGGGCTACACAGAAAAAAAATTCTAGAAAATATAAATTAATAATAATAATGACGATGATGATGATGATGATAAAGTGCTGATATACATTTTTTCACTCTTTTGAATTCCAGACTCAACAGATGGGCAATTCTAGTTTTGTTATGTTTTGTTTTTAAAGGAAAGCAATGACACTCTTCAACAATCTGCTAAGATTCACCACAGCCTTCCCAATGGCAAAACTGTGTTTCCCAGTTTCTCCAAAAGCAATTAGGGGATGAAAAGGACAAATACATGCAGACATAAAAATGGTGAACATCCACGATAAGACAATAGAAACAAACAACAAACAAACAACAAACAAACAAAAGGGTTACCAGATCAGAACTAGCATGTCCCCCCAACACACAAACACACACACACACACACACACACACAGAGAGAGAGAGAGAGAGAGAGAGAGAGAGAGAGAGAGAGAGAGAGCTCTGCAAGACCCAGATTCATTTCAAAATCTCTTCAGTCCTGATTTTTCAACTGCCTCAGAGTCTTCACCTCTCCACTCGCCTTTCCTGGCCTCTAATACTGAAAAGACTCAACTGCTACTCATTTTCATTACCCCTTGCCTTAGTAAGGGTTTCTATTCCTGCACAAACATCTTGAACAAGAAGCAAGTTGGGTAGGAAAGGGTTTATTCAGCTTACACTTCCATTCTGCTGTTCATCATTTAAAAAGTCAGGACTATTGCCGGGCAGTGGTGGCGCACACTTCTAATCCCAGCACTATGGGAGGCAGAGGCAGGCAGATTTCTAAGTTCGAGGCCAGTCTGGTCTACAGAGTGAGTTCCAGGAAAGCCAGGGCTACACAGAGAAAACCCTGTCTCGAAAAAACTAAAAGCAAAAAAAAAAATAAAATAAAATAAAATAAAATAAAAAGTCAGGACAGGAAATCAAGCATGTCAGGAAGCAGGAGCTGATGCAGAGGCCATGGAGAGATGTTCCTTACTGGCTTGCTTTCCCTGGCTTACTCAGCCTGCTGTTTTATAGAAACCAAGACTACCAGCCCACAGATGGCACCTCCCACAAGGGACCCTCCAATCTTGATCACTATTTGAGGAAATATTCCACAGCTGGATCTCATGGAGGCACTTCCTCAAATGAAACTCCTTTCTCTATGATAAATCCAGCCTGTGTCCAGTGGACACACAAAACCAGCTAGTACAATTGACCCCTTGTTAACTTGACACACAAACACATCACTACTAAGCCTCAACCCTTATTTTCTTATTCATCCCCAAGATCTTAATAACTTTAAAAGTTCCACAGTCTTTACATATTAAAAATTCAATTCCTTTAAATGGTCCAAAATCTTATAAATTCAAAGTCTTTTAGAAATTAAAAGTCGTTTAACTGTAGACTTTACTAAAATACATTCTTTAAGTGTGAAAAATATCAGGGCACAATCACAATAAAAAGCAAAACTCAAACTTAAATGGTTCAATGTCTTGGATCCAACTGAAGAACTTCCAGGCTCCGCTGAGGGCTTGGGTCAATTCTCTAGCTCTGCCCTTTTTAGCACACAACTTGTCTTCTGGGTTCCAGCTGCCTGTTTTCCACTGCAGCTGCTGTTCTTGGTGGTCATCTCATGGCACTGGCATCTCCAAAACACTGCTGTTTCTGCAATAACTAGGATTCACCAGTAGCCTCTCATAGGCTCTCTTCCTGGTGTCAAGCATCAACTCCTATGCATGACCCCTGGAGTCCTAGACATTCAAGTGCAAGTGAGATTGTACCTTCACCAATGGCCTTCCACACCCTCTCACAGTGCCAAGCCTCAGCTGCTCTGTATGAGCCCTTCATGCCATCAAAACCAGTACTGTCAATGTGACACTTACACATCACCTATTTCAACCACAGCACAAAGAATAACTGTGGTTATCTCTGGAGCTCTGCATTTGTGCTCTCAGAAAACACTTCCCAGATGATTTCACCCCAGTGGTGCTGATCTCTTCTTAATCACCACTAATTTCTTAGCTCCACCTCCATAAATAGTCCCAGTAATATAAAAAGTTTTGCTTTAGTGGTTCTAGTATCTTGTTAATCACAGGTGATTCTTCAGCCCCTTCAAACCTAAACCACACAATCTACACAATCAAAACAGCCAACAGCCCTGAAAAGAGTCTTTAATTTTCCGTCTTAAATTTCACAAGCCAGGCCATAATTTTCTGCACAGTTCTCAACATTATAATACAAACTCCTACAGAATATTCCACAGAGCTCTTAACAACCAATGGCTATTCTGGCCCAAAGATCCAACTTCCTTCCACAGTTCTCCCCAAAATAATGGTCAGGTTGTCACAGGGATACCCAAATATGCTGGTACCAATTTACCTTACTCAGTGTTTCTATTACTGCACAAACATCATGAACAAGAAGCAAGTAGGGGAGGAAAGAGTTTATTGGGCTTATACTTCCACAGAGCTGTTGATTACAAAGGAGGTCTGGACTGGAACTCAAGCAGGTCAGGCCATGGAGGGATGTTTCTTACTAGCTTGCTTCTCCTGGTTTGCTCAGCCTGCTCTCTTATATAACCTAATTATGCCAGTCTGGGGATGGTACCACAAACAAGGGGCCCTCACCTCTTGATCACTAATTGAGAAAATGCCCCACAGCTGGATCTCATGGAGGCATTTCCCCAACTGATGCTCCTTTCTCTGTGATAACTCCAGCCTGTGTCAAGTTGACACAAATACCAGCCAGAACATGGTTCCTCTCACTTGGCTGCCTTGCCTAACTTCAGTAAGAGAGATATGCTTAACCATGCAGAGACTTGAAATGCCACGATTGGTTGATACTACAGGGGCCTCATTGCTCCTTGGAGAGATAAAAGGACTCAGGGATGATATACTGTGTAAGGTTAATGGGGAGATAGGAGAAAGTAGAATTTAAATTAAATAAATAAATAAATAAGTGGGAAAGTGGGGCTGGAGAGATGGCTCAGCAGTTAAGAGCATGGACTACTCTTCTGAAGGTCCTGAGTTCAAATCCCAGCAACCACATGGTGGCTCACAACCATCCTAATGAGATCTGACTCCCTCTTCTGGTGTGTCTGAAGACAGCTACAGTGTACTTAGATATAATAATAAATAAATCTTAAAAAAAAACATAAAAATAAAAAAATAAAAAAAATAAGTGGGAAAGTGAACAAATAAATATAAATACAATGAAAATTTAAAAATCAGTACATTATTTTTAAAATATATCCCACTCTACATTTCAGGTGTAAGACAAGGAATAAAGATATTTGGACAAAATATCACACAAATGACTTCCCACTAAAATTTACACAGAATTTTTTTGCTCTGAAATGCACTGATCACAATTTCCTCTGGCTGCATTACTCTCAACACTCCAATCTTGCAAGTCCTATGTGAACAACTGATTAAGCCACTTTTACAGATTTTTATGTCTTTTGTCATCTCAATTTCTGATACTTTCCACATTCCCTCAAAAAAGGAACATAGAATCTGTCATGGTCATTTAGGTTAGGATTAAATGTTCCAAAGAAAACCTAAAGATTGATTATGTATATTTCATATATATATATATTTACACACACACACACATATATATATATGAGATAAATATAAATTTAATAAAATATACAGTCTTAATAATTTATGGTTCTCTAAATAATTGTTAATTTAAATTAGTAACTATTAGTTAAAAGACATGCATCAATTCTTGAGAAATTCTTTAGAAAAGTATCCTGGTCTTGTCATCGCTTAAGGTTTTCATGATAAAACTCTTGGCTCCTATTTTAAATTTTGTACTCAGTTGTGGAAATGTTGAGACACATTACCACAAAACTCACTGTTATCATAAAAAATGTATTGTCTTCTATTAAACGTGGTCCTTGAAATTGATATTCATCCATGTAAAAAATTAATTTGGTTTTTTCAGTTTCTCTGAGAAATGTACAGGTATTTCTCTGTGTCCATTTACAGATCACATTGGTATTTCTAAGCATAATGAAAATGAAATGTAAGAAACTTTACCTGCTGACAGTCAGTGAAGTCTCCTTTGAGTTGTGTTGTTTTCTGAGATTCTACTTGTTGAAAAAATAGTTCACGGTAGGTGTGGGCCACTGCATACACAGCATTATACAAATTGTAAACTTCTTCACTCAGGGCCATGTCATATTTGTGCAGTGCTGTCCATTCCAATGTGTTATTGAATGCAAAATGATCCATTTTATTGCTGTTTTTAGAAACTGAACAATTAAAATAACTTCATCCCAGGATAGATTCAGAAATGTTTACTGGGTATTTGTCATAGTTCATTGTTTGCATAAAATTCCTAAATTTAACCCTCTCACATCTGTGGTGTGCAAAAGTGACAGTCCCATGGAAGAAATCAAGATTGAATTCTTTTTTTGCTTTAATAGTTCTAGCATCTTGTTAATTTCAGCAGATTCTTCAGCCCCAGCTAACCAAAATCACAGAATCTTCACAATCAAAACAGCAACATCCCTGAAAAGAATCTTAAATTTTCCTTCTGAAATTTCACAAGCCAGGCCATCATTTTCTGAACTGTTCTCAACATATTATCATACAAGCTCCTACAGAAAATTCCACAGAGCTATTAACAACCAATGGCTCTTCTAACCCAAAGTTCCAAAATCTTTGCACAGTCCTGCCCAAAACAATGGCCCAGGTTGTCACAGGGATACCCCACTACGCAGGTACAAATTTCTTTTAGTCAGGGTTTCTATTCCTGCACAAACATCATGGAGAAGAAGCAAGTTGGGGAGGAAAGGGTTTATTGAGTGTATACTTCCATACATCTGTTCATTACCAAAGGAGGTCAGGATTGGAACTCAAGCAGGTCAGGATGCAGGAGCTGATGCAGAGGCCATGGAGGGATGTTTCTTAGTGGCTTGCTTCCCCTGGCTTCCTCAGTCTGCTCTCTTATATAACCTAAGAATACCAGCCCAGGGATTGCACCACTCAAAATGGGCCCTCTCCCCATGATCACTAATTGAGAAAATGCCCCACAGTTGGATCTCATGGAGGCACTTCCCCAACTGAAGCACCTTTCTCTGTGATAACTCCAAAATGAGTCAAGTTGACACACAAAACCAGCCAGTACACTCTTTCACTCACTTGGCTGCCTTGTCTAAATTCAGTAAGAGAGCTATGCCTAACCATGCAGAGAGTTGAAATTTCATAGGTGTTTGATACGCCAGTGGTGTTCATGCTTCTTGAAGAGATAAAGGAGTTAGGGATGAAAGCCTGTGTAAGGTGGAAAAGAGAGATGGGAGAAAGTGGAATTTAAATCAAATGAATAAATAATAAATAAATAAATAAATTAGTGGGGAAGTGGCAAACAAATCATATAAATAAAATGAAAATTAAGAAATCAGCCAATTATTTTTAAAATTTACCCCACTCTATATGCAGGTATAAGACAAGGAAAAAGGATTTTTGGCAAAATATCACACAAATGACCTCTCACTAAAATTTACAGTATCTGCATTCCTCTGATATGCTATGTTCTCAATTTTCTCTGGCTGCATACTGTCAAGATTTCCATCTTCCAGGTCCAATGAGAAAAAATTATTAAATACCATCTACAGATTTCTATGACTTTCACCATCTCAATTTCTCATATATTCCATATTCCTTCAAAAGAGAACATAGATTCTGTCCAGCAGCAAAATCATATATTGATACCATTTGCTGTTGCTGTTCTAACTTCCTATTCTGCTTCTGTGCTGGAATCCTCTGGGCAAAAGGATCTCAGGTAATAAATGGCTGTTGTGAATGCTTCTGGCAGACCACAGTTCACCACTTTGGGAGGTTAGAGTAGAAACTGAAGCTATAAACTGAAGGTAAAAGCATGGACAAACATTGTCTCCTGGCTTGCTGTCCTGCTTAGTCAGTGTCCCATGCGCAGGTAGCTCTCTCATGCATCCCAGACCCACTTGTTTATGAATATTGTCACCCTCAGTGGAAGAGCCTTCCCACATCAATCATCAAGACTATCTCTCACAGATAGAGCAACCAGCAATTATGACAAAGGCACACCTTCAACTGAGGCCCGTTCAGATGACTGTAGCTCTGGAATATTGAAATGTTGACAGCCTCACCTCTCTCCTGACTACATCTCCATGTGGATTGCTAAGATTATGTCTTCCTGCCAACCTCCTATCCTAGCTTACAACATTAGCCAGCATTCCCTCTTGACCATACCCAACAAACAGAGCAGTAAAAGGGACAACACTCAGTCAACACTATCTGATAATCTAGACAGCAAACTATGACCCAGGAATAACTTCCCATCCAAACTAGACAAACTGAGAAACCTTACCTAACCTAAAATAACCACACATGCTGATGCCTAGACATCAGCACAGAAAGATAAGGTATTCCAGCCAGGAAAATAATTCAACATCCTCCGATTTTTAATACTCTGCCTCACTTCATACAACCTCTTCTGCATCGGTTACTTTAGTTTAGTTTCTCAAGAAATATTAGGGAAGGAAGAGGAGAAAGAGAAGGAGAAAGGAGATGAGGAGGAGGAGAAGGAGGAAGAGAGGAAGAAGAAGAAGAAGAAGAAGAAGAAGAAGAAGAAGAAGAAGAAGAAGAAGAAGAAGAAGAAGAAGAAAAAGAAGAAGAAGAAGAAGAAGAAGAAGAAGAAGAAGAAGAAGAAGAAGAAGAAGAAGAAGAAGAAGAAGAAAGAAGAAGAAGAAGAAGAAGAAGAAGAAGAAGATCAATAAACATAAAGGTCTAGAAAATATTTCCACAGAAATCAAAAATGAAAACATTCCTAAACTAAAGAAGATGACTGTTAATGTACAAGAAGCATCGAAAATACCAAACAGATTGGGAAACTGTCTCTTTGCCACAATCAAAATACTAAAGATAATTTAAAGAAATATATAAAAAAAAACAATAAAAAACTACAGGAGAAAAAATAGCAAACTAAACAAAATAAAAATAATTAATGTATGAAATCAGAACTATTAGATTCATATCCATCTTCTTTTTTTAAGGATTGAATTCATTATTTATTCAAAGTTGTCGGTACATGTATTCCTGCAGGCCAGAAGAGGCCACAAGACCCCATTACATATAATTATGAGCCACCATGTGGTTGGTAAGAATTGAACTCATGGCCTGTGTAAGAATAGCTAGAGCACTTAACCTTTGAGCCATCTCTCCAGGCCTAACCCTGCCTTCTGAATGTATATTATAAAAGACAAAAAGCTTTGGACCCAGGTGCTGCATAGTCACAGAAAACACTCATACTGCTACAGGAAAGCAACTAGTCCAGATGTTCTGGACAGAATTACAATCAACCACGAAACTTACGGTATTTAGATTTCATGGCCTGAATTAGCAGGTAAGAAGCAGCAATAGAAACCTCACAGGAAGTCACATCTGGCTGATGCTTCCGATCCAACCCCAAAGAGCATCCACAACCCCAGCACCCACTGCTCAGCTGCATGTTCCTCCCCATTGTGGGCAGATATCCTGTACTCACCATGTCTGGATTTCAGAGCTTCCCTGAGGTCCCCTCACAGCACACGACAGCAGAGCTCAGAGCAGGACACAGAGAAGCATTCAAGCTGCACACCCACAGGGAACACCTCAGAAGGAGAAGGTGAGGGAGAGAGTGAAGAAGATCAATCAGCATAAATATCTAGAAAACATTTCCAAAAAAATCCTAAATGAAAATTTCCTAAACTAAATAAGGTGCCTGTGTAAGAATAGCCAGAGTTATTATAAATATATAGCGAGAGTTAATGTAAAAGCGTGCAAAATACCAAAGAGATTGGGGAAAAGTCCCTTTACTGCACAATAATTGAAACACTAAGAAACTAAAGTAAAGCAATAATAATAAAAAAAAAAAACTACTACAGAAGTAATGAACAAAACTAAAAAAAAAAAAAAAAACAAAACCAAGTTACCCTGGGACCTAGCCCAGTTCATCCCACAGCCCTTGACCCCTGCCAGCTCCAATTTGATCATTATTGTTCCTTGGGAAAGCGCCAGCCCAGACCTCTGTAAACTCTACCAGGTCTTGATCATTTCACAGCCCGGTCTGTGTCATTAAGGAACAGGATGCAGTTTATTGGCCTGTGAATTCCCTACCTGTCTCACCAGCTCACAGCCAGAAGCGAGGGCCGGGCACACAGCCCAGCCATCCAGGGCAGCCAGGCTTGGCTTCTGTTCCCACAGGAGGATCATGCTAGGAGGCCACTGTCCCCGCCTAGAGGAGCACAGAGAGGATTTGCACTCTGCCCCGTTGCAAACTTTCCAGAGCGAGAAGCCCGCTTCTTGCCAGGCCTCTTTAAACTCACAGACCGCGTCTGAGGAGACGACAGGAGGATAGCGAGTAGTGACTCCAGAGCTCACAGACACCCACAGCAAGGAGCACTATCTTCATCCTAATGCAGTCCCGTTCCACAATTCCAGGCCGGGCAGCTCAGAGCTCAGGAAGCTCAGCAATCCCAGCAGTCGCTAAATGCACGAGCTCACCTCCTTCCCGCTTCTGCCGGACCTCCGACAAACACACACGTTCAAACTCCCAGCCCACTTTCATTCATAAAAATTAAAGACAGGAAATGATGACATTCCAGGAGGCTGGATGCAGGGCGGTGCTGCGGTGACGTCAGGGGTGGTGCCAGCGGTTGCTGGGTGAGGGACAGGGACACCAACACGGCGCCCACCAGGGGCTGAGGTGCATAGTCATGGGGTGGGGGCGGGGCTTGGGAACGTCAGGGGGCGCGGCCAGCGGTTGCTGGGTGACAGTCAGGGAATCCAACAGGGCTCCTGCCCGGGGACTGAGATAGATGGGCGAGGGGCTGGGTTGGCGTGACCTCAGGGGCAGGGCCAGCAGTCTCTGAGTGACTGACAGTGATGCCAATGTGACATTTTCACTGAATTTGCAGAAATATATAAATATGTGTATTAAAATTGAAGAATTTGATGAAAACAATACACATGAAAGTGTACACATAGATAATACATCAAAACTGATTGACAAATCATGTAAAAAAATTCTAATCAAATTGATGGCTTTCATGGAAAATACTTCTTATAAAATTGAAGAAATATGCAGAAAATTTACTTAAAATTAAGATTTGGCATTGAAAATAAATACACATAAAAAGTTGACAAAGAAAACTAAATGTGTAGGCAAACTCAATTTTAGGAAAAAATTGAAAAGTAAAGTGTTACAATTGAAGAATATGCTGGAAAATAATAATGGTAAAAAGATAAATTATCTTTACTAAATCAAGCACCTAGAAACATTTTCTCATAAAATTCATGATTTTCAAGGAATTTGTTTCTGATATAATTGAAACAATATATAGAAAAGTAGTGTTAAATTGAAGATTTTCACTGGAAATTATTCAGATAATTTGGTGTACATAAAAACATCTCTAAATAATTGAAAAATTAAATAGAAATATTTTCTGATAAAATTAAAGTTTATCTTAACTAATATCTGTAATGATATTGAAGATATATGTGTGTGTTCAAATTGAAGAATTAATTGGAAAATAATAATAGTAAAATATTAAACATAGAAACTATACCTAGAATATTGTCCAATAACCTAGAAAAAAATTTTAATAAAATTGAAGATTTTGATGGAAAATATTTCTAATACAATTGAAGTAATATACAGGAAATGTATTATAATTGAAGATATCAGAAAAGATAATACAAATAAAATATTAGACATAAACTATTTCTAAACTAATTGAAAAAGGTAGTAGAAACATTCACTGAAAATATTTGTGGAAAAAATGAAGTAGAACTTGAAATAGTGAAGGTTTATTTGAAAAATAATACAGATAAACAGTATACATAAAAAATTCCTAAAATGATTGAAAAATAAACTAGAAACATTTTCTGATAAAATTGATGGTTTACATGTAAAACATTTCCGAGAATATTAAAGTAATATATTTAAAAATGTGTTAAAATTGAAGAATTTTTTGGAAAATAATGTTAAAAATGTAGATAATTTTATTTTTAATGAATGACCAAGGACATAGAAAAATTTGGGGTGAAAGGGAAGATTTTCATGGAATATATTCCTGATAAAATTGAAGAAATACATAGAAAAAAGTGTGAAAGTTGAAGATTTACAAGGAAAGGAATGCTTCTAAAATGATAGAAATAAAAATATTTCTAAATTAAATAATGAGAGAATTAGAAAATTTTGATAAAATTGGAGATTTACATGGAAAATAATCCTAGCACTGGGCCTTTTTCTAGTTCCATTTACCTTTGAATTTCATAATTTATTCATGTAAATGTCTATAGTAAGCTCCGTTTTTGAGACATGTTGAGCACAGAGTCACTGCCCATAGTGAGGAGAAGCAGACATATGAGCAGGGAGCAGTGCTGGTTGGTCCTCCCTAGAGCTGCATGGGAAGCGTCGGCCAGGTGTTGCCAGATGTTTGCATCTGTGAGGTCCCTTGTGGTGATCCTGCCTTGCTAGATCAGGCTGTGACCTGTGAATGACTTTGCTCTCAGTGCTGAGTCTGCTCAAAATACTTGGACCAGGGGCTTGCTTGAAGAAATGTCATGGGCAGGATGCCAAAATTGGACAGCCCTAGTTTCTCTGGAATCTTCTACAAGTTCTGCCCTTAGCAGTTAACACCAAGGTGTAAGATCCACCTGCAGTTAATTTTGCGGAATATTTAAAAGGCCTCTCATGTGTTGGGTAGCACTGCAATATTAAACTGAGGTGTAGAAGGTTGGATTTGGTGACAGAGAGGTCTTACCGAGTTTAGGAAATAGTGACAGTAAGTAGCATTTAGCTGAAGGAGGACGGCCTTAAACACACCCCACAGATAGGATGCTAAGCAGGGTGGTTAGAGACTAGGATGTTAGGATTCCCATGTTCCTTCATCAGGTTTGTTTAGAAACCTGTCTCCGAACTATAACAAAGGAGACAAATGTGATGTACAACCAGCTACTTGGTACATGCTCATAACAAAAAACAGGTTTGTACAGGCTGCTCAAAGTGTCAGTATTGAGTCACCGCCAACATCAGGGTCTGGTGGGCCTGAAGTCACCATTTTCTGATTGTGAAAAGCATAGCTCTGTCTCATTGTGAATACTACATTGGAATTGTAAACATTTTCTGATAAACTTGATGATTTACATGGAAAATGTTTCTGATACATTTGAAAAAATATATAGAAAAACATGTTAAAATTGAACACTATAATGGAGACTATACAGATAAAATGATAGGTATAAAATAATTCTAAGTTGACTGAAAGTGGAATTACAAACATTTTCAGGTAAAATTGAAGATTCACGTAAAAATATTTGTAATAAAATTCAAGAATATGTAGACAAACACGTTAAAATTTAATATTTCCATAGCAATTTTATAGATAAAATGGTAGATATAAAAAACCTTTCTAAGTTAATTGAAGGTAGATGCCTACCATTATTTTATCTATATAAAATTTTCCATGATAATTTTCTATTTTAACATATTTTTTCTAAAATTTTCTATAATTTTATCAGAAATATTTTCCATGTAAAACTTTATTCAACCATAAAAGGTTCTATTTTATTTTTGAATTAATATGGCAATATTTTATGTATATCATTTTACTCTAACTTTCCATGAAAATTTTAAATTTTAAACTTTTTTCTATATATCTCTTCTATATTATCAGAAATATTTTCCACTAAAATCTTCAATTTTATCATAAACTGTTTTTAATTCTTTTTTTCAATACAAAAATCTATATTGGGTGACAGCCATTTGAGAAGGGAAGAAACCCTATGTTCTTGTAGACAGGAGCCTAGAATGGCTGTCCTCTGAGAGGCTCTGACAGCAACTGAGACAGATGCAGATACTCATAGCCAATCATTGAACTCAGGTTATGGATCCCTATGGAAGAGTTAGAAGAAGAATGGAAGGAGCTGTAGGGGATTCCAACAACTTAAGAAGACCAACAGTATCAGTAACCCAGACCCCTGGGAGCTCACAGCGTCTAAGCCATCCAGCAAAGAGCATACTTGGGCTTGTGCAGGACCCCAGTAACATATGTATCAGAGGACAGCATTGTCTGTAGTCAGCGGGAGACTATACACCTAATCCTTGTTTTTTGTGGGAATTACAAATAATCAGAGCTACGAGTTTTCTTATTAGCACTGCGTCCGTTGTGTGTCAAAGGTTTGGATTTGTTTTGCCTTCATTTTCGCTAAATTCTAATCGTTTTTTCTGTAATTCTTACTTGTCCGAGTTATCATGGAGTAGGGTGTTGTTCGGTATCCATGTTGATGTGGGACTTCTCTTCTTATTTCAAACCCAGCCGAAGTCTTTGGTGATGTGATAGGATGCATGGGATTATCTTCAAACTTTTTGTGTCTGTTTAGGCCTGTTTTATGAAACTGGAGCTACAAACTGAAGGTAAAAGCATGGACAAGCTTTGTCTCCTGGCTTGCTCTCCTGCTTGGGCGTTGTCCCATGCTCAGGTAGCTCTCTTATCCAGCTTAGGCCCACTTGCTGATGAATATTGTCACATTCAGAATCATGAACACTACCTCACACAGACATAACAACTGCCATTCTGATGAAAGCACACCCTCAACTGAGGCTCCTTCAGATGAACGTAGCTGTGACATGGAGAAATACTGGCAGATTTACCTCTCTCCTGACTATGTCCCCTTGTGGATTGAAAAGATGATCTCTTGCTGCCCACCTGCTCTCCTCTGCTTTCCTAGTGCTCGTTTTCATAATATCGAAATCTTCTTTCTTACCCCCAATGAAATAGGTCAGTGAGTTATCCAGTGACTTGTTCTGGAAGATTCTCTGAGTGTGGCTGAGGCTGAGGGAAGGAACCCAGGAAGAGCAGAGTTGGAATATGAAAGCAGACATCTCAGTTTGTGACTTTAAGCAGTCTTCTTACCCTCTGCATCCACACCCCCGCTGGTAGGATGAGGTTAATAATAACTTGCCCTGTGGAGATGTGAGGTGGCACCAAGGGAGTCTGTAAAGTGCTTAGCATAGTGTCTGGCACACTGAGAATGCGCTAAAAATGTACGCTTCTTCTATTTTTGTTGGCGAGTTTTCTTTCTGCTGTTTCCAGCCTTCCTTCTTACAGCTTCCCTCTCCTGCTAACTCCGATGCTGTTAGCATCCCAGTGCCCTTGAACTTCGACCCGTGCCCCCCACTAAAACCACTCCCTGGCACAGGGTCTCATATAGTTGCCATGCCAGATTTCAAGGTCACTGGGACACTGGTTCTTGGTGTGGGGCATCCTCTCCTGACTTTGCTTCCCTGCTTGCTCTGCCCACTTTCCATACACCTGCTCAAGTTCTCCATCCAGTCTTTGTAATCGCCTTCTACCCTGAGGGTGGAAAGGAACTGAAGGTTCGTGGAGCCCTGTCTTGTGCAGGAGATTTCAGGCACACTCAGTGTATTAGTCCACGGACCATCATGGCGTGACTTGGGTTTCTTCAGAGAAAGAAATGGAGGTACTCCAACAGCAAGTCTCAGGGAGGAGGGGGTCGCATGCAGATCGTAGTGCAGGACTTGGCTAAGCTTGTGCTGTCCCCACTTCCCGGTGCTGGGCATTGGGGATGACAAAGAGGGAGGGGGACCGCCTATGGTGCAAACCAGCATCTCAGCTGCTCTGATGCTGATGCTGGAGACACTGCGGGTGCTTCAGCCTTGTTCCCCGAAGCTGCACACACGAGCTGCCCCTCCCTCCTGGGGCTGTTGTGTGATTCAGTAAGCGTTGGCAAAGCACACGCATGGACATCGCAAATGTGTGTGAACGCTCGCCAGCCAGGCCGGATGCTGTGCTGGGAGTTTGCCTTCTCCAACTCTGAGGACTCTGACCCCTCATCCTCTGAGCAGGGCTGGCAAGCCTTGCCGCTGAGTGATAACAGGGGTCTCTGCCTGGAATCCTTTTTTAGCCTTGGGATGTTTGCTCATTTTTAACGTGGCAAGAGGCATATCCCAGAGACTGTGCCGTGTGACCATTTCAGGACTTTTTGTTGGCATGATTTGTTCATTTAGTTTTTTGAGATAGCCCAGGCTGATATCTCACTTCCTGGGTAGCCAAGAATGATCTGCCTCCCATGTGTTGGGATCACATGCCCGCGCCACTACTCTCTGATCTCACTGTGACCCTTTTAAAGGATGCAGTTCAGCCCTTAGCGTGCTCCTTGGGTTGTGAAATGATCCTGCTGCCTTGTTCAACTTTTGCATCAGCCTGTAGTTCTTAGCTATTGTTTGCCAGTCCTTCCCCTGAAACTGCAGTCCTCCCTCCCCTAAACTGCAGTCCTCCCTCCCCTAAACTTAGTCCTCCCTCCCCCAAATTACAGTTCTCCCTCCCCTAAACTTCAATCCTCCCTCCCCTAAATTACAGTCCTCCCTCCCCTAAACTACTGGCAACCACCTACCTGCTTTCTACTGGCGGTTCTGACATTGCACGTGCAATACAGCGTGTGGTCCCTTGAGCTGGCTTACTTCATTTAGATAACTCCCGGGCCTGTCCAGATAGAAGAGTGTAGATGTGCTTTGTTCTTTCATGGCTGAGTAATATTCCCTTCTATGCATGTGCAGCATTATGTTGATAGATTCATCTGTCGATGGGCATCTGGGTTGTTTTCCTCCCCCGAGACTTTATAAGGAGAGCTGTTGTACTCATTCCTGTATGAGTGTTTGTGTGGGCACCTGACTTTGATTCTGTAGGGTGTGTACCCAGATGGAGAAATGGATGGATTATGCGGAAACTCTGTGCTCTGTACAGCAAGAGGTAGGCAGATGGTTTGCACAGTGGCTCTCACCCTGGTTCCCACCAGCCATGTGGGAGGGGTCCAGTTTCCCCACATCCTTGCCAGCACTTGTTACTGTCCCTTTTGTCTTTTTTTTTTTCTGTTAAGGTGGTCCTAGTGTGAGGCAGCCTTTTGCTGTGACTGATTCTATTTCCCTGACGACTAATGACTCGGAAGCAGTTGTTAATGACAGTTAACGACAGTCCTCAAGCAGTTTACTCAGGACCCTTGTACTTCTTCTTCTCCCCTGTACTTCTTCTTCTCCCCTGTACTACTTCTTCTGGCTCCGAGAGAATCAGCCCAGCCCTTAAATACTAATAGCCAGTCAATCAGGCTTAGCCACGTGGGCATTGCTGATAGGCTGTATCCACGCGGAAGGCACAAGACTCAACAGGCTCCACCCAAATAAGGACTTGTTAACTGTTAACGACAGTTAACGACAGGTAACGACAGTTAACGACAGTTAACGGGCAAGCAGCTCCCTACAAGCAGTCTCCTGTGGTTTTAGTATTCTCGTTTTCTCTTGACCCAGTTCCGTGTCTCTTCCCCAGTCCACTCACACCTCCCCAGAAGAGCTCCCAGCTCCTGGGCGGGTCTCCAGCAGGCCTGGGCAGGCAGCCTGAGGTGGGTATGCTACTTTAGGCCAAATGCTCCTTTGTCCCTTTGGGTTCTTCTGGCTGGGGACTGGTCCTCTCCTGCCACCTCAGCTGCTCTTCAGAGTCGTCTTCTTCGTCCCACTGGCTGTAGGCTCTTAGCCTTGTCCAGTTTGGTGGTTACTCCTTCCACGCAGGTGCTGATGAGAGCCCTGGACACTGGCACGGGTGCTTTTTCGTCACCTTCAGGGCAGGGGTAGACCCACTGGGTTATTGCTGGCTCCAGCCCCAATGCCCCTGTCCCCATGTAGGATTGTCCTGAGAGGCCCAGGAAGAGCCGCATGTGCTTCCAGAGCCAGCAGCTGTTTCCTCTGAGTTTCCTCAACCACCTCGCTGTTCTCTCCCCCACCCCGCCCCCCACTGTCACTCTGTGTACAATGGTGTGCCCCCCACCACCATAGGTTTATGGTTTCAGGAAGATTGTTGACCATAGAATCAAAGCTGACCCCCTCCCCATGAAGGATTCCTAGGCAGGAATAAGCAGGTGGAAGAAGTATTTTGGGGCTCTGAGGGTTTATTCAGAAGCCCCTTCACCATCTGCCGATGGTAGAGACTCCACCCACCATGGTTTCTTCCTCTGAGGCCTGTCTCCACCTCCTTCTCCAGACCTAGCTGCCTCAACAGGCTCCTTCCACCAGGGTAGGTTTGAGGCACTGACACCAGGTACTCAGTTTATTGAAACAGCCGTGTGGCTGTTACATAAAAAAAAAAAAAAAAAGTGCTGTGAAAGATAAGATGGCTCCTGGTAAGATGTGAGAGCCTCCGTTCCCTGTGTTGCCTCCAATTATAGTGTCCTTCTGTGGGAAATCACAGAAATCTTCAGTTCTCATCTCAGTTCCAAAAAGGCCATTTGAGAGGACATGGTGGGGCAGGGCAGCTTGGTGAAAATAACTTGCTGGAGAGGAGAGGAGAGGAGAGGAGGGGAGGGGAGGGGGAGGGGAGGGGAGGGGGAGGGGAGTGGAGGGGAGGGGAGGGGAGGGGAGGGGAGGGGAGGGGAGGGGAGGGGAGAGGAGAGGAGAGGAGAGGAGAGGAGAGGAGAGGAGAGGAGAGGAGAGGAGAGGAGAGGAGAGGAGAGGAGAGGAGAGGAGAGGAGGTGAAACTGAAGGCTACCTGCTGAGGCTCTACCATGATGGAAGAGCAGCACTGGCCAGCCTGGCCAGTTCCCAGCAGGATGCTCACTGGCTTGCAGTATAGACCTGTCCTGCATTGTCGTTCCCCTAGCTACCAGTGGCATTCACTCTGCCATTGTGAGAGGTGATCCTTGGAGCTACTCCCAGAAGGGGTCACATGAGGTTGGCCACCCTGACTTATTTGGAGGTCAAGCTCCAGGCGAGTGCTTTCCTTCTTGTGGAGCCAGTATTGACCTTGCGTCCCCATCCCCCATGCTGTGGCTAAACCGGAGCTCAACAAGTTACAGTGTTAAAAACAGCCTCACCCCTCCTCACACGTATAGCACGCTGCTTCTGCAGCTGGATGGGTGATGGATCAACACTGTCTTCCCAGTTGCCAAGTTACCTTTACTGACATCTTAGTGTGAGTTAGTCTTGTAGATGTTTTGGCCTCAAAAGGACCCATGTAATGATCCTTTGCTGTGCAAATGGGGACGTGCTGAGGTATTAGGGAGGAAGGAACTTACTGGGCATTTGGCGCAGACATTTAGGGGTGAACCAAAATGTGAGCAGAGCCCACTGTCTTCTCTCAGGATAGCTGCTTTACAACAGAAGGTTGCTCAGGCTTCAAGGCCCACAGACAAGCAGACAGACTGACGGCCTTCTGTAAGGCAAGAAGGAAGGAGGCCTTGGGACAGTGGCAGCTGGAGCTCTTTTGAGTTCCTCAGTCTTCCAAAGTGGGAAGTAGGGTCTCTGAGGCCTAGGCCAGACTGTGAGGCCAGCTGCCTCACAGGAGGGCGACCACTAGTGATCACGAAGGAGAAAAGATGAATGGGTGAAGCAGTGCCTGGGGCCCGGGGTGGAAGGATGAGGGAGGCCACGTGTGATGTGGAAGGGACAGCCATGCTGGCCCAGATGGGGAGGGAGGGGCTGTATGAAGACACGTGTGCAGCCTGGGGACTGCCTGGCTGTGGCGAGTGACAGGAAGAACAGCTGCAGGGAACCAGAGGAGGAGAGGAGGAAAGGCCACCCCGGACAATAGCTGTGGCCAGGACCGACATCTTGCTCTGGCTGCGGATTCAGGCCGCATCGCCATTCCAGCCTTTCTGCTGTTCTCCTAAGGCCTTGCTTGGATGGACAGCCAGCAGGTCTTTTGTTTTGTGTGGGCGTTGCCCTTTTATTTTAATCTCCATCCATGACTCCTACATAGGTGCTACTTCACCTGGGGGTCACCTAGTCTCAGTCTGGGTTTGTTGGAGAGGGACATCGTCCCTGAGACTTCTTGGTGGCCTTGTTGTGGTGCCTGCTCTTCCACGTGCTGGCCACTAGATGGTAGCAGGGAACCTGTTGGTTCTGCCCAGCAAGCTGTTTGATTCAATCTGGCTCTCCTGGCCATGCGCCCCTCTGCCTCAGTCTCAAATCGCACACATCACGGGTTCATGGATGGTTCGGGGCCAGGCTGAGACGAAGGCACAGCGGTCTGCTTTTGGGAAGTGGCTGTCTCGGGGCGCTGTCCCAGACTTGCAGGTGGCCTTTCAGCACCCTACCTGTGGCCAAACACTTTGTAGTGAGTTCCTGCTATAGAGTGAATTCTCGTGTGCATTCCAGGGCTGTGTGGGAGCCAGAAGCAGAGAACTGGGCTCTGAGGGAGTCGAAACTCCCCCTCCTCCCCCCCATCCCCCACTCCAGACCTCAGCTTGGCAGCTTGTGTGGACAGTGGATGGTGCTAGTCATGGAGGGAGGTCATGGCTGGGGTGGGGCTAGCCTGGAAACAGCAGCAGTATAAGGTCAAGGACACGCTTTCCATTAACAGGGACACATAGCAATAGCAAATCCCTGGGCCGCTCAGCTAGAGTGCAGAAGTGGGCAGATTCTTCCGGTTTCATCACCTATCTACTCTCAGCAGCCCCTGGGTGTAGTCCTCCATCCTGTTGTCCCGGGCAGGTCATGGTCACATGTAGCCTTAGATTTCTGCGGGGTAGGCCCACAGGGTGCCAAGCCACGCCCCATTTCAGGTTCACCTTTAGGGCTCTGAGTGTTGTTTCTGGGAGTGCCGTTTTTTCTGGCGCGGGGCTCATGTGTCTTTTCCACAGGCTTGTGTCAAGGACTGGGTTGTCCTCCTGAGACCCGTGGGGGGTACTGGAGGCTCAGAGAGGTCAAGGGCATGTTCAACATTTCCTGGATAAAATGCTGAACTGGCCACTGATCCGAAGGCTGGGACTTTCCTTTATTCTTCCTGTAATGATCGGCTCTGCACGTGACAGGGTTAGTGGGTGAAAGAGAAATTCTCACCAGGATGCCAGAAATGGGGACACAAACTGTCACTACCCCCGCCTACTACCTCTAAGTACCTTACTAGTCTGTACCCCAAACTGTAGGGAGGGATTGGACCCTAGTTGCTCTGCGGAGCTACCAGAAGGCCCCCAGCTTCTAGGGCTTTCTTACTGTGATGCTGTGCAGGTATCTGGTGGGGGAAGACAGTGTTGGTGCAGTGCCTTGCTGTTCTAACTGGCCTATTGAGGTAGTGTTGCTGTCCAGGCCTACCCTTGGCAGCTGCTCTCTCCCGGACCCCATTCTGGGTGGCCTCTCCATGTTGGGAGCACTGTCCACTCCGGGGGTGGGGGTGCATGGTAGCATGACTTTGGCTCTTCACGTCAGTGCCCTCTGCACGCTGGGTATTTTTGAGGCTCCAGGCTGGGGTCCTTGGTCCTTGTATAGGCACACCTACTTTATCAGAAGTCCTCCGTCTGTGGGAAGGGGTCAGTAAGAAGTTCCCTGTGCAGTTCTACTCCTAATCACCAGTAGATGCACGCCCCCAGATCCCAAGTCAGGCCCCGACCTCCTGATTGTCTGGGTCACAGCCCCCTCTTTCTGCTTCTTGCCTCTGCCTGCAGCCGGCTTTGTCATAGACACCCTCCGCTGCCCTCCGCAGGCTTTGTGTTGGTGTCTGTTTCCACCCCAGGGCTACCCGCGAGGGACTCCGTGGAGCCCCCCCCACCATGTGCTCGCTGTTTCAAAGGCTTCTGCTTCCCTCGCAGTCTGCCAGCCTGGCTGTGTTAGGCTTCCTTCCAAAGCTCCGACATCCTGCTTGGCTCCTGTTCCCCCACTCCAGCTGCAGCTTCCCTGTTGTGCTTCTGGCAGAAGGCATGCTGGGGGCTGTGGGGGGGCTCCTTCCCCTTGGCCTCTCTTCTCCCTATTACATCAGCGTACAACCAAATACTCCTGGGGTCTGGTAAGGGAGGCTTTTTCATTGATTTTTTTTTTCCAATGGAAATAATTCCACCACTTGTCAGAGGGATTTTTGCATACATCTCTTTAGGGGGTCTGATTCACCCCTTTCTTTTCCAGCCTCTTAGATGCTCTTGAAGTGGGAAGCTTTGTTTCCTTAGCTGAGCTGTGCTGGTCTGGGCTGGTGAGGAGGGTAGTTTGGGTTCCTGAGCCCAGCAGTAAGTATCTGGGTCCTGACTGTCCTGCTTCCATGCTGTGTGACTTTCAGGATAGCACTGACCCTCTCTGGGCCTCTCGGTCCTTCATTTGTCCTGTGTTGGTGGTGAGGGGCCATGCTTGCTAGTTCTCTGGCCTCTGGCTTTGATATTGTGATTGTATCAGATTGGCTCTTGTTCCAGGGCGACTCTAGTGCTGCAAGGGGCCCTAGAGGCCTGCACACCTGTGACGGATTCCAGATAGTCACCCTCTGTGCTCAGGAGGCAGTGGAGTCTAGGGCCTGGGCAAAAGGGAACAGGCCTCTGGCTGGTTCCTCCTGGCCATGTCAGGGATCCCTGAGTGGGAAGAAGCCCTTCTACCTCTGTTGCAGCCAGCAAACCTCCTCCTGGCCTCTCTGCCCTGTTCCTTCTCTTTGTCTCCCTTCCCCCTGCGCTGCACCCCATGCCCTGCCCTGGCTGATGGCTTTGAGTCCTGGGCACTGCCCTGTCCTACTTTTCTCTACACTCACCAGGCTCTCCGCTCAGAACCAGGCCCGGCGCCTAGAGACCTGAGAAGCGAGCCCCTCTAGGCACTTATGCACAGGGCTTAGCCCACCCCCTCCTGCCCAGGGCCCACATCTGGCCGAAGGCTCAGTTCTCCCAGCTGTAAATTGCCTCCCACTGTCCCTTGGCATCTTCTCAGGTTTCAGTTTCATGGTCCTTTTTCTTTTTGTGGGGGTGGGGGGAGTGTCTAGGGAAGGCAGGCTCAGCTCTGCTGGTCTCTCCCTCTGCAAGTCTGAGGTTAAGGGGAGAAGTCTTTACCCAGGTGTTGGGTGAATTGTTTTTTTTTTTTTTTTTTTTTTTAATCAGGTAGTCGAGCAGCAACCTGTTTGAGTTAGGGTCCTCCTTCCAAAGTGCTTCCCCCAAGAGACCAGCCTTACTGTGCAGTGTCTCTCTAGGCCTCAGGAGGGTCTTCTGTTGTCTGCAACCTGCCTCTGGCTTGTGGTGAGGTGACTTGCAGATGCTGGTGTTTTCCCCACCTCTGTTTCCCACCCCCACTCCTTCTAGTTGTGCCCCTCAATCTAATGTTTAACCACAGGCTTCATCTTGACTCCCTGCACCCCTCAGGTGGCTTTTCTCACCCTCAAAACAGATGAATCTCTGGCTTCTGCAGGTGACGGCCCATGCCCTGTCTCTGTAGATGGCAGCTATTTGGCTGGCCAGGCCCTGGCTGCCGACCTGGCCTTGCATTGCTGTGACTCTTCATTCGCCCTTCATGGGAAAAGTCTGATTGTTTGGCTCACAGAAAGGTAGACATCTCAGGGCAGCCACCAGCACTGCCTGGGAGTGGAAGTCATCAAGTGGTCAGGGCCGCGCCCCGGCGGGGACTCGGGGGGGGGGTCAATAGCTGCACCAGGTTGGTGTTTTCTGGGGTATCATGTATCAAGGGAACCCCCTGGGGATGCTGTTGAGAACAGAGGCCTTGTCTTATGGAGCAGGATACCAGACAGTGAGGGTGTTGTAAAACATCTTTAGAATCACAAGTGGTAAGAAGTGTGTTCGTCCTAGGCTTTGGGGCTGTGGGTCCACCCAGGGGCGGGGAAAGCCTGTCCGTTGCCCAGATGGGCTAAGAAAATGCTGCCCCTGGCATCCTAAGTCACAGAAACAATCCCTGAAAGTAGGCAGGGTTTTCAGGGGAGATAATGCTGGACTTTAGATCTGGTGTAGGATATTGAGGAGATTGGGGGAGTTACACAGTAAAGGGCCACAGTCAGTTTTGGACTATTTGCAGATTTTGTGTGTGTGTGTGTGTGTGTGTGTGTGTGTGTGTGTTTGTGTGTGTGTGTGTGTGTGTGTGTGTGTGTGTGTGAGAGAGAGAGAGAGAGAGAGAGAGAGAGAGAGAGAGAGAGAGAGAGAGAGAGAGAGAGAGACTGGCTTGCAAATGAGAAGGGTATTCTGGACCTTGTGATGTGAGACCCCATGGAGGTTTGGGGGTGAGGTGCAGGAGGACCAAGAACAAGTCTTTATGTCAGGCGGGTGGGTGTGGTTTTGGAGTTTCATGTGTGAGGGTCCCTGGCAAAGGACACTAGAAATGTGGACCAATGTCAAACAGAAAGAAGCCTGGGCGTGGGGTATTTGGAAGGCTCAGGGAAGTGGGGTGTGTGGCATAAAGGCCTGGCGCAGTGAAGGCTGGGATAGGCCAGGAGGAAGTGACGGGATGCATGAGTGTGGGAGGTTAGTGGAGAGCAAAGGGGACACAGGAACCTGAACCAGAGGCCCAGAGGGTGCCACGGGACTCAGTGGACACTTACCCAGGGTCTTTGGAGTCCTGGGCAGAGGGATGGGCTAAATTTTGTTTTATCCAAGGTGACCCCCATTCGCTAAAAAGTAGCTTCTCAGTGCCTAGACCTCGCTAGCCCTCCAGACTGTGGGTTCCCACAGGGGCGTCTGAATGTGAGCTGGCTCCTCTGAGCACCTCAGTGGTTTTTCCAGCACGGCAGTGGTGGACGCTCTGCTCCCCTCTGTGCTTTCGGGATGCTGTGTGTCTGGGTGCCACTCCGTTCCTCCCCCCCCCGCACCCTCTTCCACAAGGACCCCTTTGTCTCTGAGGAAGCCTGGCGTGGCCCCCATCACCCATGGCCTCCCTTTCTGTTGCTCCTGCTACCCCACTGACCCTGCCCCTCATTCCTGTCTGGCTTTCAGGATGCTGGTGCGGGCCCGCCCCTGTGTTTTGAACAGAGGTTGGCCTGCCTGTGGGATTTGGCCTGGTGTCTGAGTGCTTATGCAGCACAGGGCTAGTGGTCTGGATACATCCTCTGGGTCAGGGCCCTCATCTGTAGCTCCAGCCTGGCTCCACTGTGTCCTTTTGTGGGAACAGTGCCTCACTGGAAGCCACTGCTTTGAATAGGCAGATGCTTGAGGCTGATACAGAGCGGTCACCCCACTCAGAAGGGGACCTATGACAGCCACTAGTAGAGCTCATGGCTTCCCCCCTGGCCTACTTGGCTAGCAGGTGAATAACAGGGTTTGGTGCTCAAGGCTTTCTTCTAGGGGAGCTCCCAGGATTCCCTCTGACGTACATGCCTTTGAACTAAGGCAATTGCACAGAGGTGTGGCCTGTCCAGTCTCACTTAGCAGAGCCTGAGAGCCATCATCTGCCTGCTGTTGCTGGCTTGGTGCAGCCCTGGCTTCTGGGCATGGGGTAGTCCTTGCTATCGGAGCCCCGCTCTGGCTGCAGGGGTCCAGCTCTGGCTGCAGGGTCTCAGCCCTGGCTGTAGGGTCTCAGCCCTGGCTGCAGTGGTCCAGCCCTGGCTGCAGGTGCCCAGCCCTGGCTGCAGGGGCCCAGCCCTGGCTGTAGGGTCTCAGCCCTGGCTTCAGGGTCCCAGCCCTGGGTGCAGGGGCCCAGCCCTGGCTGCAGGGGCCCAGTCCTGGCTGCAGGGGCCCAGCCCTGACTGCAGGGGCACAGCCCTGGCTGCAGGGGCCCAGCCCTGGCTGCATGGGCCCAGCCCTGGCTGCAGGGGTCCAGCCCTTGCTGCAGGGGCCCAGCCCTGGTTGTAGGGTCTCAGCCCTGGGGCCCAGCCCTGGCGGCAGGGGCCCAGCCCTGGCTGTAGGATCTCAGCCCTGGCTGGGGAGCCCAGCCCTGGCTGTAGGGTCTCAACCCTGGCTGCAGGGATCCAGCCCTGGCTACAGTCCAGCCCTAACTGTTTCTGTATGCTCCCTTGCCTGCACCTTTCACAGCACCGTGGCACACTACATGGCAGGCAGGCTGCTCTCCTTGTGTCGGGGTTCTTCTCTCTGCTGGGCTCCAGCCTTGCTTTCAAGGAACCCAAAGGGGCCAACCCAGGTGCCTCCCTCTGTGCAGGCCGCTCCAGCCTTCTTGCCCCTCCCATTCCTGAGAGGGCATGAGGCTGTTCCCAGGCTGGTCCTAGCTTTATGAAAGGTGATGTGGGATGAAAGGTGATATATAAATGTAAGGTGATGATTATTTATTTGACAGGGACAGCTGCCTGTGGTGAAAAATGTAATCTAGTAATGCTTGTGTGAAAATCGGATCTGTGCCTCAGTGAGCTGCCTGAAGCAGAAAAGAAGGACCAGTTTCTCTCTCTCTCCCCACATCCTTACCCCGCCCCATCCCTGCCAGCTCTGCTTACTTCCAAAATTCCCAAGCCCTTGTAGCCTGGTAGCATGTCTGCAGATGCATGTAGCATGCCGATGTATACATACATTATGCATCCTGCTGCATGTGTATTGCATACATGTGGCACATACTCCATGCATCTTGCTTCTTTTGATTGTGGTTAGCGGGCTATCATGGATTTTTAAGCTTTCCCACTTATAACCTCTTTCCATCAGGGAAATTTTTACATGGTTGTGGGCATATAGTATATAAATCAACCATTTCCTAACAATGAATGATAAATTTGTTTAAAGATGATTTTTTAATATACATATTTTATCATTTACTAAAGACAGTAGCAAATTTGCATACTAATGGGGTGGTCGAGATTGTAAGTTTTCACAGAAAGAATTAGGTCTTGGTGGAATATTTGATGCAGCAAGATACAGAGTGTCTTCAGTGTTTCTCAGAGTTGATCGATATTTTGATTTAATGATCGCCAATGCTGAGGCTGCTGCTTCACACAAACACATAGCACAAAACCAGTAGAAGTCTGTTGAGGCCTATTCGAGAAACTGTTGGAAATTCTAACCGAAAATCCGCTTCACAATTTTTTATGACACCCAAGGCAGCAACTCCAAGAATAATTTTTAAAAACCAAACATTCGTAATGTAACACAATCCAAAAGATATGCTGATTTGATTCTTAGGCGCTGTGGAGTGACTGAAGGAAAACATGTAAAGCCTTTGTTTTCCGTAATCAAACCATTCTGTTTCTGTAAGCACACACAGTGCGCTATGCGCTCGAGAACACTGCTGTTCATAGCACGCAGGGGTCTCTGCTCGCAGCAGAGATCCCGCAGGCTGCGTTCATTGGCGGTGTGTGGTGTCCCGGGTCACATCCCACAGCCCTCCATCAGAACCAAGGCTTCGGGGAAGTCACATGATGCAGCACAAGTGAGCTCCACCAGGATCAACTTGGGCTCACTACAGATTTCACTTTGAGTCAGTTTTCAGTCCTTGTGAATTTTGATAGAAACTTTACCAGCCCCCCGTAATGTTTATTTACAGGTGGGATTCGCCCGCAGCCTGCTGCTTAAGATGCCTGACTTTCTATGACTTTGAAAGCCAAGACGTTAATGGTGCAATATTGCTAACCGACCTCAGCCTAATTTGAACAGACATCCTTTCTTGCTCAAGCTTGGCAATGCACTTAGTTGTTGGGTCTTCTTTGGTCCCAGCCTGCATCAGGTTTTCCTTGTCTCCATCACTATGGTAGGCTGAAAGGCCTGGTCAGCCCACTAGACCCTGTCACTCTGAGTGCTTCCTTATGATGATATTAAAATAATACATTTTGGGCACCTCCCCACAACACTGATGCTGTCCTCCTTGGAACAGTGTCTGGACCATGAAGCCCGTGTGTGTAATTACTGGTGATGTCACCCTTGATCACAAGGAGGAGGCAATGTCCATCTTCTGCAGATGCGAATATTCACTTTCTGTCAAACGATGGTGGGTGTGGTGCCCCATATTCTCGGGCAAATGAATTCTTAGATGGCTGGATCCCCAAGTCCTCTCAGTGACTGTCCTATGTGAAGTTTGTCACCCAGGGGTGCCCTGGATTGTGCTCTGAGAACAAGACGTGGTGAGTGTGTGGTTCTATGCCAGGTCACCCCTTCAGTGACATTTGCATTTGGGCAAGATGAGGACACAGTGGGCTTCGGCTGTGAACGGTGCCTTCTGATGGTCCTCACCCCCTTCTCTCTTCCCCAGACCTTAGCGCTCTGAGGCTGGTTTCCTGCAGTTTGGTTCCTGCTTTGCACAGCTCGAGGGCATCTTCTAGCGCTGCGCCTCACTTCACACATCCACTTCCTTCCTGAGGTTCTCTCTGTGCCCTTTCATGAGCACGGGCAGCCCGGGGCAGCCCAGAGCATCCTGTGCTGTGTGGCGTGTAGTCATTCTGGGCTCAGGGCCTCTGGTCACACCTTCTTCCAGACTGCGAGTGGCTCCAGGCACTCCTGTCATGACTACACTAACCCGTCCTTCCACGATGCCACGATTCCGTCCAGCATGGCTCACCTGACAGTTCGCTTACTTGGAAGAAGTGGCCTTTTTAATGTCAGCTTGTATTCACTCGTAGATTTGATTGAGCACTTCTGCAGGATAGAGGCCATGGTTTACCTCAAAGATGGTCTACTTGGTTGGTATGCCTTTATACCGGGGGGGGGGGGGGGAGGGGCAGAGGGACACCCAAGTCAGCATATCTTGTTGCCTTTGGGGTAGAAGATTCAAAGCTATGTAAAGGGAAGGTGAGACCTTTTTTTGTTTTCTTTTTAATTTTTTTTATTTTCTATATTCTTTGTTTAAATTACAAATGATTTTCTGTTTCCCAGTTCCCCCCTCCCCAAAAGTCCCATAAGCCCTCTTCCCTCTGCCCATTCACTGATCAAACCCCCTCCTACTTCCATGTCCTGGTAATCCCCTACAATGCTGCATCAAGCCTTTCCAGGACCAGGGACCTCTCCTTCCTTCTTCTTGGGAATAATTTGATATGTGAATTGTGTCTTGGGATTCAGAGCTTCTGGGCTAATATCCACTTACCAGTAACTGCATTCCACGTGTGTTCTTTTGTGAATGTCAGCCCAGGAAGCTGAACTGGCAGCTCTGAAAATGTCATTAGATATAAGAAAGGACATTAAAGTCATTAGCGCCACTTCCTGTGGTGTAACAACACTTCCTTTTATGTTACAGTCACTTCGTATCAAGCCACAGCCACTTCCTATGACAGTGACGTTCACTTCTGGTCATAGCATGGGCACTTTCTTTAAAACTTGAGACAATTCCTGTGATATACACTCACTTTCGGTTAGGGCCAGTCCCTTCCTGTGACATCACAACCACTTCTGGGTGTGGCATGGACACTTCCTGTTCTTCAAATGGTTACTTCCAGTGCCGATGTGTCTGCTTCCTGTGGTTTCATAGACTTAGGCATGCCTTTCTCACTGTGATAAGGTTATCTTTTCCCCAGGGTCAAGACACAGAGGGCTGGTGTGCCATTGCTACCTCTCATATCCATGGGACCATTTATAAGGACAGGACCCTTCTGATGAGCAAGGACTAAACTCCATCCCAGAGAGCAACAAGAAAGCCCAGTGGGTGGCCCCTAGGAATTGGGCTCCTCATGTTCTTGATTGCATCAGACCCAGGAGAAGCCACACTCTCTGATGAGAAAAAATATATGATCTGGGCCAAAAACCTGTTGATGTCTCAGTGTTGTAAGAGATGAAGGAGGACAGCTAACTGACTACAAACTAATGTTTGAGAGAAAATGGGTCTACACAGAAATAAAGGAAGAAATCAGAGACTTTCTAGAGTTCAATGCAAATGAATATGCAACATACACAATCTCATGGAACACAAAGAAAAGGAAAGTGGAGCTAAGAAGAAAGTTCACAGCACAAAATGCCTACATGAAAAAATTGGAGAACTCCCATGCTGGCAATTTAACAGCATGTTTTAAAGGATACAACAAAAAGAAGTGAGGGACTAAAGAAAACAAGGAGGAGACATCGAGAAATTTTCAAGTTGGGGGATGAAATTGATAAAATAGAAAGGGAACAATTCAAAGAATTAATGAAACATGGAGTTGGCCATTTGATCCTTTTATTAGACAAGATAAACAAACCCCTATTAAAAGATAAAGAATATACAAATTAATGAAATCTAAAATGAAATGGGGAATTAAATAACAGGTAATAAAGAAATCCAGAGAGTGGCTAAGACATAGTTTAAAAAGGGTGCATTCCACCAACTTGGAAATTCTAAAAGAAATAGCTAACTTCCTCAATAGATTCCACATCCCAAAATTAAACTAGAGAAAAACAACTTAAACTGACATAAACATGAAGGAAAACAGAATTGATTAAAAATATGTACCCAATATGAGCCTACGTCTATGAGTTTAAGGGTAGAGTCTTACCAGACTTTCAAAGAGGATTTAACAAGAATTCAGTGTATTCAACAATATAGAAACAAAATAAATATTAGTCAATTAATTTTATGAACCCCTGATTACTCATATATCCTGTCAGGAAAGACTGAGCAATTAAAGAAAATTATAGACAAATTATCCCTAAAATCACAGATTCAAAAATACTTAAAAAATAAAACAAATAAAATAAAATATGAAATACATTAAAAGATCGTCCACCATTAACAGTGAGGAAGGCTACATTCTAGAAACACTGATGGTTCAACAAAATGGGATTAAAGTGTAAGAAAAACCAAGAATTGATCATCTCATGAGGTAATGTAAAATTCTCTGACAATATTCAACACCACTTCATGATAAAATTCTCGGAGTTCTGGTGCTTACTGGGGCTGGGACATGGCTCCTTCTATTCCATTATCAGCAGCTTTCAATATTTCAAATATATCACTGCCTAATCTTGGCTTTCCTGGAACTTGCTTAGAGATCTACCTTGATCTCAAAGATCTGCATGACTCTGTCTCGTGAATGGTGGGTTAAAAAGCATGTAACACCATGCCTGGAACTAAGCCTTTCTGTTCATATTTTAAACTCAGAACCCAGAATCCAAATCTATCTCTTGGCAATTTGACACATAATTGTATCTTCATGTGTCTACATCAAAACAGTATCCAGGTAATAATAATTCCTAACATGATACAGTTCTCTTTCATACAACTGCAAATCCATATGTTTAGCTGAATGCAATCTTTTCCTAATGTAACAATTCCTTTAATGCCATTGAATATCCTTGATCACAAGATTAAACTTCATTCAACTTCCTGATGATGCCCTGTATTTTGAACCTTCCTTTTTTTTATTTTTCCTTTCTTAGTTTCTATGTTTGTTAATAATTTTCATGCCAAATTCTATGCAGTGATTTCCGTGACCTATTTTGTCAATACAATTAATGTAAACATCTTTACCTTAACCTCAAGGAAACTCTTCAGACGAGGGCAGCAAACTTCTTTGCAAAAGCATAAAAAAAAAAAAAAACTCCAGAATGGAAATAATCCCAAGCACCCATGTCTACCATATCCTACTATGATACCTTCCTAACTGCCACTTAATTAATGATCATATTCATTATGTTTCTCTCCAGCACACAGAATTTGGAGACTTATCCCTAGTGAAAATATTTTACCACATTGATTACATTAATAAGTTTTCTGTCCGGTGTGTGTTCTTTTATGATACTGGAGATGACTGGGTCTTGTAAAGGCTTTACCACATTGATTACATTCATAAGGTTTCTCTCCAGTATGTGTTCTTTTATGATATTGAAGATTGCTGGCTACTGTAAAAGCTTTACCACATAGATTACGTTCATAAGGCTTCTCACCAGTATGTGTTCTTTTATGATCCTGGAGATAACTGGATCTTGCAAAGGCTTTACCACAATGATTACATTCATAAGGTTTTTCTCCAGTATGAGTTATTTTAGGTCTTCGGAGACTACTGTGACATGAAAAGGTTTTAGCACATTGATTACACTCATAACGTTTCTCTCCAGTATGTGTCATTTTATGTCTTTGGAGATAAATGGGTGTTGCAAAGGCTTTACCACATTGATTACATTCATAAGGTTTCTCTCCAGTATGTGTTACTTTATGATATTGGAAAGTACTGTGACATGCAAAGGCTTTCCCACATTGATTGCATACATAAGGTTTCTCTCCAGTATGTGTTCTTTTATGATATTTAAAATTACTGCGCTGTGCAAAGGCTTTACCACATTGATCGCATTCATAAGGTTTCTCTCCTGTATGTGTCATTTTATGTCTTTGGAGATGACTGGATCATTTTAGAAGGACCTTTAATTATAAGATACACCTCTGTCACTTTTGAGCACTTTTAATAGGATACAGCTTTGCCAGAGAAATGCGAATTGAGAGGGAGATGCAGAGGAAACAGATCCTCAATACCGAGCACACACTGAAAAACTGTATGAACAATTACTAACTACAAACATGATGGGCAAGCTGGGTGTACTTTCTCATGTCTTTAATCACAGAGGCACAGGCAGGTGTATGCCATTCAGCTAGACACTGGCATGGCCTTTGTAATGTGTTCTAGGAGACTAAAATGTATATTTTAAGACCCTCAATCTCTACAAAAAACAACCATGGGGAAAAATAATACTGAACTCAAAGTTCTTTATGAAAGTTCCTACAAAGAATTATAAATTCACAGAACATCTGTATTCACCTGGCAGAAATATGAAATTTAATCTATAACATTTGGTCAAATTTCAATACTACAGATATGGATGAAAAACCACACAAAAATATGCTTATATTACAAATATAAGACTTGTGTTTTTTGTGGTTTCTCTACTACTTTAAGGACAGACAAAGCTACACAGCAAAATTTGGTTTGGAAAAGAAAAGCAAAAAATAAAATAAATATAAAAATATAAAACAACTAGACTTGTAAAATAGATTATTAATGAATAGCAAATGTATATATTGTATTTTATATGATTTAAGGAAAGAGATTATAGTGAATATATGGGAGCATGTGAAGAAAGTTGAAGGGTCAGTTTCAACCACAACGCAGAACACACCAAGGACACAATGTTTCCCCTCTAAAAGAAATGTGGGGTAAAATCTGGAGCAGAGACTAAGGGCATGACCAATGAAAATTTGCCCCACTTGAGAGTGCCATTCTATGGACAAACACCAATCCATGACATTATTAATGACACTCTGTTATGCTCCCATACTGCAGCCTTGATTAATTGTCTATTGAGAGGATCCACCCACCAGCTGACTGAAAAAGCTGCACAGATCCAGCTTTGGATCTTGCATGGACCTTGGGAAATCTTATGGAAGAGTTGGCAGGAAGACTGAAACCCCTGAGGAGAATAGGAACTCCACAGGAATACCAAGAGACTCAAGTAACAAGCACCCTTGGGGACACTCAGAGACTAAGCCACAAACCAAATAGCATACACAGGATGGACTAAGTCCCCTGGCACATATATAGTAGATGTGCATCCAGATACTATCAACCTAAGTGAATTATCCCAGACCCAAAAGGTCATGTATGTTTGTACTCACTTACAAATGTATAATAAACATAAAGTACAGGATATCTGCATGACATTTCTTGGTCCTGAAGAAGCTAAACAAGAAGGAATGCTAAGGTGCTAGATTGATGGCTCAGTTGGCAAAAGCACTGATTGCTCTTGTGAAGGTCCTGAGTTCATATCCCAGCACCGAAATGGTGGCTCACAACCACCAGTAATGAGATCTAATGCCCTCCTCTGGTGTGTCTGAAAGCAGATACAGGGTTCTTATATATAAAAAATAAATATATTTTTTAAAAACAAAGAAGGCTAAAATGAGCATGGTTGAATCACACTCTGAAGGGGAAATAAAACAGTCAAAGGGGGCAGATGAACGAGAGAGAGAACTGGAAGGTCCAGTAGTTAAGAAAGGGGAAGGGGAGGAAAGGAACAGGTGTGGTGAGAGAAAAGAAAGGACCGTAAGGTCAGGAAAATGAATTGAAATCTGCAGCTGTCAGGGGTGCAAGGGTGCAGGCATCTTTGGTCTGTGCCACAGATGATGAAAGGGAGGGCAACAGGGAGTCTATGGGAGTGATCATAGCTGAGATTCATAGCAGTGAGAATTGGACACTGATGAGGCCACAACCTAAAGTCACCCAGGACCCGCAGTGGAGAGTTAATTATACCAAACAAACGAAAAACCTTTCCACTCAAGATTTTTCCTGTCTACAAGGAATTGAGGCAAAAAGATGGAGCATAGAATGAGCGAATGGCCAAACTATACCCTGCCCAACTTGAGACCCATCCCACGGGCAAGCGCCAATCCCTGACATTACTGCGCATATACTTTGTTATACTTCTAGAGAGTAGCTTAGCATAATTGTCCTCTGAGAGTCTCCACCCAGCACATGTCTGAAGCAGATGTAGAGACCTACAGCCTAACTTTGGACAGAACTGTACAAACTTTTTTTTTTGGAAGAGTTAGGGAAAAGATTGAGGGACTCAGAAAGAACAGGAAGTCCATAAGAAGACCCTCAGTGTCAACTAAACTGGACCCTAGGAAACTTTCAGAGACTGAGTCACCAACTAAAGAACATGCACAGTATGGACTGAGTAGAGAGGCTACTCAGTTTTCATGTGGTTCCCCCAACAAATGAGCAGGAGATGTCCCTTATGCTAATGACTGTCTGTCCAAACTGTTCCACTAACTTGGAAGCTTTGTCTGACCTCAGTAAGAGAGATATGCCTAACCAG
Source organism: Apodemus sylvaticus (assembly GCF_947179515.1). Taxonomy (NCBI): domain Eukaryota; kingdom Metazoa; phylum Chordata; class Mammalia; order Rodentia; family Muridae; genus Apodemus; species Apodemus sylvaticus. Next base: position 60,320,154 of record NC_067492.1, on the reverse strand, counting down.
GCAGAGAGATGAAATGCCATGGATTGTGGGTACTCTAGTGGTCCCCGCGCTTCTTGGAGAGATAAAAGTAATTAAGGATAAAGGATTGTGTAAGGTGGAATGGACAGATGGTAATGACTGGAATTTAAATTAAATAAATGATAAATGAGTGTGGAAAATGAACAAATACATATAGATAGAATGAAAATAAAGAAATCCACACATTATTTTTAAATTTTACCACCACATAATATTTCAGGGTGTAAGCCAAGGAGAAAGGAACTTGGGCCATAATATCACACAAATGACCTCTCGACAAAACTTGCAGAGTCTATTTTCCACTCAAATGCTAACTCAGTTTCCTCTGACTGTATACTGTCAACACTCCAGTCTTCCAAGACCTATTATTGGGCTCCATGAAGACCTTTCTATGACTTTTGTCATGTAAAATTCTGATACTTTCCATATTCCTTCAAATGAGAACTTAGGTTCTGTTCAGCAAAATCACTTGTTCATACCACATTTGTTGTTATTGTTGCTGTTGTTGTTTCTAACTTGCTATTCTACTTCTGTGAAGGAATCCTCTGAGCAAAATCATCTCAGGCAATAAATGGTTGTTGTGAATGGTTCTGTGAGATCACATTCCATCACTTTGGAGATTAGAATAGAAACTGAAGCTACAAACCGAAGGTTAAAATATGGGAAACATTGTCTCCTGGCTTGCTCTCCTGCTTGGTCAGTGTCCCATGCCTGAGCTCTCTCATCCAGACCAGGCCCACTTGCTTATGAATATTGTCACCCTCAGTGGAAGAGCTTCCCATATCAATCATCCACACTATCTCACACAGACATAGCAACTAGTCATTCTAATGATGACACACCCTCAATTGAGTCTCCTTCAGATGACTGTAGCTCTGAAATATTGAAATGTTGTCAACTTCACCTCTTTCCTGACTATGTATTCTATGTCTCCTTGTGGATTGAGAAGATCCTGCCCACCTCCTATCCTAGATTTTAACATTAACTAGCAATCTCTCTTGAACATAACAGAAAAGGTCAGTAAAAGAGGCCACACTCAGTCAACACTATGAAAATCTAGACAGAAAACTGTAACACAGGAATAAAAACACACTCACAAACAAGACAAACTGAGAAACATTACCTAGACCAATAATCACCACAAATGCAGTTGCCCAGACACCAGCATAGGAATACAATGAATACCAGCCAGGAAAATAAGTCACAATCCTCAGGTTCTCACTCCTCTCCTTTCCCAAAAATAACCTCTTTTGCATCAGACTCTTACATGTTTCAGTATAGTTTAGATTCTCAGAATATATTAGGAGGAGGAGGAGGAGGAGGAGGAGGAGGAGGAGGAGGAAGAGGAGGAGGAAAAAGATCATTAAACATAAAGGTCTAGAAAATAATTCAAGTGAAAACATAAATGAAAAATTTCCCTAAACCAAAAAAGGTGCCTGTTAATGTACAAAAAGCATCAAAAAACAAATATTGGGGAAAAGCCACTTTGCCACATAATAATCAAAACACTAAACATATTAAAAATTGTAAAAACAAAACTACAGCAGAAAAACAATAACAAAGGAAACAAAAGAATGAGTAATACATGAAATCAGAATTCTTAGATTCATATCTGTCTTCTATTTTTTATGGAATTTATTCATAACTAATACAATGTTCTCCTTGCATTTTTCCTGCAGGCCAGAAGAGGACAGTAGTTCCCATTCCATATAATTATGAGTCACCATGTAGTTCCTACGAATTGAACTCATGGCCTGTGTAAAAATAACCAGAGCTCTTAACCTCTGAGCCACCTCTCTAGGCTTGACCCTGCCTTCTTAATATATATTATAAAAGGAAAAAATAGTTTGGACACGGGTGCTGCATAGTCACAGAAACCACTTATGCTTCTACAAGAAAGCAACTGTTCCAGATGTTTTGGACAAAATTACAATCAGCCATGATACTGAAGTTTTTGAGAGGTCATGGCCTGAACTTGCAAGTAAGAAGCACCATTAGAAAGCTCACAGGAAGTCACATCTGACTGATGCATCTGATCCAACCCCATAGTGGACCCACCACCCCAGCACCCACTGCTCATCTGCATGTTCCTCCCCATTGTGGGCAGATATCCTGTGCTCACCATGTCTTGATTTAAGAGCTTCCCTGATGTCCCCTCACAGCACTCATCAGCAGAGCTCAGAGCAGGACTCAGAGAAACATTCAAGCTTTCACAGCCACAGTGAACACACAGAAAGGCACCTGGAAGAGCCCGCCTATTTGCCTGACTGGCAGGTCTGTCTGGAGGCCTTGATTGGCCAATGAGTCAAGCCCTCCTTATGTTAAAGTGTGATTCCTGTCTTGTCCCGCGCTTCCGTCTCGCCAGCAAGAACGACGCGGCACACTTAGGATCCTTCTGTAGAAAGCTTTAATGTATCTTGAGAGGGAGAGCATAAGCTTACAGGGTGGAGACCTCGAGGGAGCATGAACCCAAGTCTCATATAGGCAAGTCCTCCCGCCTTGGACGTGGCGTACCCTGGTTGGCTGCGGCTCATCACCCCACATGACGCCACGAGGTAGGCAGAGACTCAGTGGCGGGAAATTCCGCTTGGGCATGCGCACTCGGCCTGTTTATGGCTCAGCAAGAACAGGATGTAGGTGCCATCTTGTAATGGAGGTCATAGGAGCGTTCGGGCGGCTCCCGACATCCCACCCTTTTTGATTTACTATGAGGGCCAACAGATAACGGTGGAGACAGAGATCGTCCCTCCCTGTGGGAAATCAGACCATGTACGGGGATATCCCCTAGACTCCTTGCTACGTCCGGGGTATTCTCGACCTGTCCTCTGTCGTTTTTTGGGAGAGAGGAGACTTGGGCAGGTAACCCCCATGTTGGGCAATATGCCTCCTGGAGGTGATTTAGCCTCTATGTGATACCTTGTTCAACAACCTTCTCTAGGCGCCAGTCTAACACTCTGTCATGTGCAATGAGCTTAACTCTAGGCGTGTAAGAGCTCTTTGGGCCGGCCTTTTATTGCCTCAGGACTGACAGCCATACTTCTGTGGAGGTTCTATTCTCCAGAGCCGCAAGTGCCTGCCCAATGATCACTTTGTCTCGTTTACTTTGGGTTCTGAGCCTACAGACCAACTATAACAGTAACACCAGCCCGCAGCAGACAGCCATGCCAAACATTCCCACCCCCATCCATTCCTGGAAGTAGGAAACAGCCTATGAGACCCAGGAGGACAATTCTCTGGTGAAGAATAGATCAAGTCATGTGGAGTTAATCTGGAGTACTGTAATTCGAAGCTCGCGAAGTGTCTGCTCGAACTTGGAGGTCTAATTCAGCATAGGTAGGGGAAAGGTTGACATGAACCCCCAGCAAGGTTCTCCTTGAGTAAACCCGACTCCGATCATCAGGATCATCAGCAGAAGGGGCTTGTTCATCTTTATCGACTGGCCGGGTTGTATTTTTTCCTTGGTCTAATATGATTCGAGTAAGCCTTTCGGGGACCCAAAAAGGATTCTCTTCATTCTGTGGAAAAACACAAACAGCTCCCCTGGATCTTATTAGAATAGGATCTGGGCCTTTCTATTCATTGGTTAGCACATCTTTCCACTTTACTAGTTCTTTTAGGTCTTTGTGGTTCTCGACAGTGTCGGTCAGTAGCAGTCTGACCGTGGTCGTCAAAATTCAAAAAATTCATAGTGAAGAGTGCTACAGCTATAGCAACCCTTGGTATAGGGGGTAAGTCCTCCACTATTCTCTCTTTTTGTTTTACCAAGTATGATTTGAGCGTGTGATGGGCTCGTTCAATGATGTCCTGTCCCTGAGGGTTATAAGGCAGATCTGTGATATAGATAACCTGTATTTGTAAGCGGAATTGTTTAAATTTTTGAGAGGTGTAAGCAGGTCTATTATCAGTTTTCAAACATTTAGGTTTCCCCCAGGCGCTCTATGCCTCGAGGCAATGTTGGATGACTTGGGAGGTTTTTTCTCAGAGGTGTGGCATGGAGAATGTCAGAACATGTGTCTATAGACACATGAACATATTGGAGTCTCTCAAATGAGGGCAGGTGGGTGACATCTATCTGTCAGACCTGTAGGGGAGAAATCTCCCTAGGATTCACGCCCCTATGGGGGCCCGTATCGTGAGAGGACCGGAATCCTGTACTGCCCCATGCTGAGAAGTGTGGCCTTGGCCACCATTTGACAATCGGTGTGTGTCATGGAGTCCCCTGCCAGTTGGTCTAACTGGGCCAATGTGAAATTGGCCGAGACCCCATATTTTCTAACGGCCTCAGCCAGTTCTTTAATCCTACTATATTCCACTGGGGCATACGCCCGATCAGTGTTCTCTAGGCTTTCAAAGACGGGAAAGGACATCCGGAGCTTTCTCTTCACCCTCTCTGGTAGGAAAAAGAAGGTTCCGTGGCTTGTCTCATAAGGAGGGGGCGCCGAGAGTGTTTTAGCAATGGTCATGGCAAAGTGAGGGTTCTGACTCCGCCCAAACCATGATATATATATATATATATATATATATATATATATACTATTATTAAAAGCTTGATTATTAACATCTCAAAAATAGCTGTTATAGTATTTGTGCTGAAGCAGGGAGAAACTTAAAGGAATAAACATGTGATCTGAGAGTACAAATTCTTTTGGATAACAATTATTAATTTTGTCTAAAAAGGCTTGTCATGTAATAGATCAACCATTAATATTAATTTGATTGCTGCTTGAAGCAAGGAACAAACGTTTTCTTGAAAATAGAGGTTTAAGACCTCTTGTGGCAAGCTTATAATAAGGTAAAAATAAGATAAAGCCAATTAATATATCTTAACAACCTTTGAAAACCATTTACCTAAAAATTTTTAAAAGTCTATAGTTAGGAGCAAAGGCCTGTAACAAACATCCTATGAACATTATACACTGAAAAATGTAAGATCCTAACTCTTGTATTGAAAGAGAGACAAACATTTTTTCTCACAGGACGTAAGGCTGTTAGTCATTCCTTGAGGCAAAAACTTTTTAATGAAATTGTTTTGTTGTTTCTTTAAAATTAGAAGCAAATGTTTTTATAATTATCAGAATGTAAAGGAAAAAACCAACCCTTTAAATTTACAATAATTTTGTAGGGAGTAGACAGGCCAAATGTTAATGTCTTTATAGCCTCCTTGACCTTTCATAGATTTGAACTGCATTTTAACCCACACCTGGATAAAAAAATTTTAAGTGAAACACTCTCTAGGTGTGGCCTGTAAGGCAGAAACAATTTCTCTAAGCTTTCTCACTAGCTTTCCCTGAGGCAGCTCTAAGCTTTGCATTAACTCAAATGTAAAAATTTTTTTATCTGCCCTAGGATCTACCTTGAGTCCTTGGCAAGGACATTGTATGAGATTCTTCAAATGTAAATATCTTCTAATCTGAGCCTTTTATCTAAGACCAGACCCAAAACTACCTGGCCCTGTAAGGACGCTTTGAGGATTAAACAAAAGAAACCTGTAATTCTATGATCAAAGGAACCTACTTGATATCAAATACATTTACACTGAGTTCTCCTTTTTAATCTTGGAGACAGCTGTATCACTCTTAAAATTATCTTAATTACAAGACATTTTAAGAATCGTGTAAACTGAAAACTGTAGCCAATGACACACTGGCAATTTTTATTGTAACTCAATTTTTCCTTGTAATATTAGAGCACAGCTACAACTTTGGAAGTAAATCTCAATTTTAAAACAATCTATTTTCTTTAAAATCAATGACAAACACATTTTTACAGCACAAGGTTTGTCTGCCAGTGTAACTTATTAAAGAGACATTATTTTAAATCTTAAAATCTAATCTCTAGGCCAAGATTCACACAAAACACCATGTCAATTTAGGAGCGTCTTAAAGGCCTGTATTTCCTGGATTGTGTCATGTCGCGTGTTGTTTAAAAATGGCGACTACCCTAAACTACTAGCTTTAATCTAACTTTTTGTTAATAACATAAACCCTTTAAATCATGTCCAGTGACTTAAGCCAATACTCTATATAGTCAAGACATGCAAAAAAAAACCCCTTTAAATCTAATTATAAACAAGAACAAAGCATGAGTTGTGTTAGGCCACGTGTAGCTAGTTAAGATGGCTCTAACACCGAATCACCAGTTTTAAACTAACCTTTTCTTAATAACACTATACCTTTTAAATAATAACCAATTAATTTATAACACTTTAATCAAGATATGTGAAACCTTATACCATTAAAACCAATTAGAAAGAAGTATAAAGCGATTACACGAATTTCACAAGCCAAACCAAAGTTTTTCCCAAAAATTGAGGCTTTTGGGCTTTTAAAAGTGGCTTTTTCCCCAGCCATGTTTGTCTCTTGGGTGAGTGAACTGTGCTGCTGTGGCGCAGCTTTAAATCAGTCCTCACACAAACTGCAGATGGCTCAAGAGGTTGCCAGCAGATGAAATTCTTACCAAAATTTTTTTAACATGAAACAAACAGTCATTCACACAAAAACACAGAGAGGACATAAACGTACACATAGACAAACAGTCGGTGTACCAGGACAAACACAGAAAGATACACAGAAAGATAAGCGCGCTTGTTAAGCAATTGTATCCATTTTCCTCTTTAAACAGCTCTTAGAGGCTGTAGACATATGTTTATCTGCAGAGCTTGCAGCTCACGGATGGGGTATAGATTACTCTCTCCGTCCGTCTTTATAAGGTTGGAGGAGTTTTTAACTTCTCTTTTATACACTCCCTTGTCCGTAGACTTTTTGGTAGGGCCATTTTCTTTATTTTGGGCCCGTTTCTTCTTACGTGTACCTAACCTCTCACTGTGCTCAGTTTCTGATATGTTGTCCTGGACTTCTTTGAGAACACTTCGGCCCTTGGTAACAGCAGTCTGGCAGTCTCTATCTTCTAAGCAGTTTTTAATGAGTTTCTATATTGTTGTCGTGTTACCTAACTTGTTCCATGAGACCAAGGTCAGCCACCCGGAGCAGACATACCAGGGAGCCACTCGATCTACCTCTCGTACAAAGTTCTTAAGCGTTCGGTTGGCCACCTTGATATCTCGTTGTTTTAGTACAGCCTCTAAGGTGACGACAACCATTGGGACAAGCCCATGAGGGCACACTCCGTCTTACCGGCGCGAGAAACCGAAGGTAAAAGGAGCACGTGCTGCTCCCTTATCTACGAGAGACTGAGGCACTGGCTCAGGTGTTGTCGCTTATCTACGTCAGCCTTACGACACCTAACACTAACCTTTATGAATGTAAAAGGAAACTATCAGAAAAAGTAGGAGCGCTCCCAGGACAATGACCAACGCCTTAAGACTGCCTTCCCAAGGTGGAGAGAGATTCAACTCGAAGTCCAAAAAAGACATACCTCTCTGGGCGACTTCACCTACAGTTCTGGATCTACCTTGAATTCAAGGGGTCTCTGATGGTGTTGACGATGGTCTGGTCGTGTTCCCAGGTTTCGGCACCAGATGTCCCACGCTTCCATCTCGCCAGCAAGAACGACACAGCACACTTAGAATCCTTCTGTAAAAAGCTTTAATGTATCTTGAGAGGGAGAGCATAAGCTTATAGGGCGGAGACCTCGAGGGGGCGTGAACCCAAGTCTTATATAGGCAAGTACTCCTGCCTTGGACGTGGCGTACCCTGGTTGGCTGCGGCTCATCACCCCACATGACGCCACGAGGTAGGCAGAGACTCAGTGGCGGGAAATTCCGCTTGGGCATGCGCACTCAGCCTGTTTACAGCTCAACAAGAACAGGATGTAGGCGGCATCTTGTAATGGAGGTCATAGGAGCGTTCGGGCGGCTCCCGACACTGTCTAGGGGCAAAACTTTTCCAGATAGCAGGAGGGGTTTGCACTCCATTAGCATTTGAATTAAGATTAAAAGAGGAACCTCACCCCACCCAGTTCTTGGGAGGACTCAACATTCCAGCTGAGGCTAGTCAGCTGCCTGTTCCTCCCCTCTGTGAACCAAGACCCTGCACTTAAGATTTCAGACCTTGCCTGAGCTTTCTTCAAAGCCCTTGTCTTCTTCCATAATCATGGTGAAGAGTTTGCAAAGCCCACTGCTCAAGGTGCATTGGAGGTATCAGTGTGACCCAGGAATGGATGACCCAGTGCATGACTCAGGCTATTAACATTAAGGATGTATTTTTACTAAAAAAAATGTTTTAACTGGGCAGTGGTGGTGCATGCCTGTAATCCTAGCACTTGGCAGGCCGAGGGTGGTGAACTGAGTTCCAGGCCAGCCTGGTCTACAAAGTGAGTTCCAGGAAAGCCAGGGCTATACAGAAAAAACCTGTTACAAAACAAACAAACAAACAAAACCAAGCAAGAATTTTGTTTATGGCTAAATGCTTGGATCAGGTTAACTGAAGCTCTCTTAAACAGATGATAGGTATGAGACAACCTCAGATGAAAAGCCAGAAACACAGGGAATCACTGTTGATCATTATTACTAGACATCATATTTTTATCAGTGGCAAAGTAGAGAAAAAATAAGGTTGGATTAGTACATATTTTGTATATAAGCCTATCTCAAATCATAGAGAAAATGAATCTTTCTATGTGTATAGAAAGGGTAGTTAATTGAATGTCCTAATAAAGTCTGTAAGCCAAGGGAAATTAGAAACATAAGGGAAATTACAAATTGCAGGATATTACAGGTGATCTTCAGTGTATACCAGTATACTTAAGAAATAAGTACTTCCTAATGCCAGTTTAAAAAAAAAAAAAACAAAACACTTTTGTAAAATAAATTAGTACAAGTACAAAAAAATTATTGAATTACCTTTTCATGACCTGTCTATATGTAGGTTGATAAAAGCACCTATAGCCTAAGTAAAAGGTGGATCAGAACATCTCAAAAGATCACAATTAAGAAAGAGTTTCTCACTTTACAAGGAATAATTAAGACATATCCCCTACAGTAAGCAGGGTGAGAGAAAGCATTAGTGGATTAGAGGGTTATGGTTAAAATCAGGATAATGGTTGTTAGGGTTTGGATGCTTAGGAAATTAAGGGGTTTAAGATAGGATGAGAGATTTAGGATAATTCCCAGGGTTAGGGGCAGGTTTAGGTGGCCATCATTATTCATGATGGTCCCACTGAATCAATAGTATCCCTATTACACAAAAAAGAAATGTCAGGGTAAGGATAATTCTCAGGATTATGTCAATGATGTTGTTGTGCTATGTGATCTCAGCTTCTATCTTTTTGCTCATCTGACTTCCTAGTACTCTATTTTATAATATCAAAATCTTCTTTCCTGCCCCAATGAAAATGGAACCTAGAATTCCCAGATGGGATATATCTTTACATTATTATGGGTCCCAGTTCACATACAACAGAAAACCTCTACTGTCTTGGTTGTTCTCAGTTTCACCTGGGGATCTTCATAAGATGGACAAAATCATGGGACTTAGCACCCCTCTTTGGTAATGATACAATAAATATTGCATGGGCCATGTGTTTTCCCCACAGCTTTAGTAAATATTACCAAATGATACAGGATACAATGGTCTCCATAATTATTCTTGATGGTATCACTGAGTCAATAGAGTCCCTATTACACAAAATAACAGACCTATAAATTATTCATTTTATATCTTAATATTTTGTTTGTTTTTATTCTGATAGCTTCTATCTTAGTTATTTAATGGTTTCTCTAAGGAACTAAAAGTTTATTCATACTACTTCCAAAGTAGCATACTGGCAAAGAAGTGAAGACTTTGATATTCACAAAACTCAACAGATAATCATGGGGTAAGCTGCCAAAGGCCAGACCAACTGCTGCCAGCAAAGAATAATTGTGCTACCCTGTGTTGGGTCTCACTGTCAGTTTTTATGCAGCTAATTTTCCTCTGAGATAAAATGTCCTTCAGTACTCTTCTGCTCTAGACATGTCTGGTTTGTTTTTCTGTCCAACTTAAAAATATGCTTAATAAATATCTTTGTGAAGTTTTCACATGGCATCCAAAATAATGAAAAAAGTATTCTCAGAGATGAATTAACACAAATTCATGGCTTAATGAAATTAGTCTTTTATTATTTATGTATAAATTATGCACATGGGATCAAATCATGATTTGATATTTTCTTATCACATATTTTTCTTAACTCAAATATATTACAAGTAATGTAAAGTGGTTAACTTTGTCTAAGGTAATTTTATTCGTAATAAATAAAACTTAAAAAATTAATATGAATTGACAAAAGTATATTTAATCAATAAATCCCCATGGGTAAGAAAAATATGAAATGATATTATGTCTCTGAATCTTTATTTGTAATAGGTAACATGAGGATATATATTTAAACTGTAATGTCTACTTTTAAGGACATGATATATGTAAACATACAGATCTTGTCACAGTGTTATTTCTATGAAGCCTTTCCCAACTGTACACAACATGGTCACTATCCCTTAGATTTCTAAATTAGTTTTAAAGATTTGTTTTTCTCCTAGACCAGGAAATGTTATTTATATTGGAGATTGTCTTCACTCAATATAAGAATAATATATCTTTGCATTTGAAAATGAAATAAACATATGTAAATATTTATGCAGACATAAACACTTTAATAATTCAAACAATATTTGTATTCCAAAATGCCTCATTAAAAAACAATAAATATACTCAGACAGATCAGCACAGGGCTTGTGTCTTATTGTTTACATTAAACAATAACCATTTTCATACCTTCAGCTCCCTTGAATTAATATAATCACAGCAGGCCTTTTTAAATATTATTAAAACTCCATAAAATGAGAGGACATAGGTGCCCAGTATTTGTACAATTTGTAAAGGTGAATAACTATTTAGGTAAGGTGGATTTGTCTAAAGACATGCTGAGTACATTATTGTTGATGTAATGATTGCAGGATATATACAGTTTCATAAGAAATATTTTTTCAGGGCTGGAGAGATGGCTCAGTGGTTAAGAGCAATAGCTGCTCTTCCAGAGCTTCTGTGTTCAATTCCCAGCAACCACATGGTGGCCCACAACCATCTGTCATGGGATCCTATGCCCTATTCTGCTGTGTCTGAAGACAGCAACAATATGCTCACACACATGAAATAAACAAATAAACCTTTTTAATAAAGAAACACGTTTTCAATTTTCTGTAGGGAAAACCAAAAATGTTATTTTTATCCTTTGATGAACAATTATAATGTTAAAATGTGGTGCCCTTGAGAATGTAGAACAAAGGAATACAAACTACTTATTCCCCACCTCTTAATGAATATTTTCACAATACAGACAGCAAATTGAACCCCAGAAATAAAACTCAATTCCCATACAAACAAGAGAAACTGTGTAACCAGTATCTAGACCTAGTATCACCATAAACCCAAATGGCTAGACACCAACATAGGAATATAATGAATAGCATCCAAGAAAATATGTCACCAAGAAAACCAAGCTATCCTTTCACAGGAGATCCTGAGCATCTAAAGCATGGAAGAGATCTGATGCAAAGGAGGCTGTATGGGGGAAAGGGGAAGAGGGAGAACATGATCATGGGATAGAGATACACAGGAGAACCTGCAGACAGGCAGACAGACAGGGAACAGAGAAAGAGCCAAGAAGTTAGAGATAGAGAACAGAGAGGGTACAAGTGCAGGGAACAGAGACAGAGAACAGAAATAGCAGGCTGTCTGTGTGTAAAATGCACAAATAGGACTCAGTTTATTGGCCTGTGAATTCCCTACCTGTCTCAGAAGCTCACAGGCAAAACTGAGGGCTTGGCGCACATCCCAGCGATCCATGGCGGCCAGAATCGGCTTCTGTCCCCACAGGAGGGTCGTGCCAGGAGGCTACTGTCCCTGCCTGGAGGAGCACAGAGAGGGTTTGCACTCTGCCCCGCTGCAAACTTTCCAGAGCGGGAAGCCCGCGCCTTGCCCAGCCTCTCCAAACTCAAGGAACGCCTCTATGGAGACATCAGGAAGATAGCGCGGAGTGACTCCAGAGCTCACAGACACCCACAGCATGGAGAACTATCTTCAACTGAATGCACATGCGAATGTGGTCCCGTCCCGCCATTCACTGCCTGGCCATTCTGTGTGACGCCTGGGGAAGTTTGGCAATCCTAGCAGTCACTAAAAGGGCGCGCTCACCTCCCTCAAGCCTCTATCACACCGTGGACCTACTCGCAGGTTCCATGCCCAGCCATTCTGCACCCTGGAAGCTCGGCAATCCCAGCAGTCACTAAAAGGGTGCGCTCACCTCCCTCCAGCCTCTGTCACAACACTGCCCAACAGGAACTTTCAAACTTTGGGCCCACTTTCATTCATAAAAATGAAAGACAGGAAATGACATCATTCCAGGGACTGGTCTCGGGGCAAGATCAGTGTGACGTTAGGGGCGGGGCCAGCAGTTGACTGGTGACCAACAAGGACGCCAACATGGCGCCTACCAAGGCTGAGATAGAGGGATGAGGGGCGGGGCCGGGGATCGAAGTGACATCAGGGGTGGGGATAGTGGTAGCTGGTTGATGGACAGGGACTTCAACAAGGCTCCCGCCCGGGGCTAAGATAAATGGGAGAAGGGCGAGGTTGGCATGACATCAGGGGCAGGGCCAGCAGTCTCTGTGTGACTGACAGAGACACCAATGTGACATTTTCACTGAATTTGAAGAAATATATAAATATGTGTATTAAAATTGAAGAATTTGATGTACAATAATGCACATGAAAGTGTACACATAGATAATACATCAAAACTGATTGACAAACCATGTAAAAAAAATTCTAATCAAATTGATGGCTTTCATGGAAAATACTTCTTATAAAATTGAAGAAATATAAAGAAAATTTATTTAAAATTGAGATTTGGCATTGAAAATAAATACACATAAAAAGTTGATAAAGAGAACTAAATGTGTAGGAAAATTCAATTTTAGGAATGAATTGAAAAATAAAGTGTTAAAATTGAAAAATCTGTTGGAAAATAATAATTGTAAAAGGATAATTTATCTTTACTGAATCAAGCACTTACAAATATTTTCTGATAAAATTGATAATTGTCATGGAAAATGTTTCTGATAAAATTGAAGCAATATATAGAAAAGTAGTGCTAAATTGAAGATTTTCATGGGAAATTATTCAGATAAAAATTGTGTACATAAAAGCATCTCTAAGAAATTGAAAAATTTAATAGAAATATTTTCTGATAAAATTAAAGTTTAAGTAATATTCATAGTAATATCGAAGAAATATATGTGTGAGTATTAAAATTGAAGAATTAGTTGGAAAATAATAATAGTAAAATAGCAAACATTGAAAATATACCTAGCACATTGTCCAAACACCTAGAAAAAATTTGATAAAATTGAAGATTTTGATGGAAAATATTTCTAATACAATTGAAGTAATATACAGGAAATGTAATAAAATTGAAGATATCAGAAAAACACAAAATGTTAGACAGATAAAATATTTCTAAACTAATTTTAAAATGTAGTACAAACATTTACTGAAAATATTTGTGAAAAAATGAAGTGGAATTTGAAATATTGAAGGTTTTAATTGAAAAATAATACAGATAAATGGTAGACATAAAAATTCCTAAAATGATTGAAAAAGGAAGTAGAACATTTTCTGATAAAATTGAGAGTTGACATGTAAAACATTTCTGATAAAATTGAAGAAATATATACAAAAATGTGTTAAAATTGAAGAACTTTTTTGAAAATAATGTTAAAAAAACTTAGACAATTTTATTTTTACTAAATGACCAAGGACATACAAAAAATTGGGATGAAAGGGAAGATTTTCTTTAAGTGTATTCCTGGTAAAAATGAAGAAATACATAGAAAAAGTGTGAAATTTGAAGATTTACAAAATAAGGGATACCTCTAAAAGGATAGACTTAAAAATATTTCTAAATTAAGTAAAGAGAGAATTAGGAAATTTTGATAAAATTGGAGATTTACATGGAAAATGATCCTAATAAAGTTGAGGTGCTGTAAGGGAACCTCAAGTAATCTCCATTTTTGAGATATGTTGAGCAGAGTCACTGCCCATAGTAAGAAGGAGCAGACATATGAACAGTGGGAGCAGTGGTGGTTGGTTCTCCCTAGAGCTGCATGGGAAGTGTCGGCCAGGTGTAGCCAGATGTTTGCACCTGTGAGGTCCCTTGTGGTGCTCCTCCCTTGCTAGATCAGGCTGTGACCTCTGAATAACTTCACTATCAGGGCTGAGTCTGCTCAAAATACTTGGACCAGGGGCTTGCTTGAAGAAATGCGATGGGCAGGATGCCAAACTTTGACAGCGCTGGTTTCTCTGGAATCTTCTACAAGTTCTGCCCTCAGCATTGACCACTTAGAAGTAAGATCCATGTGCAATTACTTTTGTAGAGCAGTTAAAAGGCCTCTCATATACTGGGGAGCACTGACATATTAAACTGAGATGTGCAAGAGTACAATTTGTGATGTAAAGGACTTACTAAGCTTAGGAATAGTGACAGTAAGTAGCATTTAGCGGATGGAGGATGGCCTTAAACACACCCCACGGATGAATAGTGTGCTAAGCAGGATGGTTAGAGACTAGGAGGCTGGGATTCACATGTTTGCTCACCAGGTTTGTTTAGAAATCTATCTCCAAATTATAACAAAGGAGACAAATGTGAGGTATATCCCACAACTGCACACATGTTCATATTAAAAGACAGGTGTATCACAAGGTGCTCAAAGATCATTACAGAGTCACAACCAACAGTACGGCCTCATGCACCTGAAGCCCCCATTTTCTAATTGAGGAAAGCTGAGTTCTGCCACATGGGACAGACTACACTGGGTGACAGCCATTTGAGATGGAAAAACATCTATGTACTTGTCGACATGAGCCTAGCATGGCTTTCCTCTGAGAGGGAACACCAGCGACTGACTGACACAGATGCAGATACTCACAGCCAACCATTGGACTCGGGTCATGGATCCCTATGGAGAGTTAGGGGAAGGATGGAAGGATAGGTAGGGGAGGCCAATCCCTTAAGAAGACCAACAGTATCAAGTAACGCAGACCCCTGGGAGCTCAAAGAGACGAATCCATCAACTGAAGAGCACACATGGGCTAGTGCATGGTTCCAGGAACATATATAGCAGAGGACGGCATTGTCTGTACCTAGGGGGAGACTATACAACTGTTGATTTTTTTAATTTTTTTTTTTAATATTTTTTGGTTTTTTGAACTTTTTTTTTCAAGAGTTTCATTGTGTAGCCCTGGCTGTCCTGGAACTCACTCTATAGACCAGGCTGGCCTTGAACTCAGATGTCCGCCTGCCTCTGCCTCCCAATTGCGGGCATTAAAGGTGTGCACCACCACCACCCAGCATTTCAAGTCATTTTAAAATGATTTTTTATTGACTATTGTCCTTATTTTCATTTCAAATGTTTTCTCCTTTACAGGTTCCCCCTTCCTGAAATTCCATATTGCATCCCCTTTTCCCTGCCTCTGTGAGATTTCTCTTGATAAATAATTGTTGAATGTATGTATATGTATACTTAATGTAGGTTTTAGAGCACAACAAATAGCATTCATTCACTATAGTGTGTGTGTGTGTGTGTTTATACACTATGTATACTATGTATTCGCTATAGTATATCTACTTCAACTAAACAGTAGGACTGCAAGAGCAGGTTTAGTCGTTGCCATGTGGTCTTAGGTCTCAGGTGGAGTTCACAGTTAGGCTATGTTCTCCCATATTTAAAAAGAACTTGGACAGCCAAGCAGTGGTGGTACACACCTTTAATCCCAGCACTTGGGGGACAGAGGCAAGCAGATCTCTTGTGAGTTTGAGGAAGGCCTGTTCTACGGAACAAGATCTAGGGATATCCAGGGCTAATGATGAAACACTGTCTCAAAAAAACAAAAAACGAAAAACAAAACAAAAACAAAAACAAGCCAAGCAAACAAACAAACACCCTTGACAGGCATGCAAAATGTCCCACCTGTCTCAAACATGCTCCAAAACCATCCCCTTACCCAACCATGGAGGACCCATCCATATCATCTTCCCCAACAGCCTCATCTCACCCTGACAAGTCAATAGTACTTTAATTCCCAGCAAGCTCACTGCCTGATGCCTTAAGACTGAACCTCAGGAGTCACACTTCTGCATTTTATTGCAAGGTAAATCCCACTTCCAAGTGTGCTCGTTTTTTTTTTTTTTAATTAAAAAATATTTTAAGATTTTAATTTTTGGATCAAATCCTATTCATAGTATTCTATTATGGAGCACGTTAAGGAGAAAAAAGTCAAACCTTGTATATCTTTGTCTTTTCTAGACATCTGAGACATTCTCTCATTATTATTTTATGTTACTTCTCAAAGTTAAGAGGAAAATCTGGCCTATTTCCTGTAAGAAATTTAATTTTAGGGTCTGTCAGCATTTTAAACCACTACTGTTATTTTTAAAATATATGCATGCATACTTGAATAAGCCTCAGTCTAAGCTTTCCATATAACCATTCCCTGGGCACTCGAATTTATTATATGCCAGGCTCCCTGCTTAACACATCAACTTCACTATCTCAATTGTTGAACAAATAAACTCTCATCATCTCGGCCATGCTAGGCAAAAGCAGCAGCCATTATATTTATCAAAGTGATATCTGTACCAGACACTGGTGCTGTGCAGAACCCCTAATGCCTAACACACACGTGTTATCCAACTCAGCCCATGTTGCTGTCAGCACGGTCCCTATCAGCAATACTGGGGGAGCTGCAGCATCTGCCATCTGTGGTAGCACAACAGGGAAAGCCATTATTAAGTGATGTCAACTCACATTCTTTCTACAAGGAGATGGACATTATCTTAACCACCCAGATACTTAATTCCCATCATAACTGTAAATTAAATTTCCCAAAACATAATTATCAGCATGTCACCAAAAAAGTGAAATTCCTTTCTCCTGAACTCTTAAGCCTGGTGGTGGTGGATCAAGTCTTTAGTCCCAGCACTCTGTAGGTAGAGGCAGGTGGATATCTTGTGAGGTTCCAGAACAGCCAGGGCTACACAGAAAAACAAAACAAAACAAAACAAAAAAATTGTCTTGAAAATCCAAAACAATGATGATGATGATGATGATGATAAAGTGCTGATAGACATTTTTCCACTGTTTTGAATTCCAGACTCAAAAGAAAGGCAATTCTAATTTTGTTTTGCTTTTGTCTGTTTAAGGAAAACAACAAAGCTCTTCAACAATCCGCTAAGTTTCACCACCACCTTCCAATGGCAAAAATGTGTTTCCAAATTACTCCAAAAGAAGTGAGGAAGACACACACACACACACACACACACAAGCAGGAAAGTTCCTTAGCAAAGGGTCCGTTCAACTGGGCTTCCCACAAATATGCAATGAGAGCAAATTTGTGACACAAACTATTGACTGTGCTTTAATTATCTGCAGTAACATTGCTGATAGGGACAAAGTAAAAAAACTGTCTTCTTTTTTTATCAAATATATTATTTATTTACATTTCAAATGATTTCCCCTTTCTTGGATCCTTCCTCCCTAAAAGTCCCATAAGTCCTTTTCCGTCCCCCTATACTTCCATCCACCCCTTCCCGCTTCCCTGTCCTGGTATTCCCCTACACTGCTGCACTTAGCCTTTCCAGGACGAGGGGCCTCTCCTTCCTTATCCTTGGGCATCATTTGACATGTAAATTGTTTCTTGGCATTCAGAGTTTCTGGGCTAATATCTGTTTATCAGTGAGTGCATGCCATGTGTGTTATTTTGTGATTGGGTTACCACACTTAAGACAACATTCTCAAGTTCCATCCCTATGCTTAAGAATTTCATGAAGTCCTTGTTTTTGATTGCTGAGTAGTATTTCATAGTGTAAATATGCCACATTTTCTGTATCCATTCCTCCGTTTTTTTGTATTTTTTTTGCACCTTCTGGCTATTTTCTTAATGTCATTCCCTCCACCAGCGAATGTCTGCTCTTTCTCAAAATTACTATACCGATGTGCCTTCTTTAAACTTTTAAAAAGTCAATTGTTCCTATTACTTTTTGAATTTCATTTTCTCTATGTGTCGCTGCTCTAATCAGTTATTTGTTTATATTCTCCATAGTTTCCTCATCGTTAAGAATTCCATTCATTTTTCCCAGAGGGTTTTCTATTTGGAATGTGTTTCTGTTTAGAGCAGTGTCTTCTGAGGCTGAGACTTGGCTTATTATATGCAATTAAGACTTGCTTTGAGCTCCTATTCCTGCTTCTGATGTACTGTAGCTTCAAGACACTTTCAATATCCCTCCTCTAAGGCTGGGCCCTACTGTTCATTTTGAATGAAAACACATTAATTAATGAGTGTCCTCTATTCTCCATGTTTTTGTGTGTGTGAGAATTATAAATATTCAGAGCTATGAGTTTTCTTAGCACTGCTTTCATTGTGTGCCAAAGGCTTGGGTATGTTGTGCCTTCATTTTCATTAACATCTAAAAAGTCTATTTTTTTTCTTTATTTCTTCATTGACGAGGTTATCATTGAGCAGGGAGTTGTTCAGTTTCCATGTTTAAGTGGGATTTCTGTGGTATTTTTCAACCCAGAGTAAGTCTTTGGTGATGTAATAGGATGCATGAGATTATCTTCAAACTTCTTGTATCTGTTCAGGCCTGTTTTGTGACTGATCATTTGGTCAAATTTAAAGAAGGCACCATGAGGTGCAGAGAATTAGTTATATTCTTTTACTTTAGTATGAAAGATTCTATAAATACCTGATAGATACATGGTTCATAAGTTCTGTTAGTTTTTCTGGGGAGTGGTGGTGCATGCCTTTAATCCCCGCACTTGGGAGGGAGAGGCAGGCGGATTTCTAAGTTCGAGGCCAACCTCATCTACAGAGTGAGTTCCAGGACTGCCAGGAGTATACATAGAAATCCTGTCTCAGAAAAAAAAATAACAAACAAGCAAACAAACAAACAAGTTCTGTTAGGTTTACTGTTTCTCCATTTAGTTTTGGTTTCAATGATCTGTCAATTTCTAATAGTACGGTGCTGAAGTCTCCCAATATTATTGTGTGTGTTGTAATGTGTGCTTGAACTTTAGTAAAGTTTCTTTTATGAATGAGGATGCCCTTGCATTTGGAGCATAGATGTTCAGAATTGAGATTTCATCTTGGTAGATTTTTCTTTTGATCAGTATGAAAGTGTCCTTCCTTATCATTTTTGATATCTTTTGGATGAAAGTCCATTTTATTCTATATTAGAATGTGTACTCCAGCTTGTTTCTTGGTAACGACGGCTAGAAAATTGTTTGCCAACCTTTTACACTGAGTTAATGCCCGTCTTTGACATTGAGGTGCATTTTCCATATGCAGCAAAATGCCATTGATGTCAAGAGATATTAAGGAAAGTGATTGTTGCTTCCTGTTATTTTTATGTTTGTATGGTTATCTTGTTTTGGGTTTTTTGGAAGATTAATTTATTGCTTTTTCTAGGGTATAGTTTCCCTTCAGGTGTTGGCATTTTCAATTTATTATACTTTTTAGGGCTGGATTTGTGCAAAGATATTGTTGAGATTTATTTTTGTCATGGAATATATTGATTTCTCCATATAGAGTGACTGAGAATTTTGCTGGGTATATTAGCCAGGGCTGGTATTTGTTTCCTCTTAGGGTCTGTGTGAGAACTGCTCAGGATCTTCTGGCTTTCATAGTTTCTTATGTGCATTTTGGTGTAATTGTGATAGGCCTGCCTTTATATGTTACTTGGCCATTTTCACTTACTGTTTTAATATTCTTTTTTGAATTGTTTATTTGGTGCTTTGGTTATTTTGTGACAAAAGGAATTTCTTTTCTAATCCAGTTTATTTGGATTTTTCTAGATTTCTTGTATGTCCATGGGAATCACTTTCCTTAGGTTAGGATAATTTTCCTCTGTAATTTTGTTGAAGATATTTACTGGCCCTTTAGATTTGGGAATGTTTGCTCTCTTCTATACATTTTACCTTAGATTTGGTTTTCTCATTGTGTCCTAGATTTCCTGGATGATTTTGGTTAAGAACATTTTGCTTATTGCATTTTTTTTTTTTACTTTTGGTTCAATGTCTTTTATGTCATCTTTAGCACCTGAAATTCTTTCTTCTGTTTCTTGCATTCTGTTGCTGATGTTTGCATCTATGACTCCTGAGTTCTTTCCTATGTTTTCCATCTCCAGGGTTGTCTCCCTTTATGACTTCTTTATTGTATCTATGCCAATTTTTAGATCCTGGGTGGTGTTCAATTCTTTCCCCTTTTTAGTTGTCTTTTTCTGAAAAAACTTTAAGTGATTTTTGTGTTTCATTTTTTAGGAGATTCTGACTGTTTTCCTGTGTTCAGTATTTCTTTAAGGAAGTTATTTATGCCCTTCCTAAAGATCTCTATCATCATCATAGGATGTGATTTTAATTCAGAGTTCTTCTTTTCTTCTGTGTTGGGGTATCCAGGACTTGGTGTGGTGGGAGAACTCAATATTGGTTATACCAATTTGCCTTGGGCTCTGTTGCTTATGTTCTTACACTTGTGTCCTGCTCTCTAGTTATCTCTGGTGTTAGCTGATCTGTGTCTGACTGGGGCTTTTGTCTCCTGCAAGTCTGTGTGTGTGTGTGTCAGTACTCATGAGAGACCAGTTCACTCCAGGAGGAATTTTGGTATGGAGATAATTGGCACATAATCAGCTAGCTCTAAGGTGCAGGGAGGATCCAGAAGGATCATGTTCCCAGCTGTTCCTTGGTTCCTGTTGGCTCTGTGTGGATTAGTCTCTGGCCTGGAATTTGAGTAGAAGTAGAGTTCTTACCTGTGCTTACAGGTGTGGTGATGCTTCTGGGAGATCAGCTCTCTCCCTATAGAATTTGGATATGGAGCACTGTGGTGGAGGATCAGCTCTGGGTGCAGGCAGATCCCTCATTGTCCTGGGATTTGAGCAGAAGTGGAGTCTTACCTGAGCTTACTGATGTGATGGAATTCCTGGGAGATCAGCTCTCTCTCCACGGAATTTGGCTATGGAGCACTGTGGCAGAGGATTAGCTCTCGGTGCAGGTGGAGAATGAAAGGACCATGTGCCAGGCTGATCCTCAGGCTTTTTAAATTGAGTGCTCTGTAAGGGTCCCTTTGCGCAAAAGTGATAGTTTTACCTGTACTCACAGGCTTGTCAGCACTCCTGGGAGACCATCGTTTTCACTGCAGATTTTGGGTATGGAGAATTGTGACAAAGGATCAGATTTTACATTTAGTGTTTTGAATATTATGTGAAAAGAATATTTTACTTATGCTCAAAATTGTTTGGGGATTTATAGGCTTGTTATATATTGATGACCATCACATATTTTGTTTTTAGTTTGGGGAAGGGTTTTTTAATGAGCTTATTGAAGATTAATTCTAATACTTTGAGCTGTGCATTGGAGGATTGAGACATGCTATTGGAAACAGAGGAGAAGAGGAAAGGGATGGGGAATTCTCGGATTGTGTACCAGGAGAGTGGTAACAACTGAACTGAAAAAATGGAAGTAATAAAAAGTAAAAGAGTAAATAAAAATAAGACTGAAAGATCTCTAATATACAAAAATATATAGATTTAACCTAATATGGTGACAACAAACCAAAAGCAACAGTCATCAGATTTAGTATAAGCCCCCTCAAATTCTCAGCTCAATTTTTGCAGACATTTCAAGGACAAATAATACAGATATCATCAAGGAAAGTGTTCTAACTGCACTGTCGATGTAGATCTCAAATGATCAGCTATATTCTGCTATTCTTTCCTTAGAATATGGTAGGTTTTGATTCTAAACAGGATGGTTCCAAGCATATCCACAGCTGTGCCTAAATCCAGACCAGAAGGAGTCCATTTTTTCTAGCCCTGACTGTGCTGTGTATCAGGGCTAAGTCATGACTATAGTGAAATCCTTTTAAGTTTCTTTTTTTTTTTTATTTTATGTGCTTGGATGTGTTGCCTGCGTATATCTTTGTGCAGTACCTGCAAGGCAAGAGGAGAATCAGGACCTTTGTGACTGTATTTACAGGAGTGGATAACCTACCATGTTATCTGGGAATTTATTCGTATTTTATTCTGGGAATAAATTGTATTTTCTTTCAGTTCACAATGTTCTTCACTAGCATTCTGCCTGTCTACCTGCACTTTTATTGAGAAATTATTTGACCTTTTAATTAAAGTATATATTGTTATGTCTCATTGCCTTCACTACATCTACCAAGTCAATCATTTTAAGTATGTTTTAGAAAGTATGTACAAATATAAAAATAAAATATGCTGAGTACATTTCTGTTGGTTGTGTGTATATGGTCCAGGGATGAACAATTATATGAAGACTTGTGTTGGATAAGCAATTTGAAAAAGTATCTCTGCCTCAGGCTAATTTTCCCACTTGCAAGACACTTGCTGTGTTTCCACTTTCATGGTCAACCCATATTCCTCTGGAATCATAAACCAAATTATACTCTTTCAGAAGTAACCTTAGACATTATATTTTATCATAACAACATAAAAGGCATTAGTACACACAATAAATTTTTACACCTGTGATTGTTCTTTCATGTAACTTAAGAGGATTTGAAATGCAAAACAGGTTCCTTACTACTACCTTCATGCGTCTTTTGTGGATACATGTTTACAAGTGCAAATAAAATCGAGAGACACCATAAAGTGTGAATTGATTCTTGACAATCATCACATTTTTTTAAATAATCTTGAGTAAAACAATGTAAGTGTGTTTGTTCAATAGTCCCAAATTCTGTGTAGTCACAGATTACTTTTGATTTTATTGAAAGACTACAAAGACTACTGGATTGTGTAAAGGCTTTAGTAGATTGATTGCATACTAAAAAGTTTACTCTTGTATAAAGATACCAGAAGGTGCAAAACATTAACGCATCGTCTATGTGTATGGGGTTTGTCTGAATTATGACTTTTTCTCATGACTTTTTCAAAGTCTTTTTTGAAGAGTTACAGTTACATTCAGAGGCTTTAACACATTGTGTATTAACAGCATTTCTCTACAGGATGAGTCCTTTTATATATTCATTCATGAATTTGTTTAGAATTTTTTATCCCATTTGTCACATTTGTAAGATTTCTCATCAATATGTGTTTTATTATATACTTGAACATAACTATAATATATAAAGGTTGGGAACAAGCAAAATGAATTTGTCCTAAGGATTGCCGTTTTGTTACCAACCTCCATTTAATCATAAGTTTAAAATTAATTTAAGTGCTGGGTGATAGCTGACCTGAGGACTTGAAAATATCTAGCCAGCTTTCATTATTCATGTTTTGTTCCCCAAAACATAACTGTTCATAACCATACTTTCTGTTACTACTGTTTTATTCCTCAAAATATAATGTCTTATCCTAACCACAAAAGAACACATGGCTATGATAGGCTAGAACAAAAACTACATTCCGTATCAGTTGACATAGATTAAGAATACAAAAAAACTGATGATTGAGGGGAAATGTAGAGGTAATTTGGCACTGCTTTTTGTGGTTTTCAAAGTGAAAGGTATATAACTTTCTGGTGTAGTGTGGGTAGTGGTGGAATATTTCAAATAAGCTTTGAAGTGTATTTTTCTGGCACTCATTTATCAGTACTGACTTAAGTAAAATAATTTCTTATCATTTGCATTCTCCTGATCTTTGAGTTGTGTTGGACCTCAGTGGATTTCATAAAATGTTGCTGTAATTCATACAATTTCTCTCCAGCATGCATAATTTCATAATGACAAAGAATACAGAGGTGTGCAAAGACTTCACCATACAAAATACATTCCCAAGATTTCTCCACAGTACTAATTCTTACATGATGAAAAAGATTGCTTCACCACCCTTAATTCACTGACTGTACTTCTCAATTAGAATTTCCATTACTAAGAATAGATGGAATGGTCAATGCAACTTTTGTAAAAGCAAACATTTAATTGGGCCCATCTTACAGTTTCAAAAGTTTAGTATATTTTCCTCATAGCAGGGAACATGTTACACATGCAGGCAAAAAATACTGGAGAATATAAGACTTCTGAATATTGATCCAAAGAAATTCAGGAAGTGACATCTTCCAGTGAGCTAATAGAAGGGTTACATCAGCACATGGAAAAACCCCAAACCCCACCCCAACAGTGATAAACTTTCTGCAAAAAAATCACACCTTCTAATAGTGCCTTGCCCTCCCCCAAATAAATCCTAACTCTCACATTCCACTGCCTAGCCCCATATCATTATTTAAACACTAGAGTGTGTGGGGATCACATTTAAACAAAGCATGATGTAAAACACTTGTGCTCCAACTTCAAAAGGCACAACCATTCATAGAAGTCTTAAACATGTTAAAAGTCCAAAGGTCAAAGACTCTTCTGTGATTAATCCTATCATACAAGAGTAACACCCTATACTTTCAAAAACAAAAAGCACATATTATACCTTGAAATTCACAGGATATACATCTTCATTCCTAAAGATAATCATGAGGAAATACTGGATCTAAATAAGACCAAAGCCAACTGAGCAAACTCCAAACTCTGCATCTTCATGTCTGATGTCAAAGTGTGCTTCAGATCCCCAACTACTTTCTGCTTTGTTCACACTGAAGCACAATTCTTTCTCTTTTACTGGTTTTATTTCATTCCTGAGCAGGTATCACAAAGATATAATACCTAAAAATCTTGGGCTCTCCAAGATAACTTCAACATTACAGCTTCTTCTTTCAATGTCCAGGATCCACACAGCATCTTTTCTGCTTCTCCAAAGAGATTGGGTCACTTTTCATGCTCTGCCCTCTGTGTTACTCTAAGCTCTGGTTGTCTCCACTCTCCTCCTCCTGCTGTTCTTGCTGCTCATCCCATGGTACTTGTATCTTCAGGATGCTGGGTTCTTCCGCTGCAACTAGGCTTGACCAACAGCATCCTTTATGCTTGCTCAATGGTGCCAGTCCTCACCTGTTCTGCATAACAACTTCATGCATTCAAAACCAGTACCACCAGGGTGATTCTTACACAGGACCAAGTTCAACTACACAAATAGGTCTAACCTGGGCTATCTATGGAACACAGATTCCTTGACACTCTGAATACTTTACCGAGAAGATTTCTCATGAGTGATGCTGATTTCTTCTTCATCACCTCTAAATTTTTAGCTACAGCTAGAGAGCATCAATAGTCTCAATAGTCTTTTCTATTCTTACCTATAAAGACAGAGTCACATGGAAAAAGCTACTGAGATCTGCTGTTTGCTAGGGCCGGAACATGGCCCCTTCTTTTACATTATCACAAGCTTACTATTTCTGTAAAACTTTACTCCCTAAAAGCGACAGTCCTGGAACTTGCTCTGTAGATTAACCTTGAACTCAGGGATCAGCAGGGTTTTGTCTCTAAAACTCTGGGATAAAAATCATGTAATACCATGCCTGGACCTAAGCTTTCCCTGTTAGTTTTTTAATTGAAAACCCAGAATAGCAATCAAAATCTATTCCTTGTCAGTTTGACATATACTTGTATCTTCATATGTCCACATGAAAACTATAACCAGATAATAATAATTCCTAACATGATATAGTTAGCTATCATACAGTTGCAAAGCCATAAGATTAGCTGAATTGTATCTGTCCCCAACATAAGCATTCCTTTAAGACCATTGAATATCTTTGATCACAGGATTTAGCTTATTTCAACTAACTGATAATGCTTTGCTCTTTTTACCATATATTTTGCTGTTTTTTTTCTTTTAAGTTTGCTATGCTTAATCAAATCTGTCATGCCAAAGTGTAAGTGGGGATTTTTGAGACTTCCTTTGTCAATGCAATTAATATAAGCCTCTTTACCTAAATTACAAGGAGATTCTTCAAACAAAGTTAATAGCCAGCAACATTCTTTGCCAAAACATCTTAAGGCTTCTCTCCAGTATGTGTTCTTTTATGATATTGCAGACTATGGAGATATGCAAAGGCTTTACCACAGTGATTACATTCATAAGGTTTCTCTCCAGTATGTGTTCTTTTATGAGACTGGAGATGACTCAGTCTTGCAAAGGCTTTACCACATTGATTACATTCATAAGGTTTCTCTCCAGTATGTATTCGTTTATGTATCTGGAGATGACTGAGTTTTGCAAAGGCTTTACCACATTGATTACATTCATAAGGTTTCTCTCCAGTATGTATATTTTTATGATATTGGAGACTACCATACCATGAGTAGGCTTTACCACATTGATTACATTCATAAGGCTTCTCTCCAGTATGTATTCGTTTATGAATCTGGAGTTGACTGGGTTTTGCAAAGGCTTTACCACATTGATAACATTCATAAGGTTTCTCTCCAGTATGTATTTTTTTATGATATTGGAGAGTACTGGAACATGAATAGGCTTTACCACATTGATTACATTCATAAGGTTTCTCTCTAGTATGAGTTCTGTTATGTCTTTGGAGATCACTGTTATATGAAAAGGATTTACCACATTGATTGCATTCATAAGGTTTCTCTCCAGTATGTTTTCTTTTATGTATTTGGAGATCACTGGGTCTTGCAAAGGCTTTACCACATTGATTATATTCATAGGGTTTCTCTTCACTATGACTTCTTACATGCCTGCAACAATAATTGGCACATGTGAAATCTTTACCACATTCATTAGCATGATCAATCATTTTATCAGTATGCATTAAATTTACAGTTTGGACCAATGGTATAGAAGCATCACATCTTAAGGTTTTATCACATCAAATGTTCACTGTGTTCTCCTGCATTATGGGTTGCTGAAGATATCTGTGATAGTTATTTCATGGCTCATAATATAACATCTTTTTTTAAATATAGGAGTGCTATATGGAGAAATATACTTCCTATTGTACTACCTATCTGAAGAAAAAAAGGAACAACTCAGAAATTTATAACACTGTTTGCATTCATAATATTTTTTCTAGTATACATAATAACACATCTCATGTGAACCAGGAGAATCAGAAGATTTTCCAAGTTCTAGTTCTCATAACAATTTCCTACATTGTGAGTTTGGGGAAGTTTGCTATAAAATTAGAGAACCACTTAATTGCAAACTTCTATCATATTCAGAAAGTCAATCACAACCAGAAAACTACATATACTCAAATTATTCTGGGATAAAAAACATTGCTTATGTAATTATTCTACAAGGAAAAAATTCCATTTCTTATGTCAATATCCCTATGCTCTTGTGACTAGAAATCATTGTGACACATGATATATCTATTAAAAGAAGAAATGAAAGGTTTTCACACACATTGCATTCAAACTCTTTGACATTTTGTTTCTCTTAGACATTTTATATATGGACTAAAGATTCTCTATGACATCATTCTAGACTCTCATAAAATGACCTCTAATTAAACTTAGCAATATCACTATACGAAAATGAACACCACCAACTTTACCATGGACTATTAACTGATTCAAATATTTTAGATAGATATTTATCACTATTTAATCTACAACATCCAAAGATTAAAAGATTGTAGAGATTGAAAGATTCATCACATAGGTCTAATGGAGATATAATTCAAATAAAGTTATCTCTAATGTCATTGTTTAATTGTTTTCTTTCTTATAGGATTGCCTTGCATACATGAATCAGATAATATACAATGAGATGCATGGTTTTGAGAGAATATTATAATCATAGCTACACTTAAAGGACTGAAATGTAATACTCTTGCTTTTCTTTAGAGCATGCAGAACATATTAAAAATTTGACAGAGAAATATCTAAATCAGTTTGCACAAGTAAATTACCTTTCATGACTTCCAGAAGTTTGACATTGTTCTTTAATATGTTGGTCTTCCCAATAAGAACCTAAAATACAGTACCAGAAAAGGAATGATATAATTTTGGTAATTAGGTGAAATTCAGGTTCACAGTATTGAACCTGATTCACCCAGCTCAATCTTCCTGTTTCTCAATTAAAATAAAGAAGATCATCAATAACCAAGAAACATCTGTCACTTATTTTGAAAATCAAAAGAAAATTCACAGTCTTACCTATAACTGTGAGGTTCCAGTAGGTCTCCAGCATCACATGTTTATACAGATTCTTCTGGGAAGGATCAAGTAAATTCCACTCTTCTGAAGTGAAGTTCACATGCACATCATCAAAAGTCACTGCATCCTAAAATATCCCCCACACACATGTACAACACAAAGCATGATATTGATATCACTGTAATGTAAATGTATGCTTTCTTGACAATATATTCAATTATTTCTGGTGCTTCCTCCACTTATTTCCTGACACAGATGTTATAATCTAATCACCATCTTATTTTTGAAGGAAATTGAATGGTGTGGACATACACATGGGGCCCACACCCTCTAAAATAAAAACAGATGTGATTGGTATGTAGGGCTTTATGTAGGCAAGGGACCAAGAGAGTGGACAGTGCTCAGGGATATGATGAATATATAAAATATTGGGGATACAAAAAATGAAAGGAAGAAAGAGATATTTTAAGTCTATATACACTGTCATCTCCTCCAATAGGTATCTGGAAAGGTTCCTCATACAAGACCTCCAAAAATCTACAAAGAAAGACAGTCTGGGCAGACAAGCATTCACAGATATCATCCTATCTGGAAACTTTTTGTTTCAATCAACTGCATTGTGTCTCTGGTCATGATAGGTTCACACTCATCCAGTGTTGAAAAGACTCTCAGACTATTGTGAACCTCATAGTCTGTAGTATTTCCTACTCTGTTCAAAGTTCTAAAGTCTCCTCTGACGCTCAAGGAAATTTTGTGAAAGCCACATATTGTAAAATCAGAAAGCATATTGTATCTTTCCAACAGGCAATAGCAATGAACACTCTTTCACATTCCAACAAATAGGATTGTACACATATGGAGAGAAGATTGGACCAAGGCAAAGAACATAGCAGGACAAACACCAAATGTTGGAGCTTTGTCTTAAACAAATTGGACTTCAGTTTCTAAAGGGTTAGATAGGCCTCTTCCTGTAACGTCTAATACATCTCTCAGTTTGGGTATTTCGTCTCCCTGTATGCCTCTCTTCTTATCAGATTTCGGTATCTCAACACCTTCTGGCCCCAAAATGCGACTTAAGCATCATCCTCACAACTTTAATGCAATGAACTCACAGAGCCTTAACTGAGGCTTTGACTCTGCCAAAAGATGACTATAATAGAGCAAAACTGAAACCATAAGGAAAGACTCCATGACCTTGAATTTTTCATCTGTCAATTTCTAGAACCAGCTTAATATGGGTGATTCTGTTAAGTTTTGCTTCTAAGTTGATGGACCACAATTACATTAGTTTTATTTAAAGTTCCTTCCTGCACTTAGGAAAATTTTTGTCCACTTCTTCCAATAATTTATGACATATCAGGAGGAAGAATTTCACTTAGGTTACATCCTCAGGCATATACCCATCGAAGTATTTGCTGCACAGTTTTATTTATAACAGCTAGAAACTTGAAAAGGTCCAGATGTATCTCAACTGAAATATGTGTACAGAAAATGTCATTCATTTTCATAATTGAATGCTATTCATCTATGAATAACAAGGCCATCATGAATTTTACAGGCAAATAGATACAACTAGAAACTTTCATATGGACTGTGGTAACTCAGACACAAAAGGAAAGCATGTATATAGTCACAAGTGAATAATAACCATAAAGGGCAGGAAATCCACACTACTCTCCATAGACAAAAAGAAGCGAAACAAGATGGAAGACCCAGCTGGGCAGTGGTGGCACATGCCATTAATCCAAGCACATGGGAGGCAGAGGCAGTTGGAACTCCTGAGTTCAATGTCAGCCTGGTCTACAGAGTGAGTTTCAGTACAGCCAAGGTTACACAGAGAAACCCTGTCTCGAAAAACTAAAATTAAAAAATAAAAAAAAATGAAATAAGGAATACACATATGAAAATGGTTGAATCTCACTCAGAAGGAGGAATAAAGCTGCCATAGGAGGCAGATGGAAGAGAGAGAACAGGATAAGAAAACAGATAAGAAAGGGGAAGAAGGAAAGAATAGGAACAGGTGTGGTGAGAGACAAGAGTTGACCAGAGCACCAGGACAATGAATTGAAATCTGCAGCAGGTAAGGGTAGAAGAGTGGGGTATCTCTAGGTTGTGTGAGAGATGACAAATTGGAGTGCACCAAGGATTCTGGGGGGGGGGGGTGATCTTAGCTGAAATGCATGGCAATGAGATATGGACCAGAAAAGGCCTCATCCTGCAGAGAGGCAGGACTCCCCAGTGGGGAGCTAAGGACAGAAAGTGAACCAATAACCTTTCCACTCAACATGTGTCTTGTCTACAAGAAATGCAGGCAAAACGATGGAGCAGAGACTGAGGGAATGGGCTAACGATCCCTGACCAACTTGAGACCCATTCCATGGGCATGCAATAAACCCTGATGTTACAGACAACGCTTTGTTATACTTTCAGACCATTCCTTAGCATCACAGGCCTCTGGGATTGTCCACCTAGCTGAAGACTGAAACAGATGCAGACACCCACAACCTAACATTAGACAGGGCTCAGCGAGTCTATTGGAAGAGTTGTGGAAAGGATTGAGGGCCTCCTAAGGAACAGGAAGTCAATAAGAAGACACTGAGAGTCAAATAAAGTACACATGATGAGACTGAGCTATCAACCAAAGAGCATATACAGGATGTACTGGGGCCCCCTCCATATATGTAGTACATGTGCGACTCAGTCTTCCCATGGGTCTCCCAACAAATGGAGAGGGAGATGTCCCTTATGGTATTGTTTGTCTGTTAAAATTGTTCTTCTAACTTGGCTGAACTCAGTAGGAGAGGAAGTGCTTAACCATGCAGAGACTTGAAATGCCATGATTGGTGGATAGTCAAGGGGTTACCATTCACTTTGGAGAGATAAAACTAGAGAGAGATGAAGGACAGTGTAAAGTGTAATGGATATGTGGTAGCAATTAGAATATAAAATGAATAAATAAATAAATAAATAAATAAATAAATTAATTAATTAAATAATGAGAAAAGTGATCAAATATATATAAGAAGAAGGAAAATACAGAGAAATCAGCCCATTATTTTCAAATTTTACCCCTTTCAGTATTTCAGGGCATAAGCCCAGCACGAAAGATTTTTGGCCAAAGAATCACACTAATGACCTCTTGCTAAAGTGTTCTCAGAGTCTATTTTTTACTAAAATACTATGATCTCAACTTGCTCTGTCAGCATTATTCTCAATACTACAATCTTCCACATCTTATGAGAACAACTCATTAAGATCCGTGTACACTTTTCTATGACATTTTCTATATCAATTTCTGATAATTTCCACATTCTTTCAGAAGAGTACATAGATTCTCTCAAGCTTCAAAATCATCTTTTGAAGCCATTTGTTGTTGTTGTTTTTGCTCTAACGTGCTACTCTGCAACTGTGATGGAATCCTTGGAGCTAAAACAACTCAGGTAATAAATGGTTGTTGTACATGGTTCTGGCAGATCACACTCCATCATGTTGGGAGCTCAGAATAGAAATTGAACCTAGAAACTGAAGGCAAACACATTGGTCTCTTTGCTTGCTTTCTTGCTTGGTCACTGTCTCATGTTCACCTAGCTCTCTCATCTAGCCCAGGCCCACTTGCTTAGAAATACCCCCCCTCAGTGGAAGAGCCTTCCCACATCAATCATCAACACAATCTCTCACAGGCATAGCAACCATACATTTTGATGATGGGAGACCCTCAGTTGAGGCTCCTTTGTTCTGAAATGTTGAGAACTGAAGACAGTTTGTTGTACAAAGGCAATAATAATGAGGATTTTGTAAAAACCCAAACCCAATGATGAACCATATCAATTACAGGGGACCATGCTACCACAAGAGAGAGATAGAGTTATGGCTCAGCCAGAGGAAAATTGGGAGGGCACCTGGTACAGAGCAGGGAATTATACAATTGCCTCGGAACTTCAGAGGCTGCGCTGCCCTGGGATGAGGTGTCTTTAAACCAGGCTTCCTAAGACAGTGTGACCAAGAAGATGGCCTAAACAGCTGGAAGGTGAACATAGAGGCAAAATACCCGTGCAAAACTAGGAATAAGATTGCTGTTCCAAGGAAGATATAATAACTTTGCTGGAATGGATGAAGAACAACCTATATAATAACAATTCCAATATATAGAGCTACACATGGAGTGTGCAGAGTGTGGTACTGGAGCGGGTAAAATGGTGTCTTGTCATTTCCACATTGTAAAATATGGTAAGGAGAGCCCACTTTTGCCCTGGATACTGACTCAGAGAACTTTCTGTCATGGGCATGTTAATGGGTGTAGGACCTTTTGATAAGATGGATGATGCCCAAGGTAGGGGTGAGTAACTAAACTGATAGGGGTGGAAACACACTCATTTCCTCTCTATCACAGAACACTAAAGTACCACATACATAATAGACAGCCACAAGGGGGCAATTAAGAGCAAGGACACAGCAACCTCTATACCATGTTCAGAAATATCTTCCAAGTACCTGTGGATAACACTCTTTGTTGCATCCACTCTATCATGGTTTTTTGTTCACTTTATTCACCTACCTCCACAAATACTCAAGAAAAATTGAAAACCAAGAAAAAGAAAAACAAATCTGACAGAGAAAGCACTGATGCAAGGATCGACAATGACATATCTCCTTAAGAGCAGACCTTTAAATGTTTACATTGGAGTGCTGGGATCTTGGGACTCCAGACAAGGCACCAAGATATTATGCCTAATTCCAGGGAATATAAAGAGCTCTAAGGATACTATGTTAATACAAACTGAAACAATCCCCTTTTCCCTTCCTTGAATGCCGCATCCCTGTGTCACAACATCTGCTTGGGCAGACACTCATTATTCAATCCATACTTTACCTGCCAGGAGATAATGTAGGCTTTCCATAGATCTACCAGAAAATTGTTATCTCAGATGCAATTTACATAGTTGCCCTTAGCACTGTACTAAACAGCAGAGGCAGCTCTCTCCTGACTATGTCTCCTTGTAAATTGTTAAGATCATCTCTTCCTACCCTATGCTTATCCCAGGTTTTGACAACAGCAAGCATTTTCACTTGAACATGCCTACCACACAGGTCAGTAAAACAGGCAACACTCAGCCAACACTCTGTGAATCCATACGTCAAACAGTAAACCAGGAACAAAACTCCCACCCAAGACAAGACAACCAGAAAACAGTGCATAGACCATTAATCACCTCAAACACAAAGGCATAGACATCGACATAGTACTATAATAAATGACAGCCAGGAAATTATATCATCAAGAAATCCTACCTATGCCTATCACAGCAAGTCCTGAGAAATTAAAATAAATTAAAGTATGGTGCAAAAGAAGTTGTTCAGGGAAAGGAAGAGGAGTGAGAACCTGGGGAATGTATAGAGGTACACAAGATGACATGCAGACAGGCGCACATCCAGGGAGCAGAGAGAGGGAGAGAGAGAGAGAGAGAGAGAGAGAGAGAGAGAGAGAGAGAGAGAGAGCCATGAGGGTAGAGAAAGAAAAGAGGGGTAATGAGGAGAAAATCAGACAGGAAAAAAACATAGATAGCTGCTGTAGTTGGTGGTCCATGTATATAAAGGACACCTGACAACAGCAGCAGGTGATGGAGGCAGGTAATGACATTAGCAATTGATAAGTCCCTGAGAGCAGGCCATTGAGATTACCTGTACACTGACCACTACAGAAACAAGGTTGACCCACAAAACAGCTAAGGAAAAGAGAATATCACTTATTAAAGATGAATAGAAAACATAGATACATATGTGAAAAGAAAAATTTGGATTCTAAATGTTTCCTGGCACTACACATCTAAGAATTCTGTAACATGAGCAGGCAAAAACTACAAATGATGGGAATAGAAGTAGAAGGATATCAGCTTGAAAATATGTTCAATAGCTTCATAAATGAAAATTCTCCCAAACTAAAGAACAAGATGCTTATTAAATTACTTGAATCATCCCGAATACCAAATAGATTGGATCAATGAAGTCCCTTTGCCATGAAAAATCACACTAAACATGTAAAGAAATATGAAAATCTGCAACAGAAAAAAAACAACAAAAAGACAACAAAAACCAGTAACATATGAAAGGAGCAGTAACATATGAAAGGATTTAAACCTTTCTTCTCAATGTAGAGTGTAAAAGACAAAAGGGTTTGGACATGTGATGCCAAATGAAAACAAAACAAACAAAAACACACAAACAAGAAAACACCCATGATTTTTTTCTACAAGCAAGCCAATGGCCCAAATATGTTGGGAAGATTCATCCAGGACAATGAAGTTAGTCAGAAGTCATACCTGATTGAGCAAGTAAGAAGCATCACTAGAAAACTTACAGGTGATCACATCTGGCTGATGCTTCCCATCCAGCCCCAGAGAGTATCCAACAACCCAGGTCACACAGCTCAGCCGCCTGCCATCCTCATTGTGGGAAGATAGCCAGTGCTTACCATTTCTCAACTTCAGAGCTTCCCTGAGGTCCTCTCACAGCACCCAACAGGACACAGAAAACCATTCAAGTCTGCACAGCCATAGTGAACTTAGAGAATTGCAGTAGCAAGATCCTACCTCTTTGTTTGAAAGGCAGGTTTGCCTGGAAGCCTTGATTGGCCACGGAGTCTTACACTTCCTCAACATTAATGTGTGCTTCCAGTCCAGGTCCAGACCTTTTCCAGAGCTGAGGAGTAGTTTACACTCCATTCACATATTTGCCTGTCCTCCAAGAGGAATCTAATCCCATCCAGTCCTGGAGGAGAAGCCATCATTGCAGCTTAGGCTAGACAGCAGTCTGCTCCTTCACTCTATGAGCAGTAATCCAGCACTAACCAGGATCTGACTTCAAAACTAGCCTGAGCCTTTCTCACAGCACTTCCCTTCTACCTGAAATCGAGGCGTATGGCTCGCATAATCCATTACTAAAGGTGCAGTGGAGGTATCAACCTGACCCAAGAGTGGAAGGTTGACCAGGCTATTAAAACATTATCAAAGAGGGATTTTATTATCTATTATCAAATTATCTATTATCAAAGAGGGATTTTAGGAAACAAAAGTCTTGTATTGTGGCTAAATGCTGGGCTCGAGGAAACTGCACCTCCCTTCAGATGATCATAGGTATCAAACAACCCTGGTATCAAGGCAGAAACATAAGAGAAATATTATATCCAAGTCTCTGCTGCCCATATGTGTTATCAACAAGCCTAAAATGGGTGAAACCCCTGCCCACTTGGTCCATTCATTAAACTATGCAATTAGAGCACTAATATTCTATTTCATGTAAGATACAGATGGTCAAGATTCCTTCTAACTAAGTCATGACACAGGACTGGAAAGATAATATATCCTTGTGGCAAAACTGGTAAGGTATATTACAGGGAATGCCAAATAAAGCAAATTGCTTCTGGTGATGCTCATTGAGAGGTAATGACAAACAACAAACAAACAAACAAAAATAATTTCTAAATCAATAACTGCACACCATGTACCAATAGATGTGTTCCATCATTTTTAGTAAGCATACAACTCAGTCAACTTGTCACCTAGGAGACATTTCTCTTCATTGTTCTTCACACTGCTGATACCTAGGCAAGAAACTGCTCCACAGCCCTCTGATTTCTCTGTCATATTAAAATGTTTTTACCCCACCTCTCAATCTCTGCCTGCTTTCACTTTATTAAGATATTCTCAGAACAAAGTCTGAGTCATGATCAGAAGAATTCTCTGTTCTCATTTAATAAAAAAAAAAAACAAAACCACAATCCCAACCTGGAAATTATGTGATTTATTTCTTGTACTGGAGACTTTCTTGGCCTTCTCCTAATAGAGACTTACTGGATCCCTGTATGACTTCTGCAGCTGGGCTAGAAATGTGTATTTGATATCATTTTTTCTTAAATTCATAGTAATTAGGATGGATTATAACATATTACAGACCACAATTGTTGAGTAAAGTAGTTGTAGTTGCTTGAACTTTTGATTAAACTGGATGTGCAATCCATGCTTGATACAAAAATGACAAGTTACAGGTGCAAATGAAAAACCCCAAAAGGATAAAGTAAACTTCATTTCACCTACAGACATTTATGTAAATATTTTACTATTGATTCTCCTTGTTTTACCAACACACTTTTACAAATATAAAAATAGTAAGTAGAAAGATGTGTATGCATGGATGGATGCACATAACATATTTTCCCATCTGCTTTGGATGAAAATATTTGAGCGGGAAGTGATAGAGATGTTTGACTTAATGTAAGATAACCTAAAATTATTTAGATAGCTAAACAGAGTTTTGATCTTATGATCCTCTAGCCTTGTCTGTTGGGTTCTGAAATTTTAGGCGTGCACCACAGCATCTTGCATTTAAACTTCAACTACAGAGTACCTAACACTACCTTACTTTGCACTCCATTTCAATTACTAGGCACAAATCATAATGATGGCCATCTTGTTGGGTTAAATACTACTTGGGGGTTTCTTACCCACTTGAATCTTAATGATACCAATTAAAAGACATAAAAGACATTATATTTATAATAAGCATTAAAGCACCAGAGTTGGATATATACTGAACCTCTATGTTATTTTCTCTACTTCCCTGTTAATACTTCACGATATCACTTGCCATGTTCTACCTCGAACACTTCTCGAAACAGGTTGCCCTTTATGGCTGTGCACTCACAACTCATCTATTCCATGGTACCTTCCTGCTCCTCTCTTTCCTTTGAAGAGTTCTCAAGACCCAATCCCCATTGACCTCTCTTCTGAGTAACTTCAGCCTGCAGGGATATTATTAAACCATCACAGAAGGCAGGGGAGATATGGTAGAAATAATGTGATGCTAATCCCAAATATTATTGTAAAATGTTGAAGCAGGATTTATGGACATCTGTTCCATCAAGAGAGTAGGTCTTGTAGTAGAGTGCCATGTTCTATAATCTTATTTATACCTTTTGTCTTAGTTTAAATACCTTAAACCTAAAAAATAATAGTCCTCTCAGACAGGGCCACATCAGTATACATAATGAAAATGAATGTTGTACCAAGAAGAAGGTGCATAGCACTAAATTATTACATAAGAAAAGTGGAGCAAATTCATACCAGCAACTTTATATTATACCTGAACATCTGGAAGAGAAACAGGTTAAGCAATAACTCCACAAACAAGGAGTTGACATTAAGAAATTATCAAATTGATGGCTAAAATCTATAGAGTAGGAAGAGAATCCAAAGAATAAATGAAACAAAGAGTTGGTTCTTTGAGCAAATCAACAAGATAGACAAACAATTATTAAATCTAACTAAAAGATAAGAGAATATCCAAATAAAATCTAAAAGGAAAATTAGCACAAAAAAACAGACAATGTTGAATTTCAGAGAATAATAAAGATATAAAAATGTCTATATACCACTAAATTGAAATTTCTAAAGGAAATGAATAATTTCTTCAATTTTACATACTTTACCTGCCAGGAGACAAAGTAGGCTTTCGACAGATCTACCAAAAAAATTTTATCCCAGATGCAATTTTCACAGTTAAACTTAGCAAAGTACTAAATATCAGTGGCCGCTAAGCCTCTCTCCTGACTATTGTCTCCTTGTGAGCTGCTAAGATCATCTCTTCCTACCCTATGCTGATCCCAACTTTCTACACCAGCAAGCATTCCCACTTAAATGTGCCCACCTCACAGGCCAGTAAAACAGGCAACACTCAGCTAGACTCTACAAATCCATATAACAAACAGTAATCTAGGAACAAACCCCTACCCAAACAAGACAAACCAGAAACCAGAGGCCTAGACATTGGCATAGTAAATAACATCGACATAATAAATAACAGCCAGGAAAATATGTCATGAAGAAATCCAACCTATGCCTATCAAAACAGGTCCTGTGAAATTAAAACATACAAAAATATCGTATAAAAGAGGTTGTTTGGGGGAAGGTGAGGAGTGAGAATCTGGGGAATGTATAGAGGAATACAAGACGACCTACAGACAGGCAAACAGCCAGGGAGCACAGAAAGAGAACCATGAGAGAAGAAAAAGAGGAGGAATGTGCAGAGAACAGAGACAGGGAACAAACAGAGAGCTGTTGTAGCTGGTGATCTATGCATATAAACCACAACTGACAATAGCAGCAGGTGATGGAGGCAGGGAAGGGCTTAAGCAGGTGCTAAGTTCCAGAGAGCAGACCTTTGAAATTGCCTGTACACTGACCACCCCACTCAATATTTTGTGGTGAAAGCCAAGAAGAAAATATTTTTGGCCAAAATATCACACCAGTGACCTCTTGCTAATATTTACCCTGTGTCTATTTTCCTCTGAAATGCCATGATCTAAATTTTCTCTGACTGCATACTGTCAAAACTCCCATATTCTGGGTCCTATGAGAACAACTGATTAAGCTCCATGGACAGCTTTCAATGACTTTTACCATCTCAATTTCTGATAATTTCCACATTTTTTTCCTAAGAGAACATAGATTCTGTCCAGAAACAAAATCACATATTTATAATGCTTTTGTCACTGTTTTTGTTGTTCTAATTTGTGACTCTGCTGCTGTAATGAAATGCTCTGAGCAAAAGCATCTCAGGTAATAAATGGTTGTTGTGATTTTTTTTCAGATCACAATTCATCACTTTGGGAACTTAGAGTAGAAACTGAAAGTGCAAACCGAAGGTTAAAGCATGGAAAACTGTCTCCTGAATTGCTCTCCTGCTTAGTCAGTGTCCCATGCTCAGATAGCCCTCTCATCCAGCCCAGGCCCACTTGCTTATGAATATTGTCACCCTCAGTGGAAGAGCTTTATCACATCAATCATCTACACTATCTCACAAACATAGCAACCAGCCATTCGGATGAGGGCACGCCCTCAACTGAGGCTCTTTCAGATGACTGTAGTTCTGAAATGTTGAAATGTTGGCAGTTTCACTTCTCTCCTGACTATGTCTCCTTGAACCTTGCTAAGAATTACTTATCCTGCCCAACTCCTCTTCTAGCTTTCAACCAGGTCTCTCTCTTGAACAAACAGGTCAGTAAAAGAGGCAAAAGTCAGCCAACACTCTGAAAATCTAGACAGAAAACTGTAACACAAGAATACCTCTCCAACACAAACAAGACAAACTGAGAAACTAGTACCTAGACCAATAATCACCACAAATGCAGATACCTAGAAACCAGCATAGGAAGATAACTATACCAGCCAAGAATATAAGTCACCATCCTCATGTTCTCACTCCTCTCATTTCCGAAAAACAACCTCTTGAATCTGAGCTCTTGTGTGTTTTACTTTCTCAGTATATGTTAGAGAAAGGGGAGGAGGAAGAGTAAGAGGAGGAGGAAGAAAAGAAGAAGAAGAAGGAAGAAGAAGAAGAAGAAGAAGAAGAAGAAGAAGAAGAAGAAGAAGAAGAAGAAGAAGAAGAAGAAGAAGAAAAAAGAGAAGAAGAAGAAGAGGAAAGAGAAGAAGAAGAAGAGGAAGAAGAAGAAGAAAAATCAGCATATAGAAAATATTTCCAAGGAAATCACAAATGAAAGCTTTCCTTACATAAAGGAAGGTGCATATTAATGTAGACGATGCATCAAAAATACCAAACAGATTGGGAAAGTGATGTTTTGCCACATCATAATAAAATCACTAAATATATTAGTTAATGAAACAAAAAAATGCTATTGCAGAAAAAATTAACAAACCAGGCAAAACAAAAACTAGTAATGTCTAAAATCAGAACTATTAGATTCATATCTGTGTGGTTTCTTTTTAAAAAATAAATTCATTACTTATACAATGTGCTGCCTGCATGTATTCCTGCAGGCCATAAGAGGAAACCAGATCCTATTATGTATGGTTTATATACCCATTACCAGCCACCATGTGGTTGGTAGGAATTGAATTCATGACCTGTGTAAGAACAGCCATGACTGTTAATCTCTGAGACATCCCTCCAGCCCTATTCCTGCCTTCTTAATGTATACTGTAAAAGACAAAAAGCTTTGGAAACAGGTGCTGCATAGTCACAGAAACCACCCATGCTTCTACAAGAAAGCAACTGGCCCAGATGTTTTGGACAGAATTACAATCAGCCATGATACTGAAGTTATTAAGAGGTCATGTCCTGAACTAGTAAGTAAGAAGCACCACTAGAAACCTCACAGGAACTCACATCTGGCTGATGCTTCTGATCCAACCCCATACAGGAACCTCCACCCCAGGTCCCACTGCAAAGCCGCATGTTTGTCCACATTGTGGGCAGATATCTTGTGTTCACCATGTCTCGATTTCATAGCATCCCTGAGGTCCCCTCACAGCAAACAACAGCATTGTTTAGAGCAGGAGGCAGAGAACCATTCAAGCTGCACAGACACAGTGAACACACAGAAAGATTCCTGGATGATCGCATCTCTTTGTCTGACGGGCAGGTCTGCCTTGTGCCCTTGATTGGCCAGTGACTCATAGCCCTCCTCAGGTTAAAGTGTGCTTCCTATCTGGGGCCACACCTTTTCAACACCTTCAGGAGTGGTTTGCACTCCATTAATTTTGAAATGATTCCAAGAGGTATCTTACCCACCCAGCCTTGTAGGAGGAAACAACATTCCAGCTCAGGCTGGTCAGCTGCCTGCTCCTCCGCTCTGTGAGCCAAGACCCTCCACTTACCAGGACCTGTGCCTGAGCTTTCCTCAAAGCACTTGTCTTCTTCCCATAATCATGGTGAATAGCTTGCCTAGACCTTTACTGAAGGTGCATTGGCCATATCAATCTGACCAAGGAATTGATGACCCAATGCATCACCCAGGTTACTAACATTAAATATTCATTTTTAGAAACAACAGTTTTAGCCAGGCAGTGGTGGTGCATGCCTGTAATCCTAGCACTTGGGTGGCAGGCAGGTGAATCTGTGAATTTGAAGACAGCCTTGTCTACAGAGTGATTTCCAGGAGAGCCAGTGCTATACAGAGAAATCCTGTCCCAAAAAGAGAGAAAGAAAGGAAGAAAGAAAGAAAGAAAGAAAGAAAGAAAGAAAAGAAAGAAAGAAAGAAAGAAAGAAAGAAAGAAAGAAAGAAAGAAGGGAGGGAGGGAGGGAGGGAGGGAGGGAGGGAGGGAGGGAGGGAGGGAGGGAGGAAGGAAGGAAGGAAGGAAGGAAGGAAGGAAGGAAGGAAGGAAGGAAGGAAGGAAGGAAAGAAAGAAAGAAGCAACAAACAAAAACAAATTAAGAACTTTGTTTATGGAAAAATACTTGGCTCTGGAAAATTGAACCTACCTTCAACAGATGAAGGATATCAAACAACCCCAGGAGGAAAGTCAGAAACATAAGTGTTGAGCACTCTTACTAGTCAGCACATTTTCATCAGTGCAAAGTGGAGAAAAACCACATTTGTATTAGTACAGATTTTCTAGATCTGTACTTTTACAGATTTTCATGAATATTTCTATGTATATAGAAAGGGTAGCTAATAGAATGCCCCAATAAAGGCTGTCCGTCCAGGGAAGTTAGAAAAATCAAGGCTGGTTAATTTAATATTGCAGGATATTACAGCTGATCTTCAGTATATACCAGTATTCTTAAGAAATAAGTACTTCCTAATGCCAGTGTTTGTTTTGGAAAATTAAGTAGCACAAGTAGAAAAAACAAAAATACCTTTTCATGACCTTTCTATATGTAGGCTGCAAAAAGCAACTATAGCCTAGGTCAAAGGTGGATCTGAACATCTCAAAAGATCTCAATTAAGAAAGAGTTTTTCATTTCAAAAGATATAATTAAGAAATATTTCCCACAGTAACCAGGGTTAGAGTTAGTGTTAGGCAATTAGAGGGTTATGGTTAGGATCAAGATAAGGGTTTTTAGAATTAGATTGCTTAGGAAATTAAGGGATTAAGACAGGATTAGAAATTTAGGATAAGTCCCAGGATTAGGGTCAGTTTTAGGTGGCCATCATTATTCTTGATGGTACCACTGAATCAATAGTATCCCTATTACACAAAGAAGAAATATCAGGGAATGGGTCAGTCACAGGGTTAGGTCAAATGACTTCTTTGTTGTGCTAAGTGAACTCAGCTTCTATCTTTTCTCTCATCTCTCTTCCTAGTACTAGTTTTTATAATATTAAAATCTTT
The DNA here is from genome assembly GCF_947179515.1 of Apodemus sylvaticus. NCBI lineage: Eukaryota > Metazoa > Chordata > Mammalia > Rodentia > Muridae > Apodemus > Apodemus sylvaticus. The sequence goes on along the minus strand of NC_067492.1, from coordinate 60,277,985 downwards.
CCTGCCCCAATGAAAGTGGAAAGTGAATTATCCAAGAACCTAGAATTCCCAGATGGGAAATATCTTTACATTTTTATGATGTGCAGTTCAAATACAACAGAAAATCAATACTGCTTTAGTTGTTCTAAGTTTCACCTGGGGATCCTCATAAGATAGACAAAATCATGGGACTTGGTACCCATCTTTTATAATGATGTCATAAATATTGCATGGGCCATGTGTCTTCACCACAGTTTTAATAAATATAACCAGATGGTACAAGATAAGCTGGTGGCCATCATTATTCTTGATGGTATCAGTGAATCAACAGTATCCCTATTAAACAAAATATCAGACTTATTCGTTATTTATTTTACAACTTTTTTTGGTTGCTTTGATTTGATTTTTTTTTCTGAGACAGGGTTTCTCTGTATAGCCCTGGCAATCCTGGAACTCACTCTGTAGACCAGGCTGGCCTTAATCTCAAAAATTCGCCTGCCTCTGCCTCCCAGAGTGCTGGGATTCCAGGTGTGCACCACCACTGCCCAGATACATTTTACATCTTTTTTTAAAAAGATATTTATTTATTTGTAGATTTATTTATCATGTGTAAGTACAATGTAGCTGTCTTCAGACACCAGAAGAGGGCGTTAGGTATCTTTATGGATGGTTGTGAGCCACCATATGGGTGCTGGGATTTGAACTCATGACCTTTGGAAGAGCAGTCTGTGCTCTTACCCGCTGAGCCATCTCTCCAGCCCTACATTTTACATCTTAATGTTTTGATTTATTCTTATTCTAATAGCTTTTAACTTACTTATATAATGGCTACTCAAAAAGTCCTAAAAGTTTATTCATACATGTATTTCCAAAACTAGCATGGTTACATAGTTATGAAGACTTTGATATTTGAAAAACGCCCCTATAGACATTAGGAGCTCCCCCATTATTAAAACCACCATGCAAGATTGTGGTGCACTGGGGTAGAGGGCCCGAGCTATCTCTAATAGAATAAAGATCCTGCTTTTAGTTGCATCTGATCAACTCCTGTGTGTGCCTTCTTTTGGGATCATTAACCTTCCCCGACTCAAAATGCTCAATTTCCACTGACATGGAAGATCAGGACAAGACCTGTCTTTAAAAGTGTAGTGGGTTTGAGGTGATGATGGCAGAGCGGTCCAATATTCAAAACCTATGGTTCACAATAAGGGCCTGCCAAAGGCTGCAAAAAACATTCCTATCTGACCATGAAACTGGTAGAGCAGTCTGCACAGCAGCCATGTCCCATTACAGAAACTTCTCCTGTTTTTAGGAACCAACAGAAAGCTTGCAATTTTCTGGGCTACTTGGTATACTGTCTGGGGTAACAAATCCAAGTGAGGAATGTGTTATTCCCAGATTCCTGACATGCACACTAACTGTTGTGCTTCTTTCATTGTGGTGGGAGTGGCCAAGGGCAAAGACTTATCTTTCCTCTTGGGATTAATGTCTCTAAATACCCTATATCCCCAGATTCCTAAGCATTGTACTGAATTAGAAGACTACTAAACTATGGTTGGATTTATTTTCAGTCCTCTGATGCCCATATGGGTTACCAACAAGTCCAAATTAATTGACACCTTGTGCTATCTAGGTAATTTCTACATAATGTACATTTTAGATCACTAATATATTTATTGGGAGACACAGATGATCAAGATTTCTTCTACCTTTGTTATGACACAGGGCTGAAAACATAATATATTCTCAAGGCAAAAATATAAAGGTATACCACTGTCAAAGTCAAATCAAATTGCTTCTGGTGATGATAATGGAAATATAGTGGCAAAAAGGTATTTACTAAATCAGTAGCTGCACACCATGTACCAAGAGATGTGCTCATCTTCTGAAGTAAAGATGGCACTAAGTCACCTTGCTGGACCTAGGAAATAATTTGCCGACTCCTTCCAATAATTTATGACTTAGCAGGAGGAATAATTTCACTTAGGGTTCCTGCTCAGGCATATAGTCACCAGAGCATTTGCTCCATTAAGTTCATTTCTGTTTTATTTATAACAGCTAGAAACTTGAAAATGTCCAGATGTCCCTCAACTGAAATATGGATAAAGAAAACGTGTTTTATTTTCATATTTGAATATTATACAGCTATTAAAAACAAGGGCATCACTATTTTACAGGAAAATTGTTACAACTAGAAACTATCATCCAGTCTGAGATAATCCAGACAGAAAAGGAAAAGCATGTATATACAAACTTACAAGTGAATATTAAATATAAAGTACAGGATATCCACACTACTCTCCATAGACCATAGAAGCTAAACTAGAAGGAAGACCCAAATGAACATGGTTCAATTACAGAAGGGGGAAGAAAACAGTCATAAGAGGCAGATGGAAGAAAGAGAACTGAATAAGAGAGTAGATAAGAAAGGGGAAAGGGGAGAGAACAGGAATAGGTGTGGTGAGAAACAAGAGAGGACCAGAGGTCCAGGAAAATAAATTGAAATCTGCAGCAGGTGGTGGTCGAAGGGTGGGGTATATTTAACATGTGCCAGAGATGACAAATTGGAGGGTACCAAGGAGTCTATGAGGGTAATCTTAGGTGAAATTCATGGAAATGAGATATGGACCCTGAAGAGGGTCACATCCAGCAGCCAGGCAGGACCCTCCATGGAGAGTTAAGGACACAACCTGAATCCAAATCATTTCCACACAAAATCTGTCCTGTCTACAAGAAATTTAGGCAAAATGATGGAGCAGTGACTGAGGGAATGCCCTAACGACAACCTGCCCAACTTGGGACCAATTCCATGGGCAAGCAACAACCTTAACTTTACTGAGGATACTGTATAATACTTGCAGGCAGTACCTTAGCATCATTGGCCTCTGAGAGTCTGAATCCAGAACCAGATTATAACAGATGCAGAGACCCACAGGCTAACATTGAACAGGGCTTAGGGTGTCTTTGGGGAGAAGTTTGAGAGCCTCTGAAGGAACAGGAAGTCCATTCAAAGACACAGAATAATCTAACCTGGACATTAGAAGACTGAGTCACAAACCAAAGAGAATACACAAGATGGACTGAGACCCCCACAATATATGCAATACATGTGCTACTCCCTCTTCACATGGGTCCCACAAAAACTAAAGAGGGAGATGCCCCTTATGCTGTTGTCTGTCTGTCCAAACTTTTCCCCTAACTTGGCTACCTTCTCTGAACTCAGTAGGAGAGGATGAACTTAACCATGCAGAGACTTGAAATTCTATGCTTGGTGAATGCTCAAGTGGACTGCACCCTCCTTGGAGGAGTGAGGGATGAATAACTGTTTAAGGTGAATGGAGAGATTGTAAAAAATGGAATTTAAATTGAATAAATGATAAATAAATGAGTGGAGAAAATGAACAAATACATATTACTAGAATGAAAATGTAGAAGTCAGCCCATTATTTTTAAATTTTATCTCACTCAGTATTTCAAGGTATAAGCCAAGGAGAAAATATTTCTGGACAAAATATCACACAATGACCTCTCACTAAAGTTTTCCGTGTCTATTTTCATCTGAAATTCTATGATCCCAATTTCCTCCGGCTGCATACTGTCAGTACTCCAATCTCCCAAGTCGTATGAGAACAACAGACTAAGATCCAAGAACAGCCTTTTATGACTTTTGCCTCCTCAATTTCTGATAATTTCCACAGTCTTTCAAATGAGAACCTAGATTCAGTCCAGCAGCAAAATCACTTGTTGATAATGCTTTTGTGGTTGTTTTTGTTGTTCTAACTTGTTACTCTGTTGCTGTATTGGAATCATCTGAACAAAAGAATCTGAGGAAATAAACGGTTGCTGTGATTGGTTTTTTCAGACCACAGTTCATCAATTTGGGAGCTTAGAGTAAGAAACTGAAGCTAAAAACTGAAGGTAAAAGCATGGACAAACATTGTGTCCTGGCTTGCTCTCCTGCTTGGTCAGTGCCCCATGCTAAGGTAACTCTCTCATCCAGCCCAGGCCCACTTGTTTATGAGTATTGTCACCCTCAGTTCAAGAGCCTTCCCACCTCAATCAACACTATCTCACACAGAATTAGCAACCAGTCATTCTAATGAGGGCACAACCTCAACTGAGGCTCCTTCAGATGACTGTAGCTCTGAAATGTTCAAAGGTTGGCAGTTTTACCTCTCTCCTGACTATGTATTCCTGTGCATTGCTAAGATTATTTCTTCCTGTCCACCTCCTCTCCCAACTTTCAACATTAGCCAGCATTCCCTCTTGAACATACCCACCAAACACGCAAGTAAGAGAGGCAACACTTAGTCAATACTCTCTGATAATCTAGACAACACACTATAAGCCAGGAATAATCTCCCAACTAAACAAGACAAACTGAAAATCCAGCACCTAGCCCTATAATCACAACAAATGCAGATGCCTAGACACTAGCATAGGAAGATAAGGAATACCCGCAAGGAAAATTAGTCACAGTCCATATGGTGTCAGTTCTCTCCCTTTCCTCATACAACCTCCTTTGCATTAGATCTCTTCCATTTTTAATTTTGTTTAGTTTCTCAGGACATGTTAGAGGAGAAAAATGATGAAGAGGAGGAGAAGAGAAGGAGAAAGAGGAGGAGTAGGAAGAGTAGGAGTAGGAGTAGGATGAAGAATAGGAGAAGGAGGAGGAGAGAAAGAGGAATAAGAAGAAGAAGAGGAAGAAGAAGAAAGATCAATAAACATAAAGGTCTAAAATATTTCAAATGAAATCATAAATGAAATCTTTCATAAAATAAAGAAGGTACCTGTTAATGAACGAGAAGCATCAAAAATACAAAACAGATTGGGAAAACGTATTTTTGCCACATAATAATCAAAACAGTAAACATATAAGTTAAAGAAATATAAAGAAAAAAAACTACAGCAGAAAAAAATAACTAAACAAAACAAAATCTGGTAATGGTTGAAATCAGAACTATTAGATACATATCCATCTTCATTTTTTAAGGAATTCATTACTTATACAATGTTCTCCCTCCATGTATTCCTGTAGGCCAGAAGAAGGCACCAGATTACATTACATATGGTTGTGAGCTAATATGTGGTTGCTAAAAATTGAACTCATGGCCTGTGTAGGGACAGCCAGAGCTCTTAACCTATGAGTCATCTCTCCAGCCCTATTCCTGCCTTCTTAATGTATATTATAAAAGAAAAAATGGTTTCAACACAGGTGCTGCAGAGTCATAGAAACCACCCATGCTTCTATAAGAAAGCAACTGGTTCAGATGTTTTCAACAGAATTATAATCAACCATGATGATGAAGTTATTAAGAGTTCATGACCTGAATTAGCATGTAAGAAGCACCACTAGAAACCTCACAGGAAGTCACATCTGGCTGATGCTTCTGATCCAACCCCATAGAGGACCTATCACCTAGGTCCCATTGTTCAGCCGCATGTTCTTCTCATTGTAGGCAGATATCCTATGCTCAACATCTCTTGATTTCCCAGCTTCCCTTTGGTCCCCTCACAGCACACAACAGCAGAGCTCAGAGCAGGACACAAAGAACCATTAAAGCATGCACAGCAACAGGGAACACCTCAGAAGGAGAAGGAGAGGGTGAGGGCGAGTGTGAAGATCAATCAGCATAAATATCTAGAAAACATTTCCAATAAAATAATAAATGAAAACTTTCCTAAATTAAAGAAGCTGCCTCTTAATGTAAATGAACCAGCCAAACTACCAAACAGATTGGGAAAGAGACCCTTAGCCACATAATAATCAAAATACTAAACAAATAAGTTAAAGAAATATAAACCAAAAAACTACACCAGAAAAAAAAATGAATTAAACAAAACAAAAACTAGTAATGTACGAAATAAGAATGATTAGATTCATATCCATCTTCTTTTTTTTAAGGATTTAATCCACTACTTATACAAAGTTATCCCTGCAAGTTTCCTGCAGGCCAGAAGAGGTCACAAGATGCGGTTACATAGTTATGAGCCACCATGTGTTTGGAAAGAATTAAACTCATGTCCTGTTTAGGAAGAGCCGCAGCTCTTAACCCCTGAGCCATCTCTCCAGTCCTATTCCTGCCTTCTTAATGTATATTATAAAAGACATAAAGCTTAGGCCACAGGTGCTGCATAGTCACAGATACCGCCCATGCATCTACAAGAAAGCAACTGGTCCAGATGTTTTGGATAGAATTATAATTAGCAATAATACTTAAGTTATTAAGAGGACATGGCCTGAACTAGGAAGTAAGAAGCACCACTAGAAACCTCACAGGAAGTCACATCTGGCTGATAGTTCTGATCCAGCCCCATAGAGGACCCACCACCCCAGCACCCACTACCATCTGGCTGATGCTTGCCATCCATTCCCAGAGAGGACCCACCACCCAGATGCGCACTTTTCAGCTGGGTTTTCCTCTACATTGTAAGCAGATATCCTATGCTCACCATGTCTTGATTTCAGAGGTTCCCTGAGGTACCCTCACAGCACCCAACAGCAGAGCTCAGAGCAGGGTGCAGAGAACCAATGAAGCCTGCACAGCCATAGCGAACACATAGAAAGGCACTCAGAAGATCCCACCTCTTTGTCTGCCTGGCAGGTCTGCCTGGCAGCTTTGATTGGCCAGCGATTCTTACCCCAGATTTCAGGTGTGGTTTGTACTCTATTTGCAATTGAAAGACGATTCCAAGAGGAATCTCACCCTACCCACTCCTGAGGGAGTATACACCAGTCCAGCTCTGGCATGTCTGCTGTCAGTTCTTTCTCTCTGTAAACCAGGACCTTAAGAGGTCCTCAATTTTGATCTTGTGTGAGATTTTCTCAAAGCACTTGACTTCTTCCCATAATCAAGATGAATAACTTGCATAGATTATTACCCAAGGTGAATAGGATGTACCTATCTTACCCAGGAATGGATGACCAAATGCATGACACCTACTATTAATACTAAAGATAGATATTCAATAACAAGAGTTTTAGCCAGGAAGTGGTGGTGCATGCCTGCAATCCTAGTACTTGGGAGGCAGAGGCAGGTGGATTTCTGAGTTCTAGGCCAGCCTAGTGTACAGAGTGAGTTCCAGGAAAGCCAGGGCTATACAGAGAAAACCTGTCTCAAAAAACAAGAAAAATAAATCAAACAAACAAACAAACAAAAAACAAAACTAGAGTTTTGTTTATGGCTAAATGCTGGACTCAGGAAAACAGAAACTCCCTTCTACAAATGATAGATATCAAAAAACCCAAGGAGAAAAGCCAGACACATAAGGGAATCATTCTTGAGCACTATTACTAGTTAGCATATTTTCATCAGTGGCATGGTAGAGAAAAAAACACAGTTGGATGAGCACTGATTTTCTAGATAAGCATATCTTCTGCATTTGATTGCAAGGTAAATCTCACATCCAAATATGATAAAAATTAAGGTTTTAGTTTTTAAATCAAATCCTATTCATAGCATGTCTATTACGGAGGCGTTTAAGGGAAAATTCAAAACTTATATAACTTTGTCTTTTCTAGACAAATGGGACATTCACTCATTATTATTTTATGTTAGTTCTCAAAGTTAAGAGTAAAGGCTGTTCTATTTCCTGTAAGAAATTTAACTTTAGGGTCTGTCTACATTTTAAACGCACTGGTAATATTTTTAAAATATATACATGCATTATTAAATAAGGCTCAGCCCAAGATTTCCATATAACTTTTCCCAGGGCCCTCTGTAACTTATTAGATGCCAGGCTCCCTGCTTAACACATCAACTTCACTATCTCATTTGTTTAACAAATAAACTCTTATCATTTCTGCCATGCCAGGCATAAGCAGCAGCCATGACAGTTATCAAAGTAATATCTATACGGGATACTGGTGCTGTATCAAATCCCTAATGCCTAATACATACATGTTGTCCAACTCAGCCCATGTTGTTCTCAGCACAGACTTCATTAGCAATGCTGGAGGAGCTTCAGTGTCTAAGCTCTGTGGTAGTACAACAGGGAAAGCCATTATTAAGTGATGTCAACTCACATTCCTTTCTACAAGTAGATGAACAATATCTTAAGCACACAGATACTTAATTCCCATCAAAACTGTCAATTAAATTTCCCTAAACATGATGATCAGCATGTCACCAAAAAAGAGAAATACCTTTCTACTGAACTCTTAAGCTTGGTGGTGGTAGCACAAGCCTTTGGTCCCAGCACTCTGTAGGCAGAGGTAGACAGATGTCTTGTGAGTTCAAGGCCTGCCTCATCTATAGAGCAAGTACCAGAACAGCCAGGGCTACACAGAAAAAAAATTCTAGAACATACAAATTAATAATAATAATAATAATGACGATGACGATGATGATGATGATAAAGTGCTGATATACATTTTTTCACTCTTTTGAATTCCAGACTCAACAGATGGGCAATTCTAGTTTTGTTATGTTTTGTTTTTAAAGGAAAGCAATGACGCTCTTCAAAAATCCGCTAAGATTCACCACAGCCTTCCCAATGGCAAAACTATGTTTCCCAGTTTCTCCAAAAGCAATTAGGGAATGAAAAGGACAAATACATGCAGACATAAAAATGGTGAACATCCACGATAAGACAATAGAAAACAAACAAACAAACAAAAGGGTTACCAGATCAGCACTAGCATGTCCCCCCAACGCACACACACACACACACACACACACACACACAGAGAGAGAGAGAGAGAGCTCTGCAAGACCCAGATTCATTTCAAAATCTCTTCAGTCCTGATTTTTCACCTGCCTCAGAGTCTTCACCTCTCCACTCTCCTTTCCTGGCCTCTAATACTGACAAGACTCAACTGCTACTCATTTTCATTACCCCTTGCCTTACTAAGGGTTTCTATTCCTGCACAAACATCTTGAACAAGAAGCAAGTTCGGTAGGAAAGGGTTTATTCAGCTTACACTTCCATTCTGCTGTTCATTATTAAAAAAGTCAGGACTGTTGCCGGGCGGTGGTGGCGCACACTTCTAATCCCAGCACTATGGGAGGCAGAGGCAGGCAGATTTCTGAGTTCGAGGCCAGTCTGGTCTACAGAGTGAGTTCCAGGACAGTCAGGGCTACACAGAGAAACCCTGTCTCGAAAAAACTAAAAGCAAAAAAAAAAAAAAAAAAAAAAAAAAAAAAGTCAGGACAGGAAATCAAGCAGGTTAGGAAGCAGGAGCTGATGCAGAGGCCATGGTGAGATGTTCCTTACTGGCTTGCTTTCCCTGGCTTACTCAGCCTGCTCTCTTATAGAACCCAAGAATACCAGCCCACAGATGGCACCTCCCACAAGGGACCCTCATATCTTGATCACTATTTGAGAAAATACTCCACAGTTGGATCTCATGGAGGCACTTCCTCAAATGAAACTCCTTTCTCTATGATAAATCCAGCCTGTGTCCAGTGGACACACAAAACCAGCTAGTACAATTGACCCCTTGTTAACTTGACAAACAAACACATCATTGTTAAGCCTCAACCCTTATTTTCTTATTCATCCCCAAAATCTTAATAACTTTAAAAGTCCCACAATCTTTACATATTAAAAATTCAATTCCTGTAAATGGTCCAAAATCTTATAAATTCAAAGTCTTTTAAAAATTCAAAGTTGCTAAAGTGTGGTCTCCACTAAAATCCTTTCTTCCTTTAAGTGGAAAATATATCAGGGCACGATGACAATCAAAAGCAAAACTCAAACTTAAATGGTTCAATGTCTTGGATCCACCTGAAGAAGTTCCAGGCTCCTCTGAGAGCTCGGGTCACTTCTTCAGCTCTGCCCTTTGTGCACACAACTTGTCTCCTGGGTTCCAGCTGCCTGTTTTCCCCTGCTGCTGCTGTTTTGGGTGGTCATTTCTTGGCACTGACATCTCAAAAACACTGCTGTTTTCTGCCATAACTAGGATTCACCAATAGACTTTCATAGGCTCTCTTCATGGTGCCAAGCCTCAATTCCATACACGACCCCTTAAGTCCTAGGCAATCAAGTGCATCTGAGATTACACCTTCACCAATGGCCTTCCGCAGCCGCTCACAGTTCCAGTCCTCAGCTACTCTTCATGACCCCTTCAAGCCTTCGAAACCAGTACCATCTATGTGACACTTACACATTACCTATTCCAACCACAGTACAAAGTACAACTGTGGTTATCTCTGGAACACAACCTCTGTGCTCTCAGAAAACACTTCCCAGAAGATTTCACCTCAGTGGTGCTGGTCTCTTCTTATTCACCGCTAATTTCTTAGCTCCAGTTCAGAAGACATAAATAGTCCCAGTAATTTAAAAGGTTTTGCTTTAGTGGTTCTAGTATCTTGTTAAGCACAGGTGATTCTTCAGCCCCAGCAAACCAAAACCACAGTATCTTCACAATCAAAACAGCAATAGCTCTTATTAGATTCTTAAATTTTCCCTCTGAAATTTCACAAGCCAGGCCATCATTTTCTGTACAATTGTCAACATTATAATACAAACTCCTACAGAACATTCCACAGAGCTCTTAACAACCAATGTATCTTCTAGCCCAATGATCCAAAATCCTTCCACAGTTCTCCCCAAAATAATGGTCAGGTTGTCACAGGGCTACCCCACTATACTGGTACCAATTTACCTTAGTCAGGGTTTCTATTCCTGCACAAACATCGTGAACTAGAAGCAAGTTGGGGAAGAAAGGGTTTATTGAGCTTATACTTCCACAGACCTGTTCATTACCAAAGGAGGTCTGGGCTGGAAAACAACCAGGTCAGGCCATGGAGGGATGTTTCTTACTGGCTTGCTTCCCCTGGCTTGCTCAGCCTGCTCTCTTATATAACCTAAGAATGCCAGTTCGGGGATTGTACCACAAACAAAGGGCCCTCACCTCTTGATCACTAATTAAGAAAATGCCTCACAGCTGTATCTCATTGAGGCACTTCCCAATCTGATGCTCCTTTCTCTGTGATAACTCCAGCCTGTGTCAAGTTGACACAAAAACCAGCCAGAACACGGTTCCTCTCACTTGGCTGCCTTGCCTAACTTCAGTAAGAGAGATATGCCTAACCATGCAGAGACTTGAAATGCCATGGTTGTTTGATACTACAGTGGTACCTGTGCTCTTTGGAGAGATAAAAGGAGTCGGGGATGATGGACTGTGTAAGGTGGATGGGGAGATAGGAGAAAGTAGAATTTAAATTTAATAAATAAATAATAAGTGGGAAAATGAACAAATAAATAAAAATACAATGAAAAATTAAAAATCAGTACATTATTTTTAAAATATACCCCACTCTACATTCCAGGTGTAAGACAAGGAAAAAAGATATTTGGACAAAATATCACACAAATGACTTCTCACTAAAATTTACACAGAATCTATTTTGCTCTTAAAGGCTATGATCACAATTTCCTCTGGCTGCATTACTCTCAACACTCCAATCTTGCAAGTCCTATGTGAACAACTGATTAAGCCACTTTTACAGATTTTTATGTCTTTTGTCATCTCAATTTCTGATATTTTCCACATTCCCTCAAAAAAGGAACATAGAATCTGTCCAACAGCACAATCACCTATCACCTATTGATACCAGTCTTGTTTTTGCAGTTGTTGTTTTTCTAACTTGCTACTCCTCTACTGTGAAGGAATCCTCTGCGGAATAGCCTCACATGTAAAAAATGGTTATGGTGAATGGTTGTGTCATATCACAATTCATCATTTTGGGAGCTTAGAGTAGAAACTGAAGCTACAAACTGAAGGCTAAAGAATGGGAAACATTGTCTCCTGGCTTCCTAAATGCAGATATTTAGACAATAGCATAGGAAGATAACAATACCAGCCAAGAAATTGAGTCACCATCCTCTGGTTCTCACTCCTCTTCTTTCCCACAAACAACCTCTTTTGTGTCAGAGCTCTTGTGTGTTTTACTTTCTCAGTATATGTTACAGAAATATGAGGAGGAGGAAGAGGAGGAGGAGGTGAAGAGAAGAAGAAGAAGGAGGAGGAGGAGGAGGAGGAGGAGGAGGAGGAGGAGGAGGAGGAGGAGGAGGAGGAGGAGAAGGAGAAGAAGAAGAAGAAGAAGAAGAAGAAGAAGAAGAAGAAGAAGAAGAAGAAGAAGAAGAAGAAGAAGAAGAAGAATCAGCATAAAGAAAAAATATCCGAGGAAATCACAAATGAAAGCTTTCCTTAACTAAAGGAAGGTGCCTATTAATG